>NW_027223340.1:2642943-2961236 GCF_030449975.1 Polyergus mexicanus
ACTCACTTACTGACACGTAACTAAGACGTTCCGAACGATCAAAACTTGCGTACATAGCGATTTTAACAATGTATGCCGTGAAGCGGTTCTTCTCAATTTGCTTGATGTTGCACAAGTATTTTAGACAAATCTCACTTACTGACACGTAACTAAGACGTTCCGAACGAACAAAACTTGGGTACATAGCGATTTTAACAATGTATGCCGTGAAGCGGTTCTTCTCAATTTCCTTGATGTTGCACAAGAATTTTAGGCAAATCTCACTTACTGACACGTAACTAAGACGTTCCGAATGAACAAAACTTGCGTACATAGCGATTTTAATAATGTACGCCGTGAAGTGGTTCTTCTCAGTTTCCTTGATGTTGCACAAGAATTTTAGACAAATCTCACTTACTGACAAGTAACTAAGACGTTCCGAACGAACAAAACTTGCGTACATAGCGATCTCAGCTTTGTGCGCAGAAAAACGTATATCCCAACTTCCTTAATGTTGTACAAGAATTTTCGACTAAACTCACTTACTGACACGTAACTAAGACGTTCCGAGCGACCAAAACTTGCGTACATAGCGATCTCAGCTTTGTGCGCAGAAAAACGTATATCCTCAACTTCCTTAATGTTGTACAAGAATTTTCGACTAAACTCACTTACTGACACGTAACTAAGACGTTCCGAACGAACAAAACTTGCGTACATAGTAATCTCAGCTTTGTGCGCAGAAAAACGTATATCCTCAACTTCCTTGATGTTGCACATGAATTTTCAACTAAACTCACTTACTGACACGTAACTAAGACGTTCCGAGCGACCAAAACTTGCGTACATAGCGATCTCAGCTTTGTGCGCAGCAAAACGTATATCCTCAATTTTCTTAATGTTGTACAAGAATTTTAGACAAATCTCACCTACTGACACGTAACTAAGACGTTCCGAACGACCAAAACTTGCGTACATAGCGATCTCAGCTTTGTGCGCAGAAAACCGTATATCCTCAATTTCATTAACGTTGTACAAGAATTTTCGACTAATCTCACTTACTGACACGTAACTAAGACGTTCCGAATGAACAAAACTTGCGTTCATAGCGATTTTAAGCAATGTACGCCGTGAAGCGGTTCTTCTCAATTTCCTTGATGTTGCACAAGAATTTTAGACAAATCTCACTTACTGACACGTAACTAAGACGTTCCGAATGAACAAAACTTGCGTACATAGCGATTTTAACAATGTACGCCGTGAAGCGGTTCTTCTCAATTTCCTTGATGTTGCACAAGAATTTTAGACAAATCTCACTTACTGACACGTAACTAAGACGTTCCGAACGATCAAAACTTTCGTACATAGCGATCTCAGCTTTGTGCGCAGAAAAACGTATATCCTCAACTTCCTTGATGTTGTACAAGAATTTTAGACAAATCTCACTTACTGACACGTAACTAAGACGTTCCGAACGATCAAAACTTGCGTACATAGCGATTTTAACAATGTATGCCGTGAAGCGGTTCTTCTCAATTTCCTTGATGTTGCACAAGTATTTTAGACAAATCTCACTTACTGACACGTAACTAAGACGTTCCGAACGACCAAAACTTGCGTACATAGCGATCTCAGCTTTGTGCGCAAAAAAACGTATATCCTCAACTTCCTTAATGTTGTACAAGAATTTTCGACTAAACTCACTTACTGACACGTAACTAAGACGTTCCGAACAAACAAAACTTGCGTACATAGCGATCTCAGCTTTGTGCGCTGAAAAACGTATATCCTCAATTTCGTTAACGTTGTACAAGAATTTTCGACTAAACTCACTTACTGACACGTAACTAAGACGTTCCGAACGATCAAAACTTGCGTACATAGCGATCTCAGCTTTGTGCGCAGAAAAACGTATATCCTCAACTTCCTTGATGTTGTACAAGAATTTTAGACAAATCTCACTTACTGACACGTAACTAAGACGTTCCGAACGACCAAAACTTGCGTACATAGCGATCTCAGCTTTGTGCGCAGAAAAACGTACATCCTCAATTTCGTTAACGTTGTACAAGATTTTTCGACTAAACTCACTTACTGACACGTAACTAAGACGTTCCGAACGAACAAAACTTGCGTACATAGCGATTTTAACAATGTATGCCGTGAAGCGGTTCTTCTCAATTTGCTTGACGTTGCACAAGTATTTTAGACAAATCTCACTTACTGACACGTAACTAAGACGTTCCGAACGACCAAAACTTGCGTACATAGCGATCTCAACTTTGTGCGCAGAAAAACGTATATTCTCAACTTCCTTAATGTTGTACAAGAATTTTCGACTAAATTCACTTACTGACACGTAACTAAGACGTTCCGAACGAACAATACTTGCGTACATAGTGATCTCAGCTTTGTGCGCAGAAAACGTATATCCTCAACTTCCTTGATGTTGCACATGAATTTTCAACTAAACTCACTTACTGACACGTAACTAAGACGTTCCGAACGACCAAAACTTGCGTACATAGCGATCTCAGCTTTGTGCGCAGCAAAACGTATATCCTCAATTTTCTTAATGTTGTACAAGAATTTTAGATAAATCTCACCTACTGACACGTAACTAAAACGTTCCGAACGACCAAAACTTGCGTACATAGCGATTTTAACAATGTACGCCGTGAAGCGGTTTTTCTCAATTTCCTTGATGTTGCACAAGAATTTTAGACAAATCTCACTTACTGACACGTAACTAAGACGTTCCGAACGACCAAAACTTGCGTACATAGCGATCTCAGCTTTGTCCGCAGAAAAACGTATATCCTCAATTTCGTTAACGTTGCACAAGAATTTTCGACTAAACTCACTTACTGACACGTAACTAAGACGTTCCGAACGAACAAAACTTGCGTACATAGCGATTTTAACAATGTATGCCGTGGAGCGGTTCTTCTCAATTTCCTTGATGTTGCACAAGTATTTTAGACAAATCTCACTTACTGACACGTAACTAAGACGTTCCGAACGACCAAAACTTGCGTACATAGCGATCTCAGCTTTGTGCGCAAAAAAACGTATATCCTCAACTTCCTTAATGTTGTACAAGAATTTTCGACTAAACTCATTTACTGACACGTAACTAAGACGTTCCGAACGAACAAAACTTGCGTACATAGCGATTTTAACAATGTATGCCGTGAAGCGGTTCTTCTCAATTTGCTTGACGTTGCACAAGTATTTTAGACAAATCTCACTTACTGACACGTAACTAAGACGTTCCGAACGACCAAAACTTGCGTACATAGCGATCTCAGCTTTGTGCGCAGAAAAACGTATATCCTCTATTTCGTTAACGTTGTACAAGAATTTTCGACTAAACTCACTTACTGACACGTAACTAAGACGTTCCGAACGACCAAACTTGCGTACATAGCGATCTCAGCTTTGTGCGCAGAAAAACGTATATCCTCAATTTCGTTAACGTTGCACATAAATTTTCGACTAAACTCACTTACTGACACGTAACTAAGACGTTCCGAACGACCAAAACTTGCGTACATAGCGATTTAAACAATGTATGCCGTGAGGCGGTTCTTCTCAATTTCCTTGATGTTGCACAAGAATTTTAGACAAATCTCACTTACTGACACGTAACTAAGACGTTCCGAACGGACAAAACTTGCGTACATAGCGATCTCAGCTTTGTGCGCAGAAAAGCGTTTCTCCTCAATTTCCTTGATGTTGTACAAGAATTTTCAACTAATCTCACTTACTGACACGTAACAAAGACGTTCCGGACGATCGAAACTTGCGTGCATAGCTATCTCAACTCTGTGCGCAGAAAAGCGTTTCTCCTTAATTTCCTTGATATTGTACCAGAATTTTCTGCAAATCTCACTTACTGACACGTAACTAAGATGTTCCGAACGAACAAAACTTGCGTACATAGCAATCTCAACTCTGTGCGCAGAAAACCTTTTCTCCTCAATTTCCTTGATGTTGTACAAGAATTTTCAATTAATCTCACTTACTGACACGTAACTATGACGTTCCGGACGACCGAAACTTGCGTACATAGCTATCTCAACTCTGTGCGCAGAAAAGCGTTTCTCCTCAATTTCCTTGATGTTGTACAAGAATTTTCAACTAATCTCACTTACTGACACGTAACAAAGACGTTCCGGACGATCGAAACTTGCGTGCATAGCTATCTCAACTCTGTGCGCAGAAAAGCGTTTCTCCTTAATTTCCTTGATGTCGTATAAGAATTTTCGACTAATCTCACTTACTGACACGTAACTAAGACGTTCCGAGCGAACGAAATTTGCGTACATAGCTATCTCAACTCTGTGCGCAGAAAACCGTTTCTCCTCAATTTCCTTGATGTCGTATAAGAATTTTCGACTAATATCACTTACTGACACGTAACTAAGACGTTCCGAGCGAACGAAACTTGTGTACATAGCTATCTCAAAACTGTGCGCAGAAAAGCGTTTCTCCTCAATTTCCTTGATGTCGTATAAGAATTTTCGACTAATCTCACTTACTGACACGTAACTAAGACGTTCCGAGCGAACGAAACTTGCGTACATAGCTATCTCAACTCTGTGCGCAGAAAAGCGTTTCTCCTCAATTTCCTTGATGTCGTATAAGAATTTTCGACTAATCTCACTTACTGACACGTAACTAAGGCGTTCCGAGCGAACGAAACTTGCGTAAATAGCTATCTCAACTCTTTTCGCAGAAAAGTGTTTCTCCTCAATTTCCTTGATATTGTACCAGAATTTTCTGCAAATCTCACTTACTGACACGTAACTAAGATGTTCCGAACGAACAAAACTTGCGTACATAGCTATCTCAACTCTGTGCGCAGAAAAGCGTTTCCCCTCAATTTCCTTGATGTCGTATAAGAATTATCGACTAATCTCACTTACTGACAAGTAACTAAAACGTTCCGAGCGAACGAAACTTGCGTACATAGCTATCTCAACTCTGTGCGCCGCAAACCGTTTCTCCTCGATTTCCTTGATGTCGTATAAGAATTTTCGACTAATCTCACTTACTGACACGTAACTAAGACGTTCCGAGCGAACGAAACATGCGTACACAGCTAACTCAACTCGGTGCGCAGAAAACCGTTTCTCCTCAATTTCCTTGATGTCGTATAAGAATTTTCGACTAATCTCACTTACTGACACGTAACTAAGACGTTCCGAGCGAACGAAACTTGCGTACATAGCTATCTCAACTCTGTGCGCAGAGAACCGTTTCTCCTCAATTTCCTTGATGTTGTACAAGAATTTTCAACTTATCTCACTTACTGACACGTAACTAAGACGTTCCGGACGACCGAAACTTGCGGACATAGCTATCTCAACTCTGTGAGCAGAAAACCGTTTCTCCTCAATTTCCTTGATGTTGTACAAGAAATTTCGACTAATCTCACTTACTGACACGTAACTAAGACGTTCCGAGCGAACGAAACTTGCGTACATAGCTATCTCAACTCTGTGCGCAGAAAACCGTTTCTCCTCAACTTCCTTGATGTTGTACAAGAATTTTCGACTAATCTCACTTATTGACACGTAACTAAGACGTTCCGGACGACCGAAACTTGCGTACATAGCTATCTCAACTCTGTGCGCAGAAAACCGTTTCTCCTCAATTTCCTTGATGTTGTACAAGAATTTTCAACTAATCTCACTTACTGACACGTAACTAAGACGTTCCGGACGACCGAAACTTGCGTACATAGCTATCTCAACTCGGTGCGCAGAAAAGCGTTTCTCCTCAATTTCCTTGATGTCGTATATGAATTTTCGACTAATCTCACTTACTGACACGTAACTAAGACGTTCCGAGCGAATGAAACTTGCGTACATAGCTATCTCAACTCTGTGCGCAGAAAACCGTTTCTCCTCAATTTCCTTGATGTTGTACAAGAATTTTCAACTAATCTCACTTACTGACACGTAACAAAGACGTTCCGGACGATCGAAACTTGCGTGCATAGCTATCTCAACTCTGTGCGCAGTAAACCGTTTCTCCTCAATTTCCTTGATGTTGTACAAGAATTTTCAACTTATCTCACTTACTGACACGTAACTAAGACGTTCCGGACGACGGAAACTTGCGTACATAGCTATCTCAACTCTGTGAGCAGCAAACCGTTTCTCCTCAATTTCCTTGATGTTGTACAAGAATTTTCAACTAATCTCACTTACTGACACGTAACAAAGACGTTCCGGACGATCGAAACTTGCGTGCATAGCTATCTCAACTCTGTGCGCAGAAAAGCGTTTCTCCTCAATTTCCTTGATATTGTACCAGAATTTTGTGCAAATCTCACTTACTGACACGTAACTAAGATGTTCCGAACGAACAAAACTTGCGTACATAGCTATCACAACTCTGTGCGCAGATAACCTTTTCTCCTCAATTTCCTTGATGTTGTACAAGAATTTTCAATTAATCTCACTTTCTGACACGTAACTATGACGTTCCGGACGACCGAAACTTGCATACATAGCTATCTCAACTCTGTGCGCAGAAAAGCGTTTCTCCTCAATTTCCTTGATGTCGTATAAGAATTTTCGACTAATCTCACTTACTGACACGTAACTAAGACGTTCCGAGCGAACGAAACTTGCGTACATAGCTATCTCAACTCTGTGCGCAGAAAACCGTTTCTCCTCAATTTCTTTGATGTTGTACAAGAATTTTCAACTAATCTCACTTACTGACACGTAACTAAGACGTTCCGGACGACCGTAACTTGCGTACATAGCTATCTCAACTCGGTGCGCAGAAAAGCGTTTCTCCTCAATTTCCTTGATGTTGTACAAGAATTTTCAACTAATCTCACTTACTGACACGTAACAAAGACGTTCCGGACGATCGAAACTTGCGTGCATAGCTATCTCAACTCTGTGCGCAGAAAAGCGTTTCTCCTTAATTTCCTTGATATTGTACCAGAATTTTCTGCAAATCTCACTTACTGACACGTAACTAAGATGTTCCGAACGAACAAAACTTGCGTACATAGCAATCTCAACTCTGTGCGCAGAAAACCTTTTCTCCTCAATTTCCTTGATGTTGTACAAGAATTTTCAATTAATCTCACTTACTGACACGTAACTATGACGTTCCGGACGACCGAAACTTGCGTACATAGCTATCTCAACTCTGTGCGCAGAAAAGCGTTTCTCCTCAATTTCCTTGATGTCGTATAAGAATTTTCGACTAATCTCACTTACTGACACGTAACTAAGACGTTCCGAGCGAACGAAATTTGCGTACATAGCTATCTCAACTCTGTGCGCAGAAAACCGTTTCTCCTCAATTTCCTTGATGTCGTATAAGAATTTTCGACTAATATCACTTACTGACACGTAACTAAGACGTTCCGAGCGAACGAAACTTGTGTACATAGCTATCTCAAAACTGTGCGCAGAAAAGCGTTTCTCCTCAATTTCCTTGATGTCGTATAAGAATTTTCGACTAATCTCACTTACTGACACGTAACTAAGACGTTCCGAGCGAACGAAACTTGCGTACATAGCTATCTCAACTCTGTGCGCAGAAAAGCGTTTCTCCTCAATTTCCTTGATGTCGTATAAGAATTTTCGACTAATCTCACTTACTGACACGTAACTAAGGCGTTCCGAGCGAACGAAACTTGCGTAAATAGCTATCTCAACTCTTTTCGCAGAAAAGTGTTTCTCCTCAATTTCCTTGATATTGTACCAGAATTTTCTGCAAATCTCACTTACTGACACGTAACTAAGATGTTCCGAACGAACAAAACTTGCGTACATAGCTATCTCAACTCTGTGCGCAGAAAAGCGTTTCCCCTCAATTTCCTTGATGTCGTATAAGAATTATCGACTAATCTCACTTACTGACAAGTAACTAAAACGTTCCGAGCGAACGAAACTTGCGTACATAGCTATCTCAACTCTGTGCGCCGCAAACCGTTTCTCCTCGATTTCCTTGATGTCGTATAAGAATTTTCGACTAATCTCACTTACTGACACGTAACTAAGACGTTCCGAGCGAACGAAACATGCGTACACAGCTAACTCAACTCGGTGCGCAGAAAACCGTTTCTCCTCAATTTCCTTGATGTCGTATAAGAATTTTCGACTAATCTCACTTACTGACACGTAACTAAGACGTTCCGAGCGAACGAAACTTGCGTACATAGCTATCTCAACTCTGTGCGCAGAGAACCGTTTCTCCTCAATTTCCTTGATGTTGTACAAGAATTTTCAACTTATCTCACTTACTGACACGTAACTAAGACGTTCCGGACGACCGAAACTTGCGGACATAGCTATCTCAACTCTGTGAGCAGAAAACCGTTTCTCCTCAATTTCCTTGATGTTGTACAAGAAATTTCGACTAATCTCACTTACTGACACGTAACTAAGACGTTCCGAGCGAACGAAACTTGCGTACATAGCTATCTCAACTCTGTGCGCAGAAAACCGTTTCTCCTCAACTTCCTTGATGTTGTACAAGAATTTTCGACTTATCTCACTTACTGACACGTAACTAAGACGTTCCGGACGACCGAAACTTGCGGACATAGCTATCTCAACTCTGTGAGCAGAAAACCGTTTCTCCTCAATTTCCTTGATGTTGTACAAGAAATTTCGACTAATCTCACTTACTGACACGTAACTAAGACGTTCCGAGCGAACGAAACTTGCGTACATAGCTATCTCAACTCTGTGCGCAGAAAACCGTTTCTCCTCAACTTCCTTGATGTTGTACAAGAATTTTCGACTAATCTCACTTATTGACACGTAACTAAGACGTTCCGGACGACCGAAACTTGCGTACATAGCTATCTCAACTCTGTGCGTAGAAAACCGTTTCTCCTCAATTTCCTTGATGTTGTACAAGAATTTTCAACTTATCTCACTTACTGACACGTAACTAAGACGTTCCGGACGACCGAAACTTGCGTACATAGCTATCTCAACTCTGTGAGCAGAAAACCGTTTCTCCTCAATTTCCTTGATGTTATACAAGAATTTTCAACTAATCTCACTTACTGACACGTAACAAAGACGTTCCGGACGATCGAAACTTGCGTGCATAGCTATCTCAACTCTGTGCGCAGAAAAGCGTTTCTCCTCAATTTCCTTGATATTGTACCAGAATTTTGTGCAAATCTCACTTACTGACACGTAACTAAGATGTTCCGAACGAACAAAACTTGCGTACATAGCTATCTCAACTCTGTGCGCAGATAACCTTTTCTCCTCAATTTCCTTGATGTTGTACAAGAATTTTCAATTAATCTCACTTTCTGACACGTAACTATGACGTTCCGGACGACCGAAACTTGCATACATAGCTATCTCAACTCTGTGCGCAGAAAAGCGTTTCTCCTCAATTTCCTTGATGTCGTATAAGAATTTTCGACTAATCTCACTTACTGACACGTAACTAAGACGTTCCGAGCGAACGAAACTTGCGTACATAGCTATCTCAACTCTGTGCGCAGAAAACCGTTTCTCCTCAATTTCCTTGATGTTGTACAAGAATTTTCAACTAATCTCACTTACTGACACGTAACTAAGACGTTCCGGACGACCGAAACTTGCGTACATAGCTATCTCAACTCTGTGCGCAGAAAACCGTTTCTCCTCAATTTCCTTGATGTTGTACAAGAATTTTCAACTAATCTCACTTACTGACACGTAACTAAGACGTTCCGGACGACCGAAACTAGCGTACATAGCTATCTCAACTCGGTGCGCAGAAAAGCGTTTCTCCTCAATTTCCTTGATGTCGTATATGAATTTTCGACTAATCTCACTTACTGACACGTAACTAAGAAATTCCGAGCGAATGAAATTTGCGTACATAGCTATCTCAACTCTGTGCGCAGAAAACCGTTTCTCCTCAATTTCCTTGATGTTGTACAAGAATTTTCAACTAATCTCACTTACTGACACGTAACAAAGACGTTCCGGACGATCGAAACTTGCGTGCATAGCTATCTCAACTCTGTGCGCAGAAAAGCGTTTCTCCTCAATTTCCTTGATATTGTACTAGAATTTTCTGCAAATCTCACTTACTGACACGTAACTAAGATGTTCCGAACGAACAAAACTTGCGTACATAGCTATCTCAACTCTGTGCGCAGAAAACCTTTTCTCCTCAATTTCCTTGATGTTGTACAAGAATTTTCAATTAATCTCACTTACTGACACGTAACCTAGACGTTCCGATCGACCGAAACTTGCGTAAATAGCTATCTCAACTCTGTGCGCAGAAAAGCGTTTCTCCTCAATTTCCTTGATGTCGTACAAGAATTTTTGACTAATCTCACTTACTGACACGTAACTAAGACGTTCCGAGCGAACGAAACTTGCGTACATAGCTATCTCAACTCTGTGCGCAGAAAACCGTTTCTCCTCAATTTCCTTGATGTTGTACAAGAATTTTCAACTAATCTCACTTACTGACACGTAACTAAGACGTTCCGGACGACCGAAACTTGCGTACATAGCTATCTCAACTCGGTGCGCAGAAAAGCGTTTCTCCTCAATTTCCTTGATATTGTACCAGAATTTTGTGCAAATCTCACTTACTGACACGTAACTAAGATGTTCCGAACGAACAAAACTTGCGTACATAGCTATCTCAACTCTGTGCGCAGATAACCTTTTCTCCTCAATTTCCTTGATGTTGTACAAGAATTTTCAATTAATCTCACTTTCTGACACGTAACTATGACGTTCCGGACGACCGAAACTTGCATACATAGCTATCACAACTCTGTGCGCAGAAAAGCGTTTCTCCTCAATTTCCTTGATGTCGTATAAGAATTTTCGACTAATCTCACTTACTGACACGTAACTAAGACGTTCCGAGCGAACGAAACTTGCGTACATAGCTATCTCAACTCTGTGCGCAGAAAACCGTTTCTCCTCAATTTCCTTGATGTTGTACAAGAATTTTCAACTAATCTCACTTACTGACACGTAACTAAGACGTTCCGGACGACCGAAACTTGCGTACATAGCTATCTCAACTCGGTGCGCAGAAAAGCGTTTCTCCTCAATTTCCTTGATGTTGTACAAGAATTTTCAACTAATCTCACTTACTGACACGTAACAAAGACGTTCCGGACGATCGAAACTTGCGTGCATAGCTATCTCAACTCTGTGCGCAGAAAAGCGTTTCTCCTTAATTTCCTTGATATTGTACCAGAATTTTCTGCAAATCTCACTTACTGACACGTAACTAAGATGTTCCGAACGAACAAAACTTGCGTACATAGCAATCTCAACTCTGTGCGCAGAAAACCTTTTCTCCTCAATTTCCTTGATGTCGTATAAGAATTTTCGACTAATATCACTTACTGACACGTAACTAAGACGTTCCGAGCGAACGAAACTTGCGTACATAGCTATCTCAACTCTGTGCGCAGAAAAGCGTTTCTCCTCAATTTCCTTGATGTCGTATAAGAATTTTCGACTAATCTAACTTACTGACACGTAACTAAGGCGTTCCGAGCGAACGAAACTTGCGTAAATAGCTATCTCAACTCTTTTCGCAGAAAAGTGTTTCTCCTCAATTTCCTTGATATTGTACCAGAATTTTCTGCTAATCTCACTTACTGACACGTAACTAAGATGTTCCGAACGAACAAAACTTGCGTACATAGCTATCTCAACTCTGTGCGCAGAAAAGCGTTTCCCCTCAATTTCCTTGATGTCGTATAAGAATTATCGACTAATCTCACTTACTGACAAGTAACTAAAACGTTCCGAGCGAACGAAACTTGCGTACATAGCTATCTCAACTCTGTGCGCCGCAAACCGTTTCTCCTCGATTTCCTTGATGTCGTATAAGAATTTTCGACTAATCTCACTTACTGACACGTAACTAAGACGTTCCGAGCGAACGAAACATGCGTACACAGCTAACTCAACTCGGTGCGCAGAAAACCGTTTCTCCTCAATTTCCTTGATGTCGTATAAGAATTTTCGACTAATCTCACTTACTGACACGTAACTAAGACGTTCCGAGCGAACGAAACTTGCGTACATAGCTATCTCAACTCTGTGCGCAGAAAACCGTTTCTCCTCAATTTCCTTGATGTTGTACAAGAATTTTCAACTTATCTCACTTACTGACACGTAACTAAGACGTTCCGGACGACCGAAACTTGCGGACATAGCTATCTCAACTCTGTGAGCAGAAAACCGTTTCTCCTCAATTTCCTTGATGTTGTACAAGAAATTTCGACTAATCTCACTTACTGACACGTAACTAAGACGTTCCGAGCGAACGAAACTTGCGTACATAGCTATCTCAACTCTGTGCGCAGAAAACCGTTTCTCCTCAACTTCCTTGATGTTGTACAAGAATTTTCGACTAATCTCACTTATTGACACGTAACTAAGACGTTCCGGACGACCGAAACTTGCGTACATAGCTATCTCAACTCTGTGCGCTGAAAACCGTTTCTCCTCAATTTCCTTGATGTTGTACAAGAATTTTCAACTAATCTCACTTACTGACACGTAACTAAGACGTTCCGGACGACCGAAACTTGCGTACATAGCTATCTCAACTCGGTGCGCAGAAAAGCGTTTCTCCTCAATTTCCTTGATGTCGTATATGAATTTTCGACTAATCTCACTTACTGACACGTAACTAAGACGTTCCGAGCGAATGAAACTTGCGTACATAGCTATCTCAACTCTGTGCGCAGAAAACCGTTTCTCCTCAATTTCCTTGATGTTGTACAAGAATTTTCAACTTATCTCACTTACTGACACGTAACTAAGACGTTCCGGACGACCGAAACTTGCGTACATAGCTATCTCAACTCTGTGAGCAGAAAACCGTTTCTCCTCAATTTCCTTGATGTTGTACAAGAATTTTCAACTAATCTCACTTACTGACACGTAACAAAGACGTTCCGGACGATCGAAACTTGCGTGCATAGCTATCTCAACTCTGTGCGCAGAAAAGCGTTTCTCCTCAATTTCCTTGATATTGTACCAGAATTTTGTGCAAATCTCACTTACTGACACGTAACTAAGATGTTCCGAACGAACAAAACTTGCGTACATAGCTATCTCAACTCTGTGCGCAGATAACCTTTTCTCCTCAATTTCCTTGATGTTGTACAAGAATTTTCAATTAATCTCACTTTCTGACACGTAACTATGACGTTCCGGACGACCGAAACTTGCATACATAGCTATCTCAACTCTGTGCGCAGAAAAGCGTTTCTCCTCAATTTCCTTGATGTCGTATAAGAATTTTCGGCTAATCTCACTTACTGACACGTAACTAAGACGTTCCGAGCGAACGAAACTTGCGTACATAGCTATCTCAACTCTGTGCGCAGAAAACCGTTTCTCCTCAATTTCCTTGATGTTGTACAAGAATTTTCAACTAATCTCACTTACTGACACGTAACTAAGACGTTCCGGACGACCGAAACTTGCGTACATAGCTATCTCAACTCTGTGCGCAGAAAACCGTTTCTCCTCAATTTCCTTGATGTTGTACAAGAATTTTCAACTAATCTCACTTACTGACACGTAACTAAGACGTTCCGGACGACCGAAACTAGCGTACATAGCTATCTCAACTCGGTGCGCAGAAAAGCGTTTCTCCTCAATTTCCTTGATGTCGTATATGAATTTTCGACTAATCTCACTTACTGACACGTAACTAAGAAATTCCGAGCGAATGAAATTTGCGTACATAGCTATCTCAACTCTGTGCGCAGAAAACCGTTTCTCCTCAATTTCCTTGATGTTGTACAAGAATTTTCAACTAATCTCACTTACTGACACGTAACAAAGACGTTCCGGACGATCGAAACTTGCGTGCATAGCTATTGCAACTCTGTGCGCAGAAAAGCGTTTCTCCTCAATTTCCTTGATATTGTACCAGAATTTTCTGCAAATCTCACTTACTGACACGTAACTAAGATGTTCCGAACGAACAAAACTTGCGTACATAGCTATCTCAACTCTGTGCGCAGAAAACCTTTTCTCCTCAATTTCCTTGATGTTGTACAAGAATTTTCAATTAATCTCACTTACTGACACGTAACCTAGACGTTCCGATCGACCGAAACTTGCGTAAATAGCTATCTCAACTCTGTGCGCAGAAAAGCGTTTCTCCTCAATTTCCTTGATGTCGTACAAGAATTTTTGACTAATCTCACTTACTGACACGTAACTAAGACGTTCCGAGCGAACGAAACTTGCGTACATAGCTATCTCAACTCTGTGCGCAGAAAACCGTTTCTCCTCAATTTCCTTGATGTTGTACAAGAATTTTCAACTAATCTCACTTACTGACACGTAACTAAGACGTTCCGGACGACCGAAACTTGCGTACATAGCTATCTCAACTCGGTGCGCAGAAAAGCGTTTCTCCTCAATTTCCTTGATGTTGTACAAGAATTTTCAACTAATCTCACTTACTGACACGTAACAAAGACGTTCCGGACGATCGAAACTTGCGTGCATAGCTATCTCAACTCTGTGCGCAGAAAAGCGTTTCTCCTTAATTTCCTTGATATTGTACCAGAATTTTCTGCAAATCTCACTTACTGACACGTAACTAAGATGTTCCGAACGAACAAAACTTGCGTACATAGCAATCTCAACTCTGTGCGCAGAAAACCTTTTCTCCTCAATTTCCTTGATGTTGTACAAGAATTTTCAATTAATCTCACTTACTGACACGTAACTATGACGTTCCGGACGACCGAAACTTGCGTACATAGCTATCTCAACTCTGTGCGCAGAAAAGCGTTTCTCCTCAATTTCCTTGATGTCCTATAAGAATTTTCGACTAATCTCACTTACTGACACGTAACTAAGACGTTCCGAGCGAACGAAATTTGCGTACATAGCTATCTCAACTCTGTGCGCAGAAAACCGTTTCTCCTCAATTTCCTTGATGTCGTATAAGAATTTTCGACTAATATCACTTACTGACACGTAACTAAGACGTTCCGAGCGAACGAAACTTGTGTACATAGCTATCTCAAAACTGTGCGCAGAAAAGCGTTTCTCCTCAATTTCCTTGATGTCGTATAAGAATTTTCGACTAATCTCACTTACTGACACGTAACTAAGACGTTCCGAGCGAACGAAACTTGCGTACATAGCTATCTCAACTCTGTGCGCAGAAAAGCGTTTCTCCTCAATTTCCTTGATGTCGTATAAGAATTTTCGACTAATCTCACTTACTGACACGTAACTAAGGCGTTCCGAGGGAACGAAACTTGCGTAAATAGCTATCTCAACTCTTTTCGCAGAAAAGTGTTTCTCCTCAATTTCCTTGATATTGTACCAGAATTTTCTGCAAATCTCACTTACTGACACGTAACTAAGATGTTCCGAACGAACAAAACTTGCGTACATAGCTATCTCAACTCTGTGCGCAGAAAAGCGTTTCCCCTCAATTTCCTTGATGTCGTATAAGAATTATCGACTAATCTCACTTACTGACAAGTAACTAAAACGTTCCGAGCGAACGAAACTTGCGTACATAGCTATCTCAACTCTGTGCGCCGCAAACCGTTTCTCCTCGATTTCCTTGATGTCGTATAAGAATTTTCGACTAATCTCACTTACTGACACGTAACTAAGACGTTCCGAGCGAACGAAACATGCGTACACAGCTAACTCAACTCGGTGCGCAGAAAACCGTTTCTCCTCAATTTCCTTGATGTCGTATAAGAATTTTCGACTAATCTCACTTACTGACACGTAACTAAGACGTTCCGAGCGAACGAAACTTGCGTACATAGCTATCTCAACTATGTGCGCAGAAAACCGTTTCTCCTCAATTTCCTTGATGTTGTACAAGAATTTTCAACTTATCTCACTTACTGACACGTAACTAAGACGTTCCGGACGACCGAAACTTGCGGACATAGCTATCTCAACTCTGTGAGCAGAAAACCGTTTCTCCTCAATTTCCTTGATGTTGTACAAGAAATTTCGACTAATCTCACTTACTGACACGTAACTAAGACGTTCCGAGCGAACGAAACTTGCGTACATAGCTATCTCAACTCTGTGCGCAGAAAACCGTTTCTCCTCAACTTCCTTGATGTTGTACAAGAATTTTCGACTAATCTCACTTATTGACACGTAACTAAGACGTTCCGGACGACCGAAACTTGCGTACATAGCTATCTCAACTCTGTGCGCAGAAAACCGTTTCTCCTCAATTTCCTTGATGTTGTACAAGAATTTTCAACTAATCTCACTTACTGACACGTAACTAAGACGTTCCGGACGACCGAAACTTGCGTACATAGCTATCTCAACTCGGTGCGCAGAAAAGCGTTTCTCCTCAATTTCCTTGATGTCGTATATGAATTTTCGACTAATCTCACTTACTGACACGTAACTAAGACGTTCCGAGTGAATGAAACTTGCGTACATAGCTATCTCAACTCTGTGCGCAGAAAACCGTTTCTCCTCAATTTCCTTGATGTTGTACAAGAATTTTCAACTAATCTCACTTACTGACACGTAACAAAGACGTTCCGGACGATCGAAACTTGCGTGCATAGCTATCTCAACTCTGTGCGCAGTAAACCGTTTCTCCTCAATTTCCTTGATGTTGTACAAGAATTTTCAACTTATCTCACTTACTGACACGTAACTAAGACGTTCCGGACGACCGAAACTTGCGTACATAGCTATCTCAACTCTGTGAGCAGAAAACCGTTTCTCCTCAATTTCCTTGATGTTGTACAAGAATTTTCAACTAATCTCACTTACTGACACGTAACAAAGACGTTCCGGACGATCGAAACTTGCGTGCATAGCTATCTCAACTCTGTGCGCAGAAAAGCGTTTCTCCTCAATTTCCTTGATATTGTACCAGAATTTTGTGCAAATCTCACTTACTGACACGTAACTAAGATGTTCCGAACGAACAAAACTTGCGTACATAGCTATCTCAACTCTGTGCGCAGATAACCTTTTCTCCTCAATTTCCTTGATGTTGTACAAGAATTTTCAATTAATCTCATTTTCTGACACGTAACTATGACGTTCCGGACGACCGAAACTTGCATACATAGCTATCTCAACTCTGTGCGCAGAAAAGCGTTTCTCCTCAATTTCCTTGATGTCGTATAAGAATTTTCGACTAATCTCACTTACTGACACGTAACTAAGACGTTCCGAGCGAACGAAACTTGCGTACATAGCTATCTCAACTCTGTGCGCAGAAAACCGTTTCTCCTCAATTTCCTTGATGTTGTACAAGAATTTTCAACTAATCTCACTTACTGACACGTAACTAAGACGTTCCGGACGACCGAAACTTGCGTACATAGCTATCTCAACTCTGTGCGCAGAAAACCGTTTCTCCTCAATTTCCTTGATGTTGTACAAGAATTTTCAACTAATCTCACTTACTGACACGTAACTAAGACGTTCCGGACGACCGAAACTAGCGTACATAGCTATCTCAACTCGGTGCGCAGAAAAGCGTTTCTCCTCAATTTCCTTGATGTCGTATATGAATTTTCGACTAATCTCACTTACTGACACGTAACTAAGAAATTCCGAGCGAATGAAATTTGCGTACATAGCTATCTCAACTCTGTGCGCAGAAAACCGTTTCTCCTCAATTTCCTTGATGTTGTACAAGAATTTTCAACTAATCTCACTTACTGACACGTAACAAAGACGTTCCGGACGATCGAAACTTGCGTGCATAGCTATCTCAACTCTGTGCGCAGAAAAGCGTTTCTCCTCAATTTCCTTGATATTGTACCAGAATTTTCTGCAAATCTCACTTACTGACACGTAACTAAGATGTTCCGAACGAACAAAACTTGCGTACATAGCTATCTCAACTCTGTGCGCAGAAAACCTTTTCTCCTCAATTTCCTTGATGTTGTACAAGAATTTTCAATTAATCTCATTTACTGACACGTAACCTAGACGTTCCGATCGACCGAAACTTGCGTAAATAGCTATCTCAACTCTGTGCGCAGAAAAGCGTTTCTCCTCAATTTCCTTGATGTCGTACAAGAATTTTTGACTAATCTCACTTACTGACACGTAACTAAGACGTTCCGGACGACCGAAACTTGCGTACATAGTGTTGTGCCTCCGGAGAGGCACAGTAGTTGGGATCGTTTGCCGGAAGGAATTTGGGAATTCGGGCTCCGCCTGAGAACTTTATTTAAATAATTCGGAAACTTTCCACATTAAATAAATAGATTAATGTCAGATTTATTTGTTGTTTGGTTTATTTACAATGTTCCCGCACTTTCGCTCGCGTCGCGTATCACGATAACGGTTATCTTAACGTGCGCGTGTCTAGAGTCGAGTTTCGGTCTCGAGACTCGCCTCTCGCTTCTTCGTGTATATTTCTGCCGACTGCGTGGCTATTCAATATTATAATAATTATTGATACTTGTTTTGACACTCGCGGTTGTTAGAGATATTGCTCGCGTAAAGGAATAAAGATTGCCCGCGTAATATTTATGGTAAAGACTGCCCCTTTTGTAGTTATTGTGACTACCCGCGTAATATTAATTAATGATCAAGACTGCCCGCGTAATATTTATGGTAAAGACTGCCCGCCGTTCGTTAGCGGTGGGCCTTTTTATTAACTCCCCTTGGCTTCCCGGGAGGGGGTCGTTTAGCGACAAGGCTGTGTGTCATGTCGCTTGATTTTGGCAATCTCCGGATGCAAGCTAAGAAGTTCTAAGTAGGACTTCTTTGCTTGCACTTTCGCAATTTCTTTATTCCTTTTTATTTCGCTTTTAAGTAGGACTTCTACGTTGCATTTTCGCAATGTCCTTCTTCCGCTTGCCCTGATTTCCGCGTTTTCGCAATGAAATGATTGCACGGTCGCTCGGGCTTAGCGCGTGGCTCGCGTTGTCAGCGCTTTGTTCGGTCAACGCTCGTAACGTGATCTGTGCTTGCGTTACACGTTGAGCAATCATATAAAATAATATGTATTTAGAATAATATATTTAATAATTCGTGTATAGCCTGTTCGGGCTATAACATCCCTCCCCCGTAAGAAAAAGAAAAACGGAGGTGTAAAAGTGACGTTTTTCGCAAAACAAAATTTCTTCTTATTCTAATATACAATATTTTTCCCGTATATAATATGAATATAATCGTTTCTTATTTTAATTTTCTATAAATTGTTTCAATTTATTTGTATGCATGCGAACCGCTTTTCTTCCTTTCTTAATTGTATAATTCACGTCTGAATTTTTTTCAATTATTACGTACGGTCCGGTCCATAAGGATTCAAGTTTCTTAGATCGTCCGCGTCGGAGCGTCTCGTCGTATACTAATACTTTGTCGCCGACTTTAAATTTGATTTCACTAGTACCTTTGTCGTACTGTTTATTGGCTTTAATTTTTTCTTCTTTAATATGCTCTTTTGCGAGCTGACTCGTTGCCCTTAATCTTTCTTTCAATTCTTGCGCGTAATCGTCGTAATTGTATGTCGGTTTAGGCGGTCTCGTCAGTGACGTAGGTAGATCCGCTTGGTGCCCGTACACTAATTCGAAGGGTGTATACCCCGTAGCTGTATGCGGCGTCGTGTTATACGTAAACATTGCGAACGGTATCCATTCGTCCCAGTCTGTCCGGTCTTCGTTTATGTAGTGTCTTAAATATTCCGCTAATGTTCGATGCGATCGTTCTAACGCGCCATTACTTTCCGGATGATAGGCAGTTGTTTGTATTTTATTTATTTTTAATAATTTACATGTATTTTTAAATATGTCGCTGAGGAAATTTGTGCCTTGATCCGTTAAAATTTTTTCCGGTATTCCGTGTTCAAGTACAATTTTTGTAACGAATTCTTTACTGACCGTGTTCGCTTCTTGGTTTGGAATCGGTATCGCTTTGCTGAATTTCGTTAAATTGTCTTGGAATGTTAAAAGATATTTATTTCCGTTTGTTGTAACTGTTAGCGGTCCTACAATATCTAACGCGCATTTTTCGAACGGTTTAGTAGGCGTATCCGTAATTATTAGCGGTACTTTATTTTTTCGCGATAGTTTGTTTTTCTGGCACAATTCGCATTTTGCAATGTATTTTTCTACATCTTTCGTTATTCCTGTCCAATTATAATTTAGGCGGATTCTTTTAACCGTTCGTTCAACTCCTTGATGTCCTCCTGTGGGTGCATCATGATATTCATATAATATCTGTTTCTTGTCTTCCTCCGTGTATATTTTTTCTTCGTCGGAGTTTGTTTCTTCTTCTATTGCGAGGATCTCTCGTTCTTCCTCTTCTGTTTCATGCGCTTCTCTTGTTACATTGCGGCTCAGTGCATCGGCGTTCGCGTTCGCTCGTCCGGCTTTATGGATGATTTCATAATCATATTCTTCGAGTTTTAATCTCCATCGGATTAATCTCGATCCGGGATCGTTCACATTAAATAACCAGATTAATGGTTTGTGATCGGTTACGATTTTGAATTTCGTACCATATACGTATGGCCTAAAATGTTTTACAGCCCATACAATCGCTAATAATTCTTTCTCGGTTGTATTGTAATTCTGCTCCGCCCGCGATAAAACTCTGCTGGCGTAAGCAATTGGCCGGTCATTACCTACTTCTCCTTGTGACAATACTGCTCCGATTGCATAGTCGGAAGCATCAGTGGTCACTATGAATTCTTGATTGAAATCTGGATACATTAGCACTGGCGCTGTCATTAATCTTTCTTTTAGTATTTCGAAAGCATTTTGCTGTTCCATAGTCCACTCGAATTTTTCCGTTTTCTTCGTTAGTTTCGTCAGTGGCTTGGCTATTTTTGAAAAATCTTCTATGAATTTTCTGTAGTATCCGGCTAGTCCTATGAAAGATTGTATATCTTTTACTTTCTTCGGCGTCGGAAATTCTTTTATCGCGGTTAGCTTTGACGGGTCCGGAGATATTCCATTCTCCGAAATAATGTGACCTAGATAAATTACTTCTTTGCGCAAAAACTCGCATTTATCTGGTTGCAATTTTAGATTATTTTCTCGGAGTCTCTGTAGTACTTCCTTGAGTCTTCTATTGTGGTCCTCTAGGCTCGATCCGTATATGACGATGTCGTCTAAATAAACTAGACATTTAAGTCCTTGCATTCCTGTTAAAATTGAATTCATCAATCTCTGGAATGTTGCTGGCGCATTTTTCAATCCAAACGGCATTTTATTAAATTCATAGTGTCCGTAGGGCGTTGAAAAAGCTGTCTTTTGTTTATCTTGCTCAGCCATCGGTATCTGGTGATATCTTGACGCTAAGTCTAGTGTAGTAAAATATTTAGCGTTTCCTAGCTGGTCCAGTATATCGGTGATATTGGGCAGTGGAAATGAATCGCCTATTGATAAATCGTTTAGCTTCCGAAAATCTACTACTACTCGGAGCTTAGGTTTTCCGGATGCGTCGGCCTTTTTTGGTACCACCAATAAGGGTGCGTTCCATTGACTCGCGCTTGTTCTGATTATGCCATTTTCTAGCATTTCTTGCACTTGTTTATTTACTTCCGTTTTGTGCTTTTCGGGAAGGCGATACGGTCTCGTGTTCACCGGCGAGGTGTCGGCGCGCGTGTTTATCTCGTGCTCTACCGTCGCGGTGCACGTCAGTGGTTCTCCGTCCAACTGAAATGTATCGTAATATTCTTCGCATATCCGTAGGAGTGCCTGTTTTTCTTCCGTATTTAAATGTTGCGTGCGTAGTAGTTGTCATATTTGTCCGTGTCTCGAGTTAGTATACTTAAAATTTTTTCTTGTTTCCACCGTATGTATTTTAGACTCGATCTCGCGTTCTATGTCTTCGAGTGTGACGTTCGGCGTTTGTATCTCGACTTCCGTATCGGTTGTATTTATGATACTAACGGGACAAGTATAATCCTTCGGTTCTACTAAGCAGTTTCCAAGGTAAATTCCTGGAGCTGTTTCTTCTGCTCGTACTATTCCTATCCGATTTTGATTTGTTGTCGCTTTTACGATGGTCTCGCTGCGCGGTTTTAGAATCGTTTTGTTAAGCGAATGGAATTTTAGTACGGCGTTTCCTATTTTTAATTGACTTTTATTATAATCGCAAGATACCGAATGTTGTCGAAGGAAATCAATTCCTAGTATTCCTTCATATTCGATCGGAATGTCGTCCTTTACCACGTAAAATGCATGTTTTACCTTATGGTTTCCTATCTTGATTGTGGCGTACATTTTTCCGATGGTATGTATTTTATGTCCGGTTATGCCTGTGAGCGCGATTTTATCTTCGTGTATCAATGCGTTGTCCTTTAAATGTTTCAATTTTATTAGTGAGATGGTCGATCCTGAATCGTACAACATCTGTATTTTTTCGTTTTTCACTTGTCGCATTGGTAATGTTATTAGCAATAAGTCCATCTTTTTCTTCGCACGTGGCATATCTTTAATATGCGTAACGCGATACTCAGATGCAGGTCGCGGTTGTCTCTTTCTCGCTTCTTCCTGCTCGTCTTCGCTGCTGCTACTTGCGCTATCGGCGTTTCTGTTTTGTTGTCGCGGTTTCTTTCGATCGCGTATATTTTCGTCGCGCGGTTTTTGCTGATTTCCGACTTTTAGTTTATTTGTATTGTTTTTCGGTTTCCCTTTTAGACTCCAGCATTCGTCGCGGCTGTGTCCTGTTCTTTTGCAATGCGAGCAGTATTTACTTATTGCGTTTATTCGCGAGGGTTTTTCCGGCTTCGGGAGCGCGTATCGGCTGCTACGGCAATCGCGTCCGAAATGTCCGTTTTTTCCGCATTTAAAGCATTGCGATGTCGGATTTCGACTATTTCGCGAGTAACTAAATTCGGTTTTATTTTTATTAGCAAAACCACTCGTTCTCGCTGTTCCCGGTCTGAGTTTTTCTTCGGCGCTCGCGCCCGTTATCGCTTCTTGGAGCGTCGTATATCGCTGCGCGCGTACGAGCACTTGTAATTCGTCGTGTAACCCGATTTGGAAATTTATTAATGCCTGCGCCTGGATTGTCTGTTGAATCGTGCGTTTGGATGATGCGGAATGCTCTTGTCCCTCGATCATTGAATCGTATAATTTCATCGCTAGTAGATCAACGCGTTGTCCGAAAGCGTACGCAGTTTCATTCGGCTTTTGTTTTAGTGAGTTGAATTAGATCTGTAAATGTGTCGTGCTTTGTTTCGACTGGTAACAAGTCTCGAGTTGCTGCTTTAATTCGTCGAACGTTTGTATATCTCGCGTCTCAAAGTCCTGCATCGCTTTCCCTTTTAATTTTGTAAATAAGATTGCTTGAATTAACGATTCTTCGTCTGCGGGGTTTATGTTCTGAACAGCGTATTTGCACGCGTTTAAAAATTCTTGCAGTTTATGTCGCGAGGTTCCGTCGAACTCGGGAATCATTATTCTCGCTTCCTTTAACGGTAGATAATTCGGGGCGACGCTTCGTCGATTTCTGATATCGCGTCCCGTTCGCCCATATGTTGTTTCAAACGCATTATTATCGTTTTCCCTGTTAATGTCTGTATGGCGGGGTAATTGCGCGTCCGCGCTCTCTAATCGCGTTACTTGTATGTTTAACGAATGGATGTCCGCGCGTATTTCATTTAAAATGTGGATTATCTGTGTATAATCTCCTTTTTCTTCGCGGTTTCTCTCGTGGGGCGGTGTGTGATCCGCCTCCACTATATTTCGGTCCATTTGGTGAATGGATCGTCGCATTCTTTCTATTTCCTCGTCTACCGCGCTTTGTGGCAGGTTCGCGGGAGTGTTTTCTTGCGGATTTCGCGATTCGGCCATATTACTTTCTTGTTGGCTATAAATTTCTTCCGGATCGAATAGATCGCTTTCGTAGGAAGTTAATGAAAATTCGCGCCGTAGGGATACTCTACTTGGAGTTCTACTAATATACGGTCGCGTACGTCTAGTCTCGCGTTGAGTGTCGTCAGTGGGGTCAGTCGTATTACGCGGGAATAGGCTTTCGTCAAAATTGTTAAACGGAAATTCGCGTTCTGTGACGACGTTTTCCGGTAACTCGGGCTCGCTTTCGCTCGAGTATTGAGTTTCTGAGTTTTTTCGCACGTTATAAGAATTTTCTCGCGGTGCTAAACTTAATTTAATCGCTCGTCGGGCTGGTTCACTCAGTAACCACGATCGGTTCGCTATCGGTTTCGGTATATTAGAACCTTCCGACATTCACGCTATTATATTTATTAAATTTTTTCGGACTTACAATAGTATAACGGCTCGCATGATCGCTCGCTGTGTCAGTAGGTTGCTGACGCTGCAGTTCTTCGCTCGGCGGCTGATACGGCTGACGATGCTCGTCGTACGGCGGTCGTTGTCCGGCGTCGGTGTGTTGTCTGTAGAGTTATCGTAGGTCGCGATGCTTGGCGGCTCACGTTTCTGCTACAACTGTTGTGGCGATGCTCGTTCTGTTGTCCGTGCGGTGTCTTCCGTTGATTGTAGTTTCCGTCAGCTTACGTTTTACGTGTGCTGGCGTGCCTGTCCTGTTTACACTCTGGGTGCTTTGCAGGTCTTGGGGAAGGCTTAGCTGCTGCTTCCGTCCGTCAACTTCAATTGAATTGATTGTTGGCGTGCCCGCTTTTTAACACAACCGTGTCTTTTGCAGGTCTTGCTTAGTTCTGGCGATGCCTCGGCAGATCCCACCGCTGCCACCAAATTATGTTGTGCCTCCGGAGAGGCACGGTAGTTGGGATTGTTTGCCGGAAGGAATTTGGGAATTCGGGCTCCGCCTGAAAACTTTATTTAAATAATTCGGACACTTTCCACATTAAATAAATAGATTAATATCAGATTTATTTGTTGTTTGGTTTATTTACAATGTTCCCGCACTTTCGCTCGCGTCGCGTATCACGATAACGGTTATCTTAACGTGCGCGTGTCTAGAGTCGAGTTTCGGTCTCGAGACTCGCCTCTCGCTTCTTCGTGTATATTTCTGCCGACTGCGTGGCTATTCAATATTATAATAATTATTGATACTTGTTTTGACACTCGCGGTTGTTAGAGATATTGCTCGCGTAAAGGAATAAAGATTGCCCGCGTAATATTTATGGTAAAGACTGCCCCTTTTGTAGTTATTGTGACTACCCGCGTAATATTAATTAATGATCAAGACTGCCCGCGTAATATTTATGGTAAAGACTGCCCGCCGTTCGTTAGCGGTGGGCCTTTTTATTAACTCCCCTTGGCTTCCCGGGAGGGGGTCGTTTAGCGACAAGGCTGTGTGTCATGTCGCTTGATTTTGGCAATCTCCGGATGCAAGCTAAGAAGTTCTAAGTAGGACTTCTTTGCTTGCACTTTCGCAATTTCTTTATTCCTTTTTATTTCGCTTTTAAGTAGGACTTCTACGTTGCATTTTCGCAATGTCGTTCTTCCGCTTGCCCTGATTTCTGCGTTTTCGCAATGAAATGATTGCACGGTCGCTCGGGCTTAGCGCGTGGCTCGCGTTGTCAGCGCTTTGTTCGGTCAACGCTCGTAACGTGATCTGTGCTTGCGTTACACGTTGAGCAATCATATAAAATAATATGTATTTAGAATAATATATTTAATAATTCGTGTATAGCCTGTTCGGGCTATAACAATAGCTATCTCAACTCTGTGCGCAGAAAACCGTTTCTCCTCAATTTCCTTGATGTTGTACAAGAAATTTCGACTAATCTCACTTACTGACACGTAACTAAGACGTTCCGAGCGAACAAAACTTGCGTACATAGCTATCTCAACTCTGTGCGCAGAAAAGCGTTTCTCCTCAATTTCCTTGATGTCGTATAAGAATTTTCGACTAATCTCACCTACTGATACGTAACTAAGACGTTCCGAGCGAACGAAACATGCGTACATAGCTATCTCAACTCTGTGCGCAGAAAACCGTTTCTCCTCAATTTCCTTGATGTTGTACAAGAATTTTCAACTAATCTCACTTACTGACACGTAACTAAGACGTTCCGGACGACCGAAACTTGCGTACATAGCTATCTCAACTCGGTGCGAAGAAAAGCGTTTCTCCTCAATTTCCTTGATGTCGTATAAGAATTTTCGACTAATCTCACTTACTGACACGTAACTAAGACGTTCCGAGCTAACGAAACATGCGTACATAGCTAACTCAACTCTGTGCGCAGAAAACCGTTTCTCCTAAATTTCCTTGATGTCGTATAAGAATTTTCGACTAATCTCACTTACTGACACGTAACTAAGACGTTCCGAGCGAACGAAACTTGCGTACATAGCTATCTCAACTCTGTGCGCAGAAAACCGTTTCTCCTCAATTTCCTTGATGTTGTACAAGAATTTTCAACTAATCTCACTTACTGACACGTAACTAAGACGTTCCGGACGACCGAAACTTGCGTACATAGCTATCTCAACTCTGTGCGCAGAAAACCGTTTCTCCTCAATTTCCTTGATGTTGTACAAGAAATTTCGACTAATCTCACTTACTGACACGTAACTAAGACGTTCCGAGCGAACGAAACTTGCGTACATAGCTTTCTCAACTCTGTGCGCAGAAAACCGTTTCTCCTCAACTTCCTTGATGTTGTATGTGGTGTATGTAGAGGCGTGTTCGCCTTCAGAAGATGGCGCGAGGGATAGGTCGAGCGTACAGAGGTGAAGTCAATCACGAGACTTCTTTTCTAATTGTTAATGATAAAATATATTTATAGTATATTTACAGTTATTTGGTTTGTGGTGGCCCTGAAAAGGGCCGTTTACGGGTTAACGCGGTGTGCGTTCCCGCCAAGTGATACGCGGCTCGGCTTTGGTTACGTGGGGGGAACCGATGCGCAGTAGCTTGGGCGAGGATGGAAGAGTTGGTGTAGTCCTGGGGTGTGTATAGCCAGGCTCTTCCCGGTCCGTCCCTGTCTGCGTAGCCGCCTCCTGGGTGTTGGTCTCCCAGTCACTGTCGGATTGAGTACCGCTGTCCGCTACTTCCCGTGAGGGGTACTGAGTACCGCGATGGATTCGTATTGCCGGTTGCGACTGTGTCCAACTGTCTCGATGGTGAAGTGGAGAGGCCGCTAGCGGTGATAGTAGCGGTGGCGGCAGGCCCCACGGCGTCGATGGTGATGTGTATCGCCGTACCCGGATGTCCCACTGGCTCAGGAAAAAGCGTGGCGGTCGGGTGAATTCCACCGGCGCCAGCTCTATCGGGTGTAGCGTCCACTCCCTGAAGCTCGTACACGTATGGTTGCCTGTAAGTCCTGGTGTCTTTTCTCCTCCACTGAAGGGCTGCCGACTAGTCCCGGGTGAAGTGGGAGGCAGCTGTGGTCGAGGAAGACTCAGGTCCTGTGGTAATACAGGAGGCAGCGTAGGCTGTCGCTAATTCAAAAGAATTCGTGAGCTCGAACTGACTAACGGGCAGGAGGTCCTCTCCGCAGTCAGAGCGGGCTGCGAATTGAAGGCTTCTCGCCGGGCGCCGTCTTATAAGCCCCACTCACTGGATTTCACTTGCTGGCGCCGACTCCCGCTCGTGGCCGCCTCACGGTAAGCCTTCGTGGCTCGCGCGGTGCTCGCGCGCGGGTTTCACGTGCTCCGCGCGTGAGAATTCGTTCGCGCGTCTACCGGGTAGTTCGTGCGTAATTGTGGTGGTTTCTCGAGCCGCCACATTGTACAAGAATTTTCGACTAATCTCATTTACTGACACGTAACTAAGACGTTCCGAGCGAACGAAACTTGTGTACATAGCTATTTCAACACTGTGCGCAGAAAAGCGTTTCTCCTCAATTTCCTTGATGTCGTATAAGAATTTTCGACTAATCTCACTTACTGACACGTAACTAAGACGTTCCGAGCGAACGAAACTTGCGTACATAGCTATCTCAACTCTGTGCGCAGAAAAGCGTTTCTCCTCAACTTCCTTGATGTCGTATAAGAATTATCGACTAATCTCACTTACTGACACGTAACTAAGACGTTCCGAGCGAACAAAACTTGCGTAAATAGCTATCTCAACTCTTTTCGCAGAAAAGCGTTTCTCCTCAATTTCCTTGATATTGTACCAGAATTTTCTGCAAATCTCACTTACTGACACGTAACTAAGATGTTCCGAACGAACAAAACTTGCGTACATAGCTATCTCAACTCTGTGCGCAGAAAAGCGTTTCTCCTCAATTTCCTTGATGTCGTATAAGAATTATCGACTAATCTCACTTACTGACACGTAACTAAGACGTTCCGAGCGAACGAAACTTGCGTACATAGCTATCTCAACTCTGTGCTTAGAAAAGCGTTTCTCCTCAATTTCCTTAATGTTGTACCAGAATTTTCTCCAAATCTCACTTACTGACACGTGTCTAAGACGTTCCAAACGAACAAAACTTGCGTCCATAGCTAACTCAACTCTGTGCGCAGAAAACCGTTTTTCCTCAATTTCCTTGATGTTGTACCAGAATTTTCTGCATATCTCATTTATTGACACGTAACTAAGATGTTCCGAACAAACAAAACTTGCGTACAAAGCTATCTCAACTCTGTGCGCAGAAAAGAGTTTCTCCTCAATTTCCTTGATGTCGTATAAGAATTTTCGACTAATCTCACTTACTGACACGTAACTAAGACGTTCCGAGCGAACGAAACTTGCGTACATAGCTATCTCAACTCTGTGCGCAGAAAACCGTTTCTCCTCAATTTCCTTGATGTTGTACAAGAAATTTCGACTAATCTCACTTACTGAAACGTAACCAAGGCGTTCCGATCGACCGAAACTTGCGTACATAGCTATCTCAACTCTGTGCGCAGAAAAGCGTTTCTCCTCAATTTCCTTAATGTTGTACCAGAATTTTCTTCAAATCTCACTTACTGACACGTATCTAAGACGTTCCGAACGAACAAAACTTGCGTACATAGCAATTCAACTCTGTGCGCAGAAAAGCGTTTCTCCTCAATTTCCTTGATGTTGTACCAGAATTTTCTGCAAATCTCACTTACTGACACGTAACTAAGATGTTCCGAGCGACCGAAACTTGCGTACATAGCCAACTCAACTCTGTGCGCAGAAAAGCGTTTCTCCTCAATTTCCTTAATGTTGTACCAGAATTTTCTTCAAATCTCACTTACTGACACGTATCTAAGACGTTCCGAACGAACAAAACTTGCGTACATAGCAATTCAACTCTGTGCGCAGAAAACCGTTTCTCCTCAATTTCCTTGATGTTGTACCAGAATTTTGTGCAAATCTCACTTACTGACACGTATCTAAAACGTTCCGAACGAACAAAACTTGCGTACATAGCAATTCAACTCTGTGCGCAGAAAACCGTTTCTCCTCAATTTCCTTGATGTTGTACAAGAATATTCCACTAATCTCACTTACTGACACGTAACAAAGACGTTCCGAGCGAACGAAACTTGCGTACATAGCTATCTCAAATCTGTGCGCAGAAAACTGTTTCTCCTCAATTTCCTTGATGTTGTACCAGAATTTTCTGCAAATCTCACTTACTGACACGTAACTAAGATGTTCCGAGCGACCGAAACTTGCGTACATAGCTAACTCAACTCTGTGCGCAGAAAACCGTTTCTCCTCAATTTCCTTGATGTTGTACAAGAAATTTCGACTAATCTCACTTACTGAAACGTAACCAAGACGTTCCGATCGACCGAAACTTGCGTACATAGATATCTCAACTCTGTGCGCAGAAAACCGTTTCTCCTCAATTTCCTTGATGTTGTACAAGAATTTTCAACTAATGTTACTTACTGACACGTAACTAAGACGTTCCGGACGACCGAATCTTGCGTACATAGCTATCTCAACTCTGTGCGCAGAAAACCGTTTCTCCTCAATTTCCTTGATGTTGTACCAGAATTTTCTGCAAATCTCACTTACTGACACGTAACTAAGATGTTCCGAGCGACCGAAACTTGCGTACATAGCTAACTCAACTCTGTGCGCAGAAAAGCGTTTCTCCTCAATTTCCTTGATGATGTACAAGAATTTTCAACTAATCTCACTTACTGACACGTAACTAAGATGTTCCGAGCGACCGAAACTTGCGTACATAGCTAACTCAACTCTGTGCGCAGAAAACCGTTTCTCCTCAATTTCCTTGATGTTGTACCAGAAATTTCTTCAAATCTCACTTACTGACACGTATCTAAAACGTTCCGAACGAACAAAACTTGCGTACATAGCAATTCAATTCTGTGCGCAGAAAACCGTTTCTCCTCAATTTCCTTGATGTTGTACCAGAATTTTCTTCAAATCTCACTTACTGACACGTATCTAAGACGTTCCGAACGAACAAAACTTGCGTACATAGCAATTCAATTCTGTGCGCAGAAAACCGTTTCTCCTCAATTTCTTTGATGTCGTATAAGAATTATCGACTAATCTCACTTACTGACACGTAACTAAGATGTTCCGAGCGGACGAAACTTGCGTACATAGCTATCTCAACTCTGTGCGCAGAAAACCGTTTCTCCTCAATTTCCTTGATGTTGTACAAGAATTTTCAACTAATGTCACTTACTGACACGTAACTAAGACGTTCCGGACGACCGAAACTTGCGTACATAGCTATCTCAACTCTGTCCGCAGAAAACCGTTTCTCCTCAATTTCCTTGATGTTGTACATGAATTTTCTGCAAATCTTACTTACTGACACGTAACTAAGATGTTCCGAATGAACAAAACTTGCGTACATAGCTATCTCAACTCTGTGCGCAGAAAAGCGTTTCTCCTCAATTTCCTTGATGATGTACAAGAATTTTCAACTAATCTCACTTACTGACACGTAACAAAGACGTTCCGGACGATCGAAACTTGCGTACATAGCTATCTCAACTCTGTGCGCAGAAAACCGTTTCTCTTCAATTTCCTTGATGTTGTACATGAATTTTCTGCAAATCTTACTTACTGACACGTAACAAAGACGTTCCGGACGATCGAAACTTGCGTACATAACTATCTCAACTCTGTGCGCAGAAAAGCGTTTCTCCTCAATTTCCTTAATGTTGTACCAGAATTTTCTTCAAATCTCATTTACTGATACGTGTCTAAGACGTTCCAAACGAACAAAACTTGCGTACATAGCAATTCAACTCTGTGCGCAGAAAAGCGTTTCTCCTCAATTTCCTTGATGTCGTATAAGAATTTTCGACTAATCTCACTTACTGACACGTAACTAAGACGTTCCGAGCAAACGAAACTTGCGTACATAGCTATCTCAACTCTGTGCGCAGAAAAGCGTTTCTCCTCAATTTCCTTGATGATGTACAAGAATTTTCAACTAATCTCACTTACTGACACGTAACAAAGACGTTCCGGACGATCGAAACTTGCGTACATAGCTAACTCAAATCTGTGCGCAGAAAAGCGTTTCTCCTCAATTTCCTTGATGTTGTACCAGAATTTTCTTCAAATCTCACTTACTGACACGTATCTAAGACGTTCCGAACGAACAAAACTTGCGTACATAGCAATTCAACTCTGTGCGCAGAAAACCGTTTCTCCTCAATTTCCTTGATGTTGTACCAGAAATTTCTTCAAATCTCACTTACTGACACGTATCTAAAACGTTCCGAACGAACAAAACTTGCGTACATAGCAATTCAATTCTGTGCGCAGAAAACCGTTTCTCCTCAATTTCCTTGATGTTGTACCAGAATTTTCTTCAAATCTCACTTACTGACACGTAACTAAGACGTTCCGGACGACCGAAACTTGCGTACATAGCTATTTCAACTCTGTCCGCAGAAAACCGTTTCTCCTCAATTTCCTTGATGTTGTACATGAATTTTCTGCAAATCTTACTTACTGACACGTAACTAAGATGTTCCGAATGAACAAAACTTGCGTACATAGCTATCTCAACTCTGTGCGCAGAAAAGCGTTTCTCCTCAATTTCCTTGATGATGTACAAGAATTTTCAACTAATCTCACTTACTGACACGTAACAAAGACGTTCCGGACGATCGAAACTTGCGTACATAGCTATCTCAACTCTGTGCGCAGAAAACCGTTTCTCCTCAATTTCCTTGATGTTGTACATGAATTTTCTGCAAATCTTACTTACTGACACGTAACAAAGACGTTCCGGACGATCGAAACTTGCGTACATAGCTATCTCAACTCTGTGCGCAGAAAAGCGTTTCTCCTCAATTTCCATAATGTTGTACCAGAATTTTCTGCAAATCTCATTTATTGACACGTAACTAAGATGTTCCGAACGAACAAAACTTGCGTACAAAGCTATCTCAACTCTGTGCGCAGAAAAGCGTTTCTCCTCAATTTCCTTGATGTCGTATAAGAATTTTCGACTAATCTCACTTATTGACACGTAACTAAGACGTTCCGAGCCAACGAAACTTGCGTACATAGCTATCTCAACTCTTTGCGCAGAAAACCGTTTTTCCTCAATTTCCTTGATGTTGTACAAGAATTTTCAATTAATCTCACTTACTGACACGTAACTAAGACGTTCCGGACGACCGAAACTTGCGTACATAGCTATCTCAACTCTGTGCGCAGAAAACCGTTTCTCCTCAATTTCCTTGATGTTGTAGAAGAAATTTCGACTAATCTCACTTACTGACACGTAACTAAGACGTTCCGAACGACCGAAACTTGCGTACGTGGCTATCTCAACTCTGTGCGCAGAAAAGCGTTTCTCCTCAATTTCCTTGTTGTTGTACCAGAATTTTCTGCAAATCTCACTTACTGACACGTAACTAAGACGTTCCGAGCGAACGAAACTTGCGTATGTGACGTCTTAGCCGCACGTCAAAATTTATTTAAACAATATATTTATTGTTAACTCACCCATAGGAGGTGAAAGAAGTAAAAGTCCGGGGAAAATTATTCGTCCAAAACAAAGTTCTAACTTATAAAATAGTATTCATACTCGAGAGTCACCCCGTATATAGCTAACGCTCGAGCGCGCCAGCGGGTGACGCGGAAATAACTATCGTATGAATAAACCATAGAAATAACTAAAACCTTATATTTGCATTGTACAATCAGACAGACGATTCAAACGCTTCAAAAATTGTAATAAATATTATATATATATACATATATATATATATATATATATATATGAGCATATAAGAGATCTAACTTTAAAGGCATTAAATTCAATTGAGAAATACAAGCGAAAAGAATGAAACAGTTAAATGCAAATGTAACGCTTTAATATAAGTACACACACATTTATATGCACATCTTAATATTATATTATGCATACAACATTATATTATATTATATTAGTAATCTCCATACACATTTATGCATTTTATGCTACGCTTATACGCATCCTATATAACATAGCGTTTTATTATTCATAATGCGAAATTAGGAGTATAAGAAATAATATTTTATTCACTATAGTATTATAAGAGTTTTATAAGAGCTTTAAACTGTGCATGGTATGCGGACTGGCCGTCGATCGATATTCTTATCCGCCCGCTCGATAAGATTAGGCCGGACAAATAAGTTGGAATGTTGCGAGAGAACGATATAGCTGTCCTTCTCGCACAGAGATCCCTACCAGCGGCACTTCCACTTGCCATTGCTCCCGCCCATGGGTCTCCCACCAGCATCAGGAAGTCTAAGGCGAAGCATAGGAAGAATATCCCACCATCCACAAGAGGCGATCCCACTGCAGCATCTCTCCCACCAACACCCGAAGACCGGAGGAGCTCAGTGCAAGTCCGACATCCAGCATTATTAATTCGACGCTCATACGGTTAACACAGTTACTATTTTCGTACTAAATTCGTTCTCTGTCTCCGTTGCCGTGGTGTTTAGCATTTAATAATCCGGCGTATTCGAATCTCGTCTGCGTCGACAAATTTCGTAAGAGTCTTCAAGACTCTTAAACATACTACATTGCAGAATAGTGAGTTTACCAGCCGCAAGTCTTGCGACTGTAATATTGTTAATTTAACGTCATATAGAAATAAAGAGTATTATTTTATATTACGGATTGCGATTTATTCGACAACCGGCTGTTCCTACTTCCTTGATCGACCGTCACTCATCATCGCACGACAATCGAAATCTTTGGAGGACTACTAAGTAGAAGGGAACTCAGCGTGCTACATAGGCAGTTGCTCTAACATATATATATTCAAATACGTAAAACCTGGTAAGTTAAGGTACCACTGAGCATTGAATGACAAGTTGACATCTTCTAGTCCCGGGTAGACTCGGTGAAATGCAGAGTGACCCAAAAATAATATCTTTTCCATAAATACTTACCAGTAAAAGATTAAACTCAATTTAACAACTACTTAAATAGTCGCGTTCTAAAGAGACACTCAACGTCAGTAATATAATTTCCTTTTTTTTTCTTAACTTCGACTACTGGGACGTGACATATATTAAAAATTTGGTGACAGCGGTGGGATCGCAGAAGCCAACTTGTCATCTTTTTGTGTGTTAATAATCATACTTTATTTCAGGAAGTGAATTGTGCGCGATATAACGTTCAATTTGAGTCTCGGTTAATATTATTCAGATTTTCTTGAATTATTTCACGAATTACAATGCTGTTATAATTTTATTCGATTATTATACACCGCGTTATTTAGATTTTGCCAATTCATTTAATTTACACGTCATATTCGTGTTAGATTTTATTTCCATTAACGCTGTTAGAATTTCGTGATTATTCTCGACTGCGTGTGCTTTGATTGCAATATTAAGACGGCATAACGACATTCTGACGTTGTGAGTTAGAGCGAATATATTTCGCTCATCACTACGAAAGAATTATTGAACAATACCTGGTTCTATGACAGTGTCCTGGTAGCTGGTATATACGCCGCTCGTCACTTGTAACAGGAGCGTTCTCTCCGGTGAGGCAGGATTCCGCACGTTGAGAACGTGAATGTAACGCAGACATCAGTGTTTAAATATTTTTATAAAGCCAATAAGACACGCCACGCAGTAGAGAAGTGATTGATTTTAGTAAAAGTGGAAGTTGACTCTTCGAAGTGCCGCAAACTCGGAGCGACGGCTCTGGGCGGATAGGCCGCTCGTCGTTGCTTTAAGTTTTTTTGTGTACATACAATAAACGGAGAGTGGTGAGGCAGGATTCCGCACGCTCTTTCTTGTTCCTTCTCTTTGGTGAGGCAGGATTCCGCACACTGAGATTGGAATAGGATGACGGATATCGTTATGTGGGCAAAATAAGTGCCTCAGAGAGTCGCTGCACGAAACTAAAGTTGAATCCTTATCCTAATTTCGTGTTTCTAAACTCGCCGAATTGTTACAGAAAAATTGCGTGTTCTTTGTGAACGGAGTTGAGAGCGACGGCTTTGAGCCGCTCGTCGTTGCTTCAAAATCCTACACAATCAATAGGCCGTTGAGAGTGGTGAGGAAACACCGCACGCTCTCGCCCTGTTCGTTCCTTCTGGTGAGGCAGGATTCCGCACATTTGGAACGAAACAAGGAGCGGATATTGTGAAGACAAGACATGCCAAAAACGCGTCGCGCAGGAAAGAAATACCAGCTCCGACGCCTACTAAGAGCGCAACTTAGAGAAGCAGCGAATTGTTACGACGGGTTAAATATTACAGACAATTCGAGTGCCCCAAGTCGCGAACAGCTAACCGAGAGAGAAACTTTTGTTTACAAATTAATTCCGATCACGGTCGAACAGTCTCCGTTGCCATATCCAGAAATTCCGGAGAACGACCCGCGTCGCGAACAGACTCAAATTCCAAACGTTAGCGCCAGCGACGAATAAAGAAACATATATACCATTGTCGTTTTCATATTATACTATTCTTGTGTTTTATTATACCCTACCCAATAATTACACTACCCTTATTTTCAGAATATTCTTATACTTTACTGCATAGCTTATTTACATACATATACATATATTATTATATTGTTCGCTTCATATTACTATTCTATTGTTGCTTACAAGGTAAAATATTCATGTGCCCACATAGATTCTCGAAACCCCTTACGCCGATTTACGAAGTACCAACCCCACCCCCAATAACGGGACAAGTTTATTTTTGCCAAAAAACAACAGTATATATTAAACAAAGGGTTGGAACTACACTTTGTCAAGAGTGTTGTGATAGAATAGATCTGTCTGAAAAACCAAATTGGTGTAAAGTTTTTAGACATACTTTGATAATTAACGGAATCCTCACCAGCCACTATTGCGACGAATGTCGAAAAAAGCTAACTGTCTCTAGAATCGGGAATGAATGCTTTGAATGTTTCTTAAGATTTACCGAATTTCGAGAAGATTTGCCTGAAGCAACGCTTGATGATGATACTACAATTTTAACAATAGAAGCATATGAAGAAGAACTTTGAATGAATAAGAAAATATATATATATATATACTCCTCACTTAAGAATCCTTATTATTGCAAAATATATATATATCACAATTACTAGCTTTGACACTATATTTATTATTTGCTTGAGTTTTCCTATTTACAATTTGCTACGAGAATTTATAAAGTAACTTCGAAAAAGCCATAAAAACATTCTTGTTTTATTATCATAGTATTACATGCACGTATACATATTTCTTTTGTTATACTGCTACTATATTCTTACAATTTTGTTTAACCACTATATAATTTTTGTCATTATCTATGTACTAATTTATCACACTGTCTTTATTTTATTGTACTATATCACATTCTTACAGGATTAAGGAACTATAGCATTACATGCTAGTTAACCGTATGTATTAATAAATTTTTATATTATTAAAATTACTACTTTCACAATTGTTGTGCTAAAAACGATTAGAGCCGATAACTATTTCAAATTTACGTATACCGAGTTATGGCCCAATTTACGAGATCGCACGGTACAGTAAGCATCGACCCGGAAATCGAAAAGAAGCAAAAATACGTGGAAGACCGTGAAAAACAATCGCATTCAAAAATGTCGCTTAAAGAACGAGAAGAAACGACCAAACGCCCTAACGAGTCAATAGACGCGAACTCGTTATTCGACGTGCTTTCCAAAATCCAAACAGAATTATCGCGATTACGCGGATTACCCGAACAAGTGACTACCCTTGAGCAACGCATGAATGAAGCTTCGCGCGCCGCGTCGGCATACGACGATTGTATTGATGATCATGTACGCGAAGAACTCCCTGTAGTTATGCCGACCCTAAAAATAAAAGATGTAGTTGCCAATATTCCCCCGTTTAACGGTTATAAGATTTCGATCTTCCAGTTTGCCCGAGCGTGTGAACGTGCTCGTGATTTACTACCGTCTGCACAAGAACCACAACTCGTACAATTCATCATTAACAAAATTGAAGGCGACGCATATCAAGTCATAGAAGGAAACATATATACGCGCGTCGTAGATTTATTAGACAAATTAAAGAATATTTTCGCTCCGAATAAATCCGTAGCACAGTACCGCGGAGAATTAGCCAACGCGTATAAAATGCCAAACGAAACAGTCTTGAAGTACGCGGGTAGAATTAAAGACTTGAAACTCGCAATACTAGATGGAAACAGACGACAGGGCATCAACAACCCTCGGTTATTTAATAACGAAGTTGAAGGAGAGGTCTTAGAGGCTTTCGTGAATGGATTACCCTCTAACGTAATCACGCGAATGGAACACCGGAACATAGGCACCCTAGACGAGGCAATTGAATGGGCTGTCAAAATTACGAGGAATCTGGAAATAGAAAAACAGCGCGAAAGACAATTTACGCCTCGACAATTCCCTGTTACGCGATCGAACATAAATAACCCTAGACCTATCGAACCAGAACAACCAAAATCCATATTAAGAAACCCTAATAACAATTTTTTTCCGCGACCATGGATCAGACCCTTGGTACCAGGACAGCCAGGACCGAATTCCCCTATCGTATGTAATTATTGTAAATATCCTGGACACAAGGTCACTGAATGTCGGAAATTAGTATATCGAAACGCAACGCAAGCGTCGGGAAACGCAGAGGGCCGCCCGACGGTGAGCGCGACCAAGGAACCGGCCCAAGCGACAGCGCATCCCATAACGATACAAGCAGAACCATCAACGAGCCAAACTTGAGCACTAACGATAAAAATCAAGGCTCCAATTTTTCTAAAATTCTATTAAAGAAATACGATGACCCAGCGTCGGTCATCAGACCAGTAAACAAGGAACCCCTAAATGAAAAAGCCAGTATTGGAATGGCGAACCTAGGACCCAAAACGTGTCAACCAAGGATCGCCCTCACTTGCAAAAACTTTAAAGGATACTGTTTTTTTATGATAGACTCAGGATCTTCCGTAAATTTAGTTAAAATAAAAATATTGAAGAATACCCCCATAAACTCAAAAGACACGCTAAGATTAAAAGGCATTTCCGAGAAGCCAATAAGGACATTAGGTTCGGCGGTATTCAAAATTATGGGAAAGGAAACAAAATTTTATGTCGTCAGGGACAATTTCGGTATACCTGCTGACGGTATAATAGGTGCCAGTTTTTTGAAAGATAATAATAATGCTATCATCAATTACCAGCAAGAATGTCTTACCTTTGATAGCATACAGGTACCGTTTTACAAAAGAGAAAAGATTATGGTGCCCTCGCGCACTATCGTGGACATTGCGTTCAACATAACAAACCCGGAGAAAAGGGAAGGTTATATTCCTCGAAATGAGCCAACAAAGGGATTATTTCTGGGTGAAGCTCTTGTTAAAAATTCCCGAGAGAAGGGGCATATAAAAGCTTATAATTTAACAGAGCGGAACTACACCATAGAGGTCTATCCAATGCCTCTTGAGGATTATTTTATACCCGATGACTCCGAGGAGCACCTAACTTCGCTGAATTCTTCTATTTTCGTGAATCCTATGAGCCAAGGAGAGCTCTCCAGAGATGGGAAATCTTCCGTTCCAGAAGACCACGAAGGTCTTGCCATTACTCAAGATGCTTTACCAGCATCTTCGAGCCTCAAACACTCTATTGACACGCTTCCAGGGTCAATAGGACTTGAGGATCTTCTACATTCTGAAAATACTAATTCCACGAGCTTAAACAAGCTCTCTATTACTAATTCCGCTGTTTCAAGTTTAACCAACTCCACTCAACCTCCCGCTTCCAGGGATCCTATGGAGTCTTTTATGAGCAATGAAGAGCTCGCCAACAATGGGAAATCTTCATCTACTAAATCCAGGAGCCAAGAAGAGCTCTCCGAAGACGGGAAATCTTCTGAATCAACCTTGTTTCATACTCTTCCAGTTTTACGAGTTTTACGAGGTCCTTTCATTGAACAAGCTGCGCAGCCAGCATTTTCTAGATTTAAAGATACAACTGATCTGCTTCCAGCATCTCCTGTATCTCTCAGTCGTATAGAACGACTTAAACCCATCATAAATACTGAATATTTAAACGAAGAAGAAGAAAGCCACGTGGATGCGATACTTAAAGAATATGGAGATTGTTTCCATCTTCCGGGCGAAAAACTCAAGTTCACCCCCGCGGTTAAACATACTATTCCAACAACAGACAATCTACCAATACACGTGAAACAGTATAGGTACCCGCCTGTCCACAAGGAGGAAATAGACAGGCAGGTAACAAAGCTCTTGAAGGATGAAATAATAACGCCTTCAGCATCACCGTATAACGCTCCTCTATGGATCGTCCCCAAAAAATCTGCGGCCGATGGACAAAAGAAATGGAGGATGGTAATAGATTTCCGGAAGCTGAATGAAAAAACGATAGGAGATGCGTACCCACTGCCTAATATAGTATAAATATTAGACCAGTTGGGTAGTGCAAAATACTTCTCCATTTTTGACCTCGCACAAGGATTTCATCAGATTCCTATGGCCTCCGAAGATCAAGAGAAGACAGCTTTCTCCACGCCATATGGGCATTACGAGTACCAGCGGATGCCTTTCGGTCTGAAAAATGCACCCGCTACATTCCAACGGTTGATGGACAACGTCCTCACCGGATTGCAAGGAAACGAACTATTCGTTTACCTGGACGACATAGTTGTTTATGCAAGATCCCTAGAAGAACACGATATAAAAATGAAAGAATTAATTCAAAGACTAAGAGAAGCAAATCTGCAATTACAGCCCGACAAATGTCAATTTCTAAGGCACGAAGTAGTTTACTTAGGGCATATTATCGGATCAGATGGAGTAAGACCAGATCCTAATAAAATTATCGCCGTCCAACATTTTCCAAAACCAGGGAATCATAAAAACATTAAGCAATTCTTGGGTCTCGTGGGATACTACCGCCGATTCATTAGGGACTTTTCAAAAATTGCAAAACCACTCACGGATTTATTAAAGAAAGATAAGCCTTTTGTATGGACACCGTCGCAGGAAGCAGCATTTAACAAACTAACGCACGAATTATTAAAAGAACCCGTTTTGCAATATCCGAACTTTAAAGAGCCATTCTTATTAACTACCGTCGCCAGTGGATACGCTATAGGAGGCGTGCTGAGCCAAGGACAGATAGGGAAAGACTTACCTATTTCGTATATTTCTAGGACTTTGAATGAAGCAGAAGGGAGATATTCCACCATAGAAAAGGAGTGCTTAGCCGTAGTCTACTGTGTAACGTACTTCCGGCATTATTTATACGGCAGGAAATTTACAATCCTCACAGATCATAAACCACTAGTTTGGCTACATTCGATCAAGGATCCCAGCCCCCGATTGTGGAAATGGAGACTAAAACTATCAGAGTACGAATATGAAATACAATATAAAACAGGAAAGACTAACGTAGTAGCAGACGCACTTTCTAGAAATCCGCCTATTCCTAACGTTTCCATACTCCCCCTAGTAGAGCCAGACGATAATTCAAATGAATCCCTTTTCTCATACCAGACAGCTACACAACAGTCTAGACCGTCAATCACTTTCTCTTCCAATGATACTAATCGCACATTAAATCCTGATGACCAACAACAAACAATTATCGAAGACTTAAACGAAAACGCTTTACTAACTCCACCGGTAACCACAAAAATCCCATCCCAAATTTTCTTCCCTGAAAATCTAAATGAAGATCTAGACAAACAAGATCAAGAGTTCGACCAAAGCAATTCAGAGACGTCGGAAGAGGACCCAGAAAACGAAAGTGAGAATAATGAATCTGCATCCCCACAACCTCGCTCCTCAGGTGAAGAGAACGATTTTAAAGTAAATGAAACGCGAGATTCACTGCTTTCCCGAAAGGATAACCATATCATTTTTACCACACTCGAAGGACATCCCTACGATAAAGGCGCAAAGGATTATTCAGCAGAAAATAAACTCCCCACATATAAAGACTTAACTTTCACAAGAGTAAAAATAACGAACCTCAATAGCGGGAAATATTTAATAAATATCCCTATTAAACAAAATGAAAGAGTGCAAATAGAACACAGCGACATTATAGACGGAATAAGATCATTGAGGGATGCCATAACAGAACTAAATCTAAAAACCATCAGTATAGCGCAACACGACCTATACGATACAGTTCCATGGATTTTTGTATATAAAAATTTAAAAAGATTCCTTTCAGACTTGCCGATAATAGTAACAGTTTGCAAATCCTTAATAAGATGTCCTGGCCTAGAAGAGAGAGCTAACATTATCTATGAAAAACATGCTACGAAGATTGGAGGACACAAAGGTGTGAATAAAACTTACCATCGAATTAGACAAAACTACTATTGGCCCACAATGAAAAAAGACATACAAGATTACCTAAGGAATTGCAGGAATTGCCAAATCAAGAAATTGACGAGAGTAAAAACAAAACAACCCATGATGATCACTGACACCCCAGGAACTGCATTTGATAAAGTATCCATGGACGTAGTAGGACCATTGCCAGTAACGAGCCGAAACAATTCTTATATTTTAACTATACAAGACCTTTTAACGAAATATTCAGTTGCCATTCCTATGGAAACAGCAGACTCCTTCTCAATAGCTAACGCCTTCATAAAAGACTTCATATGCATATATGGAGCACCGAGAGCTTTATTAACAGACCAAGCTCCGACCTTTTTTACTTCTTTGATGAAAGCAATCGCTAGCTACTTTAAAATAAAGCAATGCCGTACGACCGCTTACTACCCGCAATCAAATGGCTCAATTGAACGCTCACATCACGTATTGACAGAATACTTGAAGATGTACACCAACCGGAATGAGGAATGGGACGAGCACATTAAGCCTGCTATGTTTGCTTACAATACATCAGTCCACGAAGGAACCAACTATACTCCCTATTCCCTAATTTTTGGACATCTTCCCAGAACTCCATCCTCCTCCGTAGTTCCCGAGGACGTCACTGAACAACCTTATCAAGACTATCTCACTAACCTTTTTGAAACTTTGAAAAACTCACAGGGTCTAGCAAAACAAAACTTGATACAATCGAAAGAAAAGAGTAAGACATATTATGACAGAAAAATCAATATTCGAAATTTTAAAGCTAACGATAAAGTTTATCTATTAAAGGAGCCCACAAAAGGAAAGCTAGATGATCAATATACTGGGCCATACAAAATTTTAGAATTATTGCCAATGAATAACGCGAGGATAGACTTCCGTGGAAAACCACGCGTAGTTCACGTAAATAAACTGAAGTTGTGCAAAGGCACATATTTTATAGATCCGGGATGAAAGAAAGTGCGAAGAAAGAGAAATTTTGTAAACGCGGCCTGGACCCCCGGATCCAGTAACTTTAAGATATTTTCATATTAGTCTCATATTAGTATTAGAGATTTTTGATCTAACAACACGAACAACCCATATTACTCTCGTACTTTATACTCAAATATAATATTTCTATTTTAAGGTTTACTACATTCCAATGCTTCTAATTACCGCAATGTTCTCTGGCACAAGGGCCATAATAGCCTACGATTGCGGAGGAGCCTATTTGAACGTGACCACTGTGTCCTTGCTACGATCAGGCGAATGTGACATCGAAGTCGAAACACCTGCGACCGTAAATACATACATACAGCTATTGCAATTATCCAGTTATGCGCAGACACATATAACACAATGTAAAATAGAGATTTTAAGAACTATATACCATTGTGGGATGCACTCTCACCTTTCGGCAGTCCACAATGGTTACGCGAGCTACTTGCAAGAAACATCTCGCGCTAGGTGCATTCAAATGCATAAAAAGGGCCTCTTAAAAGTAGGAACCGCAGAAGTTATCGATGGCCTAAAATCAAATCGTACATATTATAGAAGTATCACACTCGCGGGTAAAGTAAACGTAGATGGAACCTGTAAAGGCATCCAATACTCGGACTATTACGGCACATGGGATGACGTGATAGTCCAAGCGACTGTAAAAATTTCGCTAAAAGACTCATACGTGCCAGTAAAATTAAACGCAGGAAAGGTAATGTTAAAATCCGGGACTGTTTGTGAACTAGCGGACGAATCCTGTATAGACTCGGACGATGGTTACACCTTTTGGGAAGGAATACCCAATACCGCTTGCGGGTTTGAAGCATATGACGTCCTGTATGAAGGCACCTCTACTAAATTTCAAGGCATATTAGATCACCAAAATACCACAATATTTACATTAGAATCTCAAGACATCACCTTTGCACTGACACTAACACGAAGGCACACAATATGCGGTTACACACTGTATGGCACAGGACACCCGAAACTGTTCATTTTTGAAACACAAAAAGGAAACATTTTCAAAATAAAATCTAAAACCTCTGTAACGAACCTAGATTTATTCACGTACGCAAATTCAAAATTTGTATACGTTGAGAAGTATATGAGGAACCAGATTACCTCTTTATACAAGGATATAATTATGCAAAAATGCGAACTAGAGAAACAGGTTATACAAAATACACTATCTCTTGCTGCTGTTTTACCAGATGAATTCGCCTACCGGGTGATGAAAGCTCCAGGTTACATGGCAGTCACAGCCGGAGAGGGAATTCACATAGTTAAATGTATACCCATAGAGGTTACACTACGGAAAACAAATACGTGCCATGCTGAGTTGCCCATTATGTTTAGAAACGCCACACTATACATGACACCTAAATCACATATCGTCATAAAACACAGTACACTCAGAGATTGTAATCCCTTACTCCCAATAATATACAACATCGAAGGAACTTGGCTACAATTTAACCCTACTCCTTCCATGATAAATTCTCCTCATGAAATCAAACCATTAACAAAACTCTCTTGGAAATACCTTGCGCCAAAATCACTAGCCACCAGTGGCATTTACTCCCAACAAGACCTTGACGAATTAAGAGACCATATTATGTTCCCCGCGGAAAAGAACGCGGTTTTGCACACCATCGCTCGAGGCTTTACGGGTCAAACGATACAATCCGATACCGTTTCATTGCAAAATTTATTAGACGAAAATGCGCTGAATAAAATTTATAACAACACGCTAACTAAAATATGGAACGGTTTTACAACATTTGGTGCGGCAACCGCCGGAGTATTCGGAATATTTATAATCATAAGAGTAATAAAAATTGTATTTGACACGTTGATACACGGCTATGCGCTACACGCAGCTTATGGCTGCAGCTTACACTTACTTGGAGCTCTTTCACACATCTATTATTATATTTGGCGAATAGACCACAACCGCAACCACAAGTAATTCCCGAAAATCCACCGGAACACACAGACACAAACATAGTACCAAATGCGCCAGCAGAAAACACAGAACCACCTACTATACCTATAGTATATACATTCAGAGATCTACGTGCCAGATTGGACGAATAAATTTCATCATAACTCGTTACTCCGAAATTTAAACTAAGGGGGGTGGTGTGACGTCTTAGCCGCACGTCAAAATTTATTTAAACAATATATTTATTGTTCGGGGAAAATTATTCATCCAAGACAAAGTTCTAACTTATAAAATAGTATTCATACTCGAGAGTCACCCCGTATATAGCCAACGCTCGAGCGCGCCAGCGGGTGACGCGGAAATAACTATCGTATGAATAAACCATAGAAATAACTAAAACCTTATATTTGCATTGTACAATCAGACAGACGATTCAAACGCTTCAAAAATTGTAATAAATATTATATATATATACATATATATATATATATATATATGAGCATATAAGAGATCTAACTTTAAAGGCATTAAATTCAATTGAGAAATACAAGCGAAAAGAATGAAACAGTTAAATGCAAATGTAACGCTTTAATATAAGTACACACACATTTATATGCACATCTTAATATTATATTATGCATACAACATTATATTATATTATATTAGTAATCTCCATACACATTTATGCATTTTATGCTACGCTTATACGCATCCTATATAACATAGCGTTTTATTATTCATAATGCGAAATTAGGAGTATAAGAAATAATATTTTATTCACTATAGTATTATAAGAGTTTTATAAGAGCTTTAAACTGTGCATGGTATGCGGACTGGCCGTCGATCGATATTCTTATCCGCCCGCTCGATAAGATTAGGCCGGACAAATAAGTTGGAATGTTACGAGAGAACGATATAGCTGTCCTTCTCGCACAGAGATCCCTACCAGCGGCACTTCCACTTGCCATTGCTTCCGCCCATGGGTCTCCCACCAGCATCAGGAAGTCTAAGGCGAAGCATAGGAAGAATATCCCACCATCCATAAGAGGCGATCCCACTGCAGCATCTCTCCCACCAACACCCGAAGACCGGAGGAGCTCAGTGCAAGTCCGACATCCAGCATTATTAATTCGACGCTCATACGGTTAACACAGTTACTACTTTCGTACTAAATTCGTTCTCTGTCTCCGTTGCCGTGGCGTTTAGCATTTAATAATCCGGCGTATTCGAATCTCGTCTGCGTCGATAAATTTCGTAAGAGTCTTCAAGACTCTTAAACATACTACATTGCAGAATAGTGAGTTTACAAGCCGCAAGTCTTGCGACTGTAATATTGTTAATTTAACGTCATATAGAAATAAAGAGTATTATTTTATATTACGGATTGCGATTTATTCGACAACCGGCTGTTCCTACTTCCTTGATCGACCGTCACTCATCATCGCACGACAATCGAAATCTTTGGAGGACTACTAAGTAGAAAGGAACTCAGCATGCTACATAGGCAGTTGCTCTAACATATATATATTCAAATACGTAAAACCTGGTAAGTTAAGGTACCACTGAGCATTGAATGACAAGTTGACATCTTCTGGTCCCGGGTAGACTCGGTGAAATGCAGAGTGACCCAAAAATAATATCTTTTCCATAAATACTTACCAGTAAAAGATTAAACTCAATTTAACAACAACTTAAATAATATAGTCGCGTTCTAAAAAGACACTCAACGTCAGTAATATAATTTCCTTTTTTTTTCTTAACTTCGACTACTGGGACGTGACACTATGTACGCAAGTTTTGTTCGTTCGGAACGTCTTAGTTACGTGTGAGTAAGTGTGTTTAGTCAAAAATTCTTGTGCAACATCAAGGAAATTGAGAAGAACCGCTTCTCGGCATACTTTGTTAAAATCGCTATGTACGCAAGTTTTGTTCGTTCGGAACGTCTTAGTTACGTGTCAATAAGTGAGTTTAGTCGAAAATTCTTGTACAACATTAAGGAAATTGAGGATATACGTTTTTTTGCTCACAAAGCTGAGATTGCTATGTACGCAAGTTTTGTTCGTTCGGAACGTCTTAGTTACGTGTCAATAAATGAGTTTAGTCGAACATCTTGTACAACATTAAGGAAATTGAGGATATACGTTTTTTTGCGCACAAAGCTGAGATCGCTATGTACGCAAGTTTTGTTCGTTCGGAACGTCTTAGTTACGTGTGAGTAAGTGTGTTTAGTCAAAAATTCTTGTGCAACATCAAGGAAATTGAGAAGAACCGCTTCTCGGCATACTTTGTTAAAATCGCTATGTACGCAAGTTTTGTTCGTTCGGAACGTCTTAGTTACGTGTCAATAAGTGAGTTTAGTCGAAAATTCTTGTACAACATTAAGGAAATTGAGGATATACGTTTTTTTTGCTCACAAAGCTGAGATTGCTATGTACGCAAGTTTTGTTCGTTCGGAACGTCTTAGTTACGTGTCAATAAGTGAGTTTAGTCGAAAATCTTGTACAACATTAAGGAAATTGAGGATATACGTTTTTTTGCGCACAAAGCTGAGATCGCTATGTACGCAAGTTTTGTTCGTTCGGAACGTCTTAGTTACGTGTGAGTAAGTGTGTTTAGTCAAAAATTCTTGTGCAACATCAAGGAAATTGAGAAGAACCGCTTCTCGGCATACTTTGTTAAAATCGCTATGTACGCAAGTTTTGTTCGTTCGGAACGTCTTAGTTACGTGTCAATAAGTGAGTTTAGTCGAAAATTCTTGTACAACATTAAGGAAATTGAGGATATACGTTTTTTTGATCACTAAGCTGAGATTGCTATGTACGCAAGTTTTGTTCGTTCGGAACGTCTTAGTTACGTGTCAATAAGTGAGTTTAGTCGAAAATCTTGTACAACATTAAGGAAATTGAGGATATACGTTTTTTTGCGCACAAAGCTGAGATCGCTATGTACGCAAGTTTTGTTCGTTCGGAACGTCTTAGTTACGTGTGAGTAAGTGTGTTTAGTCAAAAATTCTTGTGCAACATCAAGGAAATTGAGAAGAACCGCTTCTCGGCATACTTTTTTAAAATCGCTAAGTACGCAAGTTTTGTTCGTTCGGAACGTCTTAGTTACGTGTCAATAAGTGAGTTTAGTCGAAAATTCTTGTACAACATTAAGGAAATTGAGGATATACGTTTTTTTGATCACTAAGCTGAGATTGCTATGTACGCAAGTTTTGTTCGTTCGGAACGTCTTAGTTACGTGTCAATAAGTGAGTTTAGTCGAAAATCTTGTACAACATTAAGGAAATTGAGGATAACCGCTTCTCGGCATACATTGTTAAAATCGCTATGTACGCAAGTTTTGTTCGTTCGGAACGTCTTAGTTACGTGTAAGTGAGTTTAGTCGAAAATTCTTGTGCAACATCGAAGAAATTTAGGATATACGTTTTTCTGCGCACAAAGTTGAGATCGCTATGTACGCAAGTTTTGTTCTTTCGGAACGTCTTAGTTACGTGTCAGTAAGTGAGATTAGTCGAAAATTCTTGTGCAACATCAAGGAAATTGAGAAGAACCGCTTCACGGCATACATTGTTAAAATCGATATGTACGCAAGTTTTGTTCTTTCGGAACGTCTTAGTTACGTGTCAGTAGGTGAGATTAGTCGAAAATTCTTGTGCAACATCAAGGAAATTGAGAAGAACCGCTTCACGGCATACATTGTTAAAATCGATATGTACGCAAGTTTTGTTCGTTCGGAACGTCTTAGTTATGTGTCAGTAAGTGAGTTTAGTCGAAAATTCTTGTACAACATCAAGGAAATTGAGGATATACGTTTTTTTGCTCACAAAGCTGAGATTGCTATGTACGCAAGTTTTGTTCGTTCGGAACGTCTTAGTTACGTGTCAATAAATGAGTTTAGTCGAACATCTTGTACAACATTAAGGAAATTGAGGATATACGTTTTTTTGCGCACAAAGCTGAGATCGCTATGTACGCAAGTTTTGTTCGTTCGGAACGTCTTAGTTACGTGTGAGTAAGTGTGTTTAGTCAAAAATTCTTGTGCAACATCAAGGAAATTGAGAAGAACCGCTTCTCGGCATACTTTGTTAAAATCGCTATGTACGCAAGTTTTGTTCGTTCGGAACGTCTTAGTTACGTGTCAATAAGTGAGTTTAGTCGAAAATTCTTGTACAACATTAAGGAAATTGAGGATATACGTTTTTTTTGCTCACAAAGCTGAGATTGCTATGTACGCAAGTTTTGTTCGTTCGGAACGTCTTAGTTACGTGTCAATAAGTGAGTTTAGTCGAAAATCTTGTACAACATTAAGGAAATTGAGGATATACGTTTTTTTGCGCACAAAGCTGAGATCGCTATGTACGCAAGTTTTGTTCGTTCGGAACGTCTTAGTTACGTGTGAGTAAGTGTGTTTAGTCAAAAATTCTTGTGCAACATCAAGGAAATTGAGAAGAACCGCTTCTCGGCATACTTTGTTAAAATCGCTATGTACGCAAGTTTTGTTCGTTCGGAACGTCTTAGTTACGTGTCAATAAGTGAGTTTAGTCGAAAATTCTTGTACAACATTAAGGAAATTGAGGATATACGTTTTTTTGATCACTAAGCTGAGATTGCTATGTACGCAAGTTTTGTTCGTTCGGAACGTCTTAGTTACGTGTCAATAAGTGAGTTTAGTCGAAAATCTTGTACAACATTAAGGAAATTGAGGATATACGTTTTTTTGCGCACAAAGCTGAGATCGCTATGTACGCAAGTTTTGTTCGTTCGGAACGTCTTAGTTACGTGTGAGTAAGTGTGTTTAGTCAAAAATTCTTGTGCAACATCAAGGAAATTGAGAAGAACCGCTTCCCGGCATACTTTTTTAAAATCGCTAAGTACGCAAGTTTTGTTCGTTCGGAACGTCTTAGTTACGTGTCAATAAGTGAGTTTAGTCGAAAATTCTTGTACAACATTAAGGAAATTGAGGATATACGTTTTTTTGATCACTAAGCTGAGATTGCTATGTACGCAAGTTTTGTTCGTTCGGAACGTCTTAGTTACGTGTCAATAAGTGAGTTTAGTCGAAAATCTTGTACAACATTAAGGAAATTGAGGATAACCGCTTCTCGGCATACATTGTTAAAATCGCTATGTACGCAAGTTTTGTTCGTTCGGAACGTCTTAGTTACGTGTAAGTGAGTTTAGTCGAAAATTCTTGTGCAACATCGAAGAAATTTAGGATATACGTTTTTCTGCGCACAAAGTTGAGATCGCTATGTACGCAAGTTTTGTTCTTTCGGAACGTCTTAGTTACGTGTCAGTAAGTGAGATTAGTCGAAAATTCTTGTGCAACATCAAGGAAATTGAGAAGAACCGCTTCACGGCATACATTGTTAAAATCGATATGTACGCAAGTTTTGTTCTTTCGGAACGTCTTAGTTACGTGTCAGTAGGTGAGATTAGTCGAAAATTCTTGTGCAACATCAAGGAAATTGAGAAGAACCGCTTCACGGCATACATTGTTAAAATCGATATGTACGCAAGTTTTGTTCGTTCGGAACGTCTTAGTTATGTGTCAGTAAGTGAGTTTAGTCGAAAATTCTCGTGCAACATCAAGGAAATTGAGAATATCCGCTTCTCGGCATACATTGTTAAAATCGCTATGTACGCAAGTTTTGTTCGTTCGGAACGTCTTAGCTACGTGTCAATAAGTGAGTTTAGTCTAAAATTCTTGTACAACATTAAGGAAATTGAGAAGAACCGCTTCTCGGCATACTTTGTTAAAATCGCTATGTACGCAAGTTTTGTTCGTTCGGAACGTCTTAGTTACGTGTCAATAAGTGAGTTTAGTCGAAAATTCTTGTACAACATTAAGGAAATTGAGGATATACGTTTATTTGCGCACAAAGCTGAGATCGCTATGTACGCAAGTTTTGTTCGTTCGGAACGTCTTAGTTACGTGTGAGTAAGTGTGTTTAGTCAAAAATTCTTGTGCAACATCAAGGAAATTGAGAAGAACCGCTTCTCGGCATACTTTGTTAAAATCGCTATGTACGCAAGTTTTGTTCGTTCGGAACGTCTTAGTTACGTGTCAATAAGTGAGTTTAGTCGAAAATTCTTGTACAACATTAAGGAAATTGAGGATATATGTTTTTTTGCTCACAAAGCTGAGATTGCTATTGTGACGTCCCAGTCGCACATTTTTTATTTTATTAAATTCTCATCAGACTCACTCAAAGGATGCTAATAGAGCAAGATCAATTATAAAATTCGTTATAATAACTTGGAAAAACCATATGTGTATTTAATAGACACCCTATATAAAAACTATACGAGTCAATCATTTACACATACATGCGAGTATCAGTATATGGGAAGAAAGTTGCTCATTTAGTAAAGAGAGCAATATTAGAAATTAGCATTAGTACTTATGTCCACCCTGTATATGGACTACACACATAGAACGCACGTACAAGCGTACATACATATAATCACAAGGTAAAAAATTGTACATCGTAACGGAAAACAGCATACAAATATTCCACATCAATATTTCTTGAGCACCCGGTATATCAAAAAATACGTAAAAATATAGCTACGAGTCTGTAGAATATATTAAAAACATATAATCTAAGATTTATTTATAATCCACGGGAACATTATTAGGAAACTGGAAACTTTATTACAAATGTCACAAAATTTAAAACGTTATATATAAATATAAAGGAACGTATACATAAACCCAAACGTTGTATACATAGATTCTTCAACCTGCAAGGAATAATTTGAGTAATATCAAAAGGTAATATATATATGTTTACATGCATATATATATATATACAGGGTGACCCATTTTAACTTAGGCAGCCAAATAACTCGAAAAATAAGCACACTACGAAAAAATGTTTAGAATCAAAATTTTGTCATTTCGAGGGGGACGTACAATGACGTTAAAATGAGCCCCCCCACCCCGTCCCCTGGGCGGTGAGGGGGGGCAAGTTTGAAATCTTAAATGGGAACCCCTATTTTTTATTGCATATTCGGAATCTTTGGCTAAAAACACATACAATTTGTCTGAAACATTTTTCTCGATTCATGATAGATGGCGCTGTAATCGACGAAATTCAATTTCTTCGATTTCTCTTACTGAGAACCCATGCTTACGATTCTGCAATAAATTAACAATAAAAATACCACGTTTTCATTGTTAATACTCGAAATTAGTCTTAAAACAAACTTCTCATTATTTTTTATTACTCATTAATTACTTCTCAAGAAACTACTAGTAGTATTATATGTTCATGTTCTTAAAATAGAGAATAGTTTTTTTTGTTAACTTCAAATACTGGGACGTGACATATTTTTGGTGGCAGAGGTGGGATAGCATAAGCCTACCTGTCAATTGATTGTGTCTAACCATTTTCTTTCAGAAGTGAATTGTGCACGATATGACGCTCAATATGAGTCTCGGTTAATATCTTTCAGATTTTAATGATTCTTCCGCGGGCTATAGTGCCGCTATAATTTTATTTGACTATTACACACCGTGTTATTTAATTTTTGCTTAATCCATTTAATCCATATTCTGTATCCGTATTTGATTTTATTTTCGTTACGCTGTTAAAACTTAGTAGACATCTCAACTGCGTGTGCAAAATTGCAAAATTGAAACTGCATAGTGACATCCGACGTTGTGAGTTAGAGCGAATATACTTCGCTCCTCGCTGCGACAGAATTATTAAACAATACCTGATTTTTGTGACAGTGTCCCGGTAGCTGGTGTATACGCCGCTCGTCACTGTAGCGGGAGTGGTTCTTTTCGGTGAGGCAGAATTCCGCACGTTGAGAACTGCAAACGTCACACAGGCATCAGTGTTTAAATATTTTCTAAATCATAGAGGCACGCCACGCAGTAGAGATACATTGATTTTAGTCAAAGTGAAAGTTGGTTCTCTGAGGTGCCGCGAATTTGAAGCGACGGCTCCGAGCGGATAGGCCGCTCGTCCCTGCTTTGAGTTTTCTTGTGCGCATGCGATAAACGTGAGAGTGGTGAGGAAACGCCGCACGCTCTTTCTTGTTCCGTCTCTCCGGTGAGGCAGGATTCCGCACGTTGAGATTGGAGCGAGAACACGGATATTGTCATGTGGGCAAAATAAATGCCCCGGAGAATCACTGCACGAAACTAGAATCGAATTTTATTCAAATTTCGTGTTTCTAAAGGGGTTGGCCAAATTGTTGCGGAAAACTTGTGCATACTCCTTGTGAACGGAACCAAGAGCGACGGCTTCGAGCGGATAGGCCACTCGTCGTTGCTCCGCAATCCTACACAGCCAATAGACGTTGAGAGTGGTGAGGAAACGCCGCACGCTCTCGCCCTGTTCGTTCCTTCTGGTGAGGCAGGATTCCGCACATTTGGAACGAAGCAAGGGACGGATATTGGAAAGAAGAATAAGACATGCCAAAAACGCGCCGCGCAGGACGAAAATTCCAGCTCCGACGCTTAATGCGAATACATTTTCAAGAGTTAGCAAACCGTTCCGTCGGATCCGATAATATAGATGATCCTAGCGTTTCGGCTCAAGAACAATCAGATGAGAAAGAAAGCTTTGTGTATAAACTAATTCCGATTACGGTCGAAAAGTCTCCTTTACTAAATACAGATATTCCGGAAAACGACCCGCGTCGCGAATATATAAAGACTCAGATTGAGAGCGTTAGCGCCAGCGACAAATAAAGAAATACATATATGCTATTGCTATTTCTATATATTGTACTACTATTATTGTGTGTTTTATTATACCCACCTTATAATCACGTTTTACTTTGCAGCATATGATATTTTATTACAATATACATATATATATCTTAATCGATTAGCTAGTTTGTACACTTCATTTATTTCATTACGTTGTCTAAGAGTTACGAAAATATTTTAAGACATTTATGTGTCCGCACAAAGTTTCAAGACCCCTTACGCCAATTTACGAAGTAGCACCTCCTCCTCCTCCGCCAATAAGGTTGTACGTTTGTCAAAAATCAGCACTCTGCCATAGAATAAATAGCGACATAACTTTTTGTGAGCTGTGTCTAAATAAGTTCGATCATACTGAAAGACTAAACTGGCGCAGAGTTTATAGGCATACTTTGACTATCGACGGTGTTTCCACTAATCATTTTTGCAAAAACTGTTCTAAATTGTTAACCAGGCCTCGATTTGGGGAGGAATGCTACGAATGCCTTACTAAATTTAACGAATATCAGGAAGACCCTGATTTAGCTGAAGCAGTATATTATGAAGACGACGACACCGTAGTTATAAATATCGAAATTTACGGTGAAGACGTGGAATAACATTGCAAAATAGATATATATGTGTATTCTCTAGAAGTTAAGAGCATTTTATTACATAATATATATATATATATATATATATATATATATATATATATATCATTTATTACATTCAATATTAACTTGAGTTTTATTATTTATAATTTTATTACGAGCACCTATAAGAAATAAATCTCAGAAAATTCACAAAATATTATCGTTCCATTTATACCTTACTATATGCAACTATATATATTTTTCCTATTATATTGCTATTACATTCTTATAACTTTGTTCAATCATTACATAGTTTTCACTATTTCTTTTATATACTAATTTATCACGCTGTGTTTAGTTTAATGTACTATATCACATTCTTACAGAATTAAAGGAATCCATACCATACTAATCACAGGTATTGTACTAAAGTTTGTATTATTGCGCAATATATCTACAAGCTCGCCAAGTCATTATTTTGACCTCTAATATAATCCTGGTATAACGCATGACTCCGAGAATACCAAGAAATTACGAAACGCTAATTAATGCACAGGGGGGCTCCGCGATAGAACCAATATTTATTTGTCAAAGGGGCACCGGTTATATTCACCATATAACTACTGCCGCTCTCTGCTATAATTGCCAGCAGAATCTACCCCCAATTGAACAAATAAAATGGCATAAGATATTTAGATACACCCTCACGGTAAACGGAACGCCGCCCGGAATTAGTTGTCAATGGTGTCGCGTACGTCTGACCGTCGCGCGACCCGGGTTTATGTGTATTGAGTGCGTTGAAAAGTATAGCCTGTTTTTATTAAACCCCGAGTTAATAAATTCCCGTAATAACAACGACGGTTCAACGACAATTAATATATACACATACATCCAGTCAATCGAAACAGGAGCAGAAATAAATCCTGAAACTGGAGCAGAAATAAACTTAAAAAAAAAAAAGAGGGAAAAATATACAAAAAATTCACAATGGCTCATAATACAAGATCGCAAGGCTCGGTGAGCATTGACTCGGATACTGACAGGAAGCAAAGGAACTTAGGCGATCGCGAGAAACCAGTCGAACACATAGACGCGAATTCCCTATTCGACGTCCTATCAAAAATTCAAACGGAACTATCGCGACTACGCGGATTACCAGAGCAAGTGAGCAATCTTGAACAGCGCGTGAATGAAGCTTCCCGCGCCGCGTTCGCATACGATGAATGCGCCGACCCGCCGGAACAGGAAGAACCCCCCGTAATCACGCCAACCCTGAAAATAAAAGATGTAGTAGCAAACATTCCCCCTTTTAACGGTTACAAGATTTCTATTTTTCAATTCGCCCGAGCATGTGAACGTGCTCGCGATTTACTGCCGTCAGTGCAAGAATCACAGCTAGTACAGTTCATTATAAATAAAATCGAAGGGGACGCATATCAGGTTATAGAGGGTAACGTGTACACACGCGTTGTGGATTTGTTAGACAAACTGAAAAACATTTTCGCCCCTAATAAATCCGTAGCACAGTATCGCGGAGAACTAGCTAATGCATACAAATCGCCAAACGAGACAGTTTTGAAGTATGCGGGTAGAATTAAGGACTTGAAACTCGCTATATTGGATGGAAACAGACGACAGGGCATCAATAATCCCCGTTTATTTAACAACGAAATAGAAGGACAAATTTTAGAAGCATTTGTAAATGGGTTACCATCCAATGTAATCACGCGAATGGAACACCGAAATATAGGCACCCTAGACGAAGCTATTGAGTGGGCCGTAAAAATTACGAGAAATTTAGAAATAGAAAAACAGCGCGAGAGACAATTTGTGCCTCGGCAATTCGCCGTTACGCGTGCAGATATAAATAATCCAAGACCCGCCGAGCCAGAACAACCTAAATCAATACTGAAGAACGCCACTAACACTTTCGTTCCGCGACCATGGATTAGACCCTTAATACCGGGCCAACCAGGACCGAATTCCCCTGGCATTTGCAATTATTGCAAATTTCCAGGACATAGAGTAGCAGAGTGCCGGAAATTGGCATACAGAAATGCTATGCAGGCGTCGGGAAACGCGGAGGGCCGCCCGACGGAGAGCGCGACCAAGGAACCGGCCCAAGCAACCGCGCACCCCATCACAGTGCAGACCGAGCCGACCACCACAGAAACTTGAAAGATTTTAACGCGGAAGAAGAAGGCTCGAGTTATTCAAAAACTTTATTAAAAAATTATAATGACCCGGCGCTGGTTACCCAACCAACTAAAATAATATCAGATGATTCCAATGCCACTATCGGAGTTGCAAACTTAGGTCCGATGGGTTCAGAAACGCACCAACCAAAGGTCGTCATAACCTGTAAAAATTTCAAGGCCTACTGTTTCTTTATGGTAGACTCGGGATCCTCCGTAAACCTCATAAAAATAGGAATTTTAAAGAGCACCCCTATAAACACTAAAGATAAATTAAGATTAAAGGGCATCACAAAAAAACCAATTCAGACATTAGGGTCAGCCACTTTTGAAATTATGGGAAAAAGAACGAAATTCTACGTTTCCGAGACGACTTCGGCATACCTGCCGACGGCATAATAGGTGCCGAATTTCTAAATCAAAATAATGCCATCATCGACTATAATCAAAGCTGTTTGGCATTTGAAGACATTCAAGTACCTTTCTTTAAAAAAGAAAAAGTACTAGTACCGTCACGAACCGTCGTAACGGTATCTTTTAATATTACGAACCCGGAGAGAAAAGAGGGTTACATTCCTCGAAATGAGCCAGTAAAAGGGTTGCTTCTTGGCAGAGCCTTAGTCAAAAATTCCCGAGGGAAGGGGCACATGAAAGCTTATAATTTGACTGAGCACGATTACACTGTAGAAGTTTACCCTTTGCCGCTCTTCGAATATTCAATACCAGGTGACTCCGAGGAGCACCTAGGTCCGCTAAATCCTTTAACCTCTAAAAAATTAATGAGCCAAAAGGAGCTCTCCAACTATGGGAAATCCTCATCCTCCAAAGCATTGAACTCCGAAGAGTTCTCTTATTCAAAAACCTCTGCTCAGCCTCCCGCTTCTAGGGACCTGACGGAGTCTTCTCTGAGCCATGAAAAGCTCTCCCAACCGGGGAAATCTTTCATTTCAAACGACTATAAAAGTCTTGACGCTTTACCAGCACCTCCCAGCCTCAAGGGTACCACCGGCACGCTTCCAGGGTCGATGAACCTTGAGAATCCTTTAAATACATGTAATACTGAATCCATGAGCCAAGGAAAGCTCTCCGACTATGGGAAATCTCCCGATTCAAATTTTGATCAAGAAGAGGTCTATAACCTCAGAGGCTATTCGAACAACACGGACGCAATTCCAGTGTCTTCAAACCTCGAGGGTCACATACATACAAAAGAGGCGCTTTCAGCATCTTCTAATCGTACTGAACAACTTAAATCTTTAATCAACACCGAGCATTTAAACGAAGAAGAGGCGGATCATGTGAACGCCTTACTCAAAGAATACGGAGACTGTTTCCACCTCCCAGGGGAAAATCTAAGCTTCACCACCTCAGTCAAACACACCATCCCAACCACTGATAATATTCCTATCCATGTAAAGCAATATAGATACCCGCTAGTCCACAAGGAGGAGATAGACAGGCAAGTGACTAAGTTATTAGCAGACGAAATAATAACGCCTTCCTCGTCACCATTTAACGCTCCTCTATGGATAGTACCCAAAAAGCCTGCGGCTGACGGAAAAAAAAATGGAGAATGGTAATAGACTTTCGTAAATTAAACGAAAAAACTGTAGGAGACGCATACCCACTGCCCAATATAATAGAAATATTGGACCAGTTGGGTAGTGCAAAATATTTCTCCATATTTGATCTCGCACAAGGATTTCATCAAATTCCAATGGCTCCCGAAGATCAGGGGAAGACAGCATTCTCAACGCCATACGGGCATTACGAATATCAGCGGATGCCCTTTGGCCTCAAAAATGCACCCGCAACGTTCCAACGGTTGATGGATAACGTTCTTACCGGACTACAAGGAAATGAACTATTCGTCTACCTCGACGACATAGTTATCTACGCCAGATCTATAGAAGAACATCATACAAAAGTCAAAGAATTAATGCAGAGACTGAGGGAAGCAAATCTGCAGTTACAACCTGATAAGTGCCAATTTCTAAGGCACGAAGTTGCCTACCTGGGGCATGTTATAGGAAACGACGGCGTACGACCAGATCCCAGCAAAATTGAAGCTGTCGAACACTTTCCGATTCCCCGAAACTATAAGAATATAAAACAATTCCTCGGGTTAACAGGATATTATCGACGATTTATTAAAAATTTCTCAAGGATAGCGAAACCATTAACAGATCTTTTAAAGAAGAATAAATCTTTCGTTTGGACCCCATCCCAAGAGAACGCATTCAATTCCTTAAAACGCGAACTATTAAAGGAGCCTGTCTTGCAATATCCAAATTTTAAAGAACCATTTTTACTAACCACCGATGCCAGCGGATACGCAATAGGAGGCGTATTAAGCCAAGGACAAATAGGAAAAGATTTACCGATTTCATATATTTCCAGGACTCTAAATGAGGCAGAAGGAAGATACTCCACCATAGAGAAAGAGTGCCTAGCCGTAGTCTACTGTGTGACATACTTTAGGCACTACCTGTACGGCAGAAAATTTACAATACTCACTGACCATAAGCCACTAGTCTGGCTACATTCAATCAAGGACCCTAGTTCAAGATTATGGAAATGGAGGCTAAAACTCTCAGAGTATGAATATGAGATACAATATAAAACAGGAAAGACTAACGTAGTAGCGGACGCACTCTCCCGAAATCCACCTATTCCTGACGCATCTATACTCCCTTTGACGAAATCCGACGACGATTCAAATGAATCTCTTTTTTCATATCAGACGGCTACGCAGCAGTCTGGACCCTCCATCACCTTCCCTTCTAACGCCTCAGAAGAAAACGCTTTACTAACTCCACCAGCAACCACGAGAATCCCATCTCAATTCCAATTCCCCAACACTGAGAACCTAAATGAACAAGCGCAGGAACTAAATCAAAGCGATTCGGAAATGTCAGTAGAAAACACGGAAGATGAAAGTGAGGATAACATACCTGCCTCTCCACAACCCCGCTCTTCGGGCGAGGAAAATGACTTTAGAATCAACGAAACGCGAGACTCACTGCTATCCCGAAAAGACAATCATATTATTTTCACTACGCTAGAAGGACATCCCTACGACAAAGGTGCGAAAGATTATTTGGCCGAGAATAAACTCCCCACATATAAAGATTTAACTTTCGCAAGAGTAAGAATAACTAATCTAAATAACGGTAAACATTTAATAAATATTCCCATTAAGCAAAACGAGAAAATACAGACAGAACGAAACGACATAATAGAAGGATTAAGATCATTGAGAGATGCCATGATCGAGCTAAATTTGAAAACCGTTAGTATAGCACAAAATGATCTGTATGATACGATCCCATGGATTTTTGTCTATAAGAGCCTAAAAAGATTTCTTTCCGACCTATCAATAACCATAACAATCTGCAAATCTTTAGTAAGATGCCCCGGCATAACGGAAAGAACGAATATTATTTACGAAAAACATGCCACAAAGATAGGAGGACACAAAAGTATAAATAAAACTTACCATCGAATTAGGCAAAATTATCACTGGCCTACAATGAAAAGGGATATCCAGGAGTATATAAGAAATTGCAAAGACTGCCAGATAAAAAAATTGACAAGGGTAAAAACAAAACAGCCTATGATGATAACTGACACTCCAGGAGTTGCTTTTGATAAAGTATCGATGGACGTAGTAGGGCCATTGCCGATGACAAGCCGAAATAACTCCTATATTTTAACAATACAGGATCTTTTAACGAAATATTCAATAGCCACGCCCATGGAAACGGCGGATTCCTTCTCAATAGCCGATGCCTTTATAAAAGATTTCGTTTGCATATACGGAGCACCAAGAGCTCTATTAACCGACCAAGCTCCAACCTTCTTTACCTCTTTAATGAAAGCAATTGCTAATTATTTTAAAATAAAACAATGCCGTACAACCGCTTATCATCCGCAATCAAATGGATCAATTGAACGCTCGCATCACGTACTAACTGAATACTTAAAGATGTACACCAGTCAAAATAGCGAATGGGACGAGCACATAAAACCTGCCATGTTCGCCTACAACACCTCAGTCCACGAAGGAACGAACTATACCCCCTATTCCCTAATCTTTGGACATCTTCCCAGAACTCCATCTTCCTCAGTAATTCCAGAAGACGCCACTGAACAACCTTATCAGGACTATCTCACTAACCTTTTCAAAATTTTAAGAAATTCGCAAGGCCTAGCAAAACGAAACTTGGTACAGTCAAAAGAAAAGAGTAAAGTATATTATGATAAAAGAATTAACGTTCAAAATTTCAAAGTTAACGATAGAGTTTATCTATTAAAAGAGCCCACAAAAGGGAAATTAGATGATCAATATACTGGGCCATACAAGATTTTAGAAATACTACCAACGAATAACGCGAGAATAGATTTTCGTGGTAAACCACGCGTAGTCCATATAAACAAGTTAAAATTGTGCAAAAGCACATATTACATTGATCCGGGTTGAAAGAAAGCGCAAGAAGAGAATTTTTATAAGCGCAGCCTGGACCCCCGGATCCAGTAGTATTAGGAATTTTAAATATTTTATCTTAATTCATACATATACACGTTTACGCATTATTGTAACAAAAAAAAAACACGAACAAAATGTATTATTTGCACATTTATACTCAAATATCATATTTCTATTTTTAAGGGTTTCCACGTTTTGATACTTACCACATTGCTCTCTGGCACATCGGCAATCATAGCGTACGATTGCGGAGGAGCCTATTTGAACGTGACCACTGTGTCCTTGCTACGATCAGGCGAATGTGACATCGAAGTCGAAACACCTGCGACCGTAAATACATACATACAGCTATTGCAATTATCAAGTTATGCGCAGATACATATAACGCAATGTAAAATAGAGATTTTAAGAACTATATATCATTGTGGGATGCACTCTCACCTTTCGGCAGTCCACAATGGTTACGCGAGCTACTTGCAAGAAACATCTCGCGCTAGGTGCATTCAAATGCATAAAGAGGGCCTCTTAAAGGTAGGAACCGCAGAAATTATCGATGGCCTAAAATCAAATCGTACATATTATAGAAGTATCACACTCGCGGGTAAAGTAAACGTAGATGGAACCTGTAAAGGCATCCAATACTCGGACTATTACGGCACATGGGATGACGTGATAGTCCAAGCGACTATAAAAATTTCTCTAAAAGACTCATACGTGCCAGTAAAATTAAACGCAGGAAAGGTAATGTTAAAATCCGGGACTGTTTGTGAACTAGCGGACAAATCCTGTATAGACTCGGACGATGGTTACACCTTTTGGGAAGGAATACCCAATACCGCTTGCGGGTTTGAAGCATATGACGTCCTGTATGAAGGCACCTCTACTAAATTTCAAGGCATATTAGATCACCAAAATACCACAATATTTACATTAGAATCTCAAGACACCACCTTTGCACTGACATAACACGAAGGCACACAATATGCGGTTACACACTGTATGGCACAGAACACCCGAAACTGTTCATCTTTGAAACACAGAAGGGAAACATTTTCAAAATAAAATCTAAAACCTCTGTAACGAACCTAGATTTATTCACGTACGCAAATTCAAAATTTGTATACGTTGAGAAGTATATGAGAAACCAGATTAGCTCTTTATACAAGGATATAATTACGCAAAAATGCGAACTAGAGAAACAGGTTATACAAAATACCCTATCTCTTGCTGCTGTTTTACCAGATGAATTCGCCTACCGAGTGATGAAAGCTCCAGGTTACATGGCAGTCACAGCCGGAGAGGGAATTCACATAGTTAAATGTATACCCATAGAGGTTACACTACGGAAAACAAATACGTGCCATGCTGAGTTGCCCATTATGTTTAGAAACGCCACACTATACATGACGCCAAAATCACATATCGTCATAAAACACAGTACACTCAGAGATTGTAATCCTTTACTCCCAATAATATACAACATCGAAGGAACTTGGCTACAATTTAACCCTACCCCTTCCATGATAAATTCTCCTCATGAAATCAAACCATTAACAAAACTCTCTTGGAAATACCTTGCGCCAAAATCACTAGCCACCAGTGGCATTTACTCCCAACAAGACCTTGACGAATTAAGAGACCATATTATGTTCCCCGCGGAAAAGAACGCGGTTTTGCACACCATCGCTCGAGGCTTTACGAGTCAAACGATACAATCCGATACCGTTTCATTGCAAAATTTATTAGACGAAAATGCGCTGAATAAAATTTATAACAACACGCTAACTAAAATATGGAACGGTTTTACAACATTTGGTGCGGCAACCGCCGGCGTATTCGGCATTTTTATAATAATAAGAGTAATAAAAATTGTATTTGACACACTGGTTCACGGTTATGCTTTGCATGCGGCATATGGCTGTAGCTTGCATTTACTCGGAGCCATCTGGAGCTCCTTTACACATTTATTGCTATATTTGGCCAATAGGCCACAGCCACAGCCACAACCAAATGTAATTCCGCAAAACCCGCCAGGACAAACAAACACAGAAACTGTACCTAACGCACCAGCCGTCAATGACACTCATCCGATACCTATCGTTTATACATTTCGGGACATGCGTGCCAGACTGGATGAGCAAAATTCTCCATGAAATACTTTCACTCCGAAATTTGCACTTAAGGGGGGTGGTGTGACGTCCCAGTTGCACATTTTTTATTTTATTAAATTCTCATCAGACTCACTCAAAGGATGCTAATAGAGCAAGATCAATTATAAAATTCGTTATAATAACTTGGAAAAACCATATGTGTATTTAATAGACACCCTATATAAAAACTATACGAGTCAATCATTTACACATACATGCGAGTATCAGTATATGGGAAGAAAGTTGCTCATTTAGTAAAGAGAGCAATATTAGAAATTAGCATTAGTACTTATGTCCACCCTGTATATGGACTACACACATAGAACGCACGTACAAGCGTACATACATATAATCACAAGGTAAAAAATTGTACATCGTAACGGAAAACAGCATACAAATATTCCACATCAATATTTCTTGAGCACCCGGTATATCAAAAAATACGTAAAAATATAGCTACGAGTCTGTAGAATATATTAAAAACATATAATCTAAGATTTATTTATAATCCACGGGAACATTATTAGGAAACTGGAAACTTTATTACAAATGTCACAAAATTTAAAACGTTATATATAAATATAAAGGAACGTATACATAAACCCAAACGTTGTATACATAGATTCTTCAACCTGCAAGGAATAATTTGAGTAATATCAAAAGGTAATATATATATGTTTACATGCATATATATATATATATATATATATATATATATATGTATGTATCAGAATAGAAGTACGATTTACACATTGCGAAAGCTTCAATATCCTCAAGATTTTATACGCACACTCTAGTTTAAGCAGCGTAAGATTATTATATATATTAGTAGAATAATTCAGTATTAATAGAATATTCAGTAGGGAATATTTTATTCCTACGTTAAGCATTATAAGAGTTTTAGACTGTGCACGGAAATGCAAGTCCGCTGTCGATCGATAATCTTATCCGCCCGCCCGATAAGATAATGCATACTGGAAGCCTAAGGCAAAAAGCAACGCAAATGTAATATTATTAACTAAGAACGGCCCATCCCGTGACACGCTTTAATTATTAAATACACGAGCATTTATATATCCACACATTAATATTAAGACTTTTATACCTTTTACACATTATTCCCCGTCGACTTTTAAAAATATTATATCTTTATATCTTTATACGAATTTATACCCGTACTAATATGCTGTGCAACGCGTACACGTATTCTATATAACGTAGCATTTTGTAACCACATTATAGGTAGTAATAAGGAATTAAGCATATAAGAAATAATATTTTATTCAATGTAATATTCTAAAGGAGTCTTAGAACGTGCAAGTCGCCCGACGATCAATACTTTTATCCGCCCGGCCGATAAGATAAGAGGGAAGCCCAGAGAACAACGGCTGCAGACAATGATGTAAAAGTCTCGGTATGCAGACGGTAAAAACACTAGCTGTCCTTCTCGCACGCCGGGAAAGCCCCGACGCACAGGAGGGAAGCCCCGAACGATGTAGCGATCCCTACCAGCAGCGTTTCCCACTCGCCTTAGCCTCGCCCATGACCATCCCACCAGCACGCGAAGACTTGATGCAACGACATACGGAGCCCTATCCCACCACGTACATCGAAGCGCTCCCACGGCAGCATCTCCCCACCAACACCCGAAGACCGGAGGAGCTCAGTGAGAGCCGAACATCCAGCATTACTATTTCAAACTTCGAACAGCTAACACCACTAGCTCTTCAGTATAGTAGTCCGGTGTACGCATCGACAAGCTCCGAACTCACAGTTATAAGACTTCTATTCTTGTACTTAGAGTTTCTCTAGCGTTAGCAGACGCTAGTAATATTAATTGCCTAACTTAACTTAAATATAAAATAAAGTGCTATTTTACTCTACATAACTCTACCAATTATTTCAACATCCGGTTACCAATTCATCCTGAATTAACCGTCATTACCATAATTAAGAACGCTTATCAGTAATCAATCTGGAGGACCAGCTACACGGAGAATCCAGCATATTAACCATTATTCAAACACATATAATCATAAAGGGTAAGAGGAAACATTACTTATAAATCCTACACAACCATTGACGGGTTATTAGTCTTATGGTCCCCGGTAGACCCGGTGAACTGCAGGGTGACCGAAAAAGAAAATAAAATATCTCATTTATAAAGGAAAATTACACTGAAAATAATTAACATACACTGCTCAGATTTATTACTACTAGTAGTATTATATGTTCATGTTCTTAAAATAGAGAATAGTTTTTTTTGTCAACTTCAAATACTGGGACGTGACACTATGTACGCAAGTTTCCTTCGTTCGGAACGTCTTAGGTACGTTTCGGCAATTGAGATATACAGAAAATTCTTGTACAACGGCAAGGAATTGGAGGAATCACGTTTCTCTACACACAGAGCAGAGATCGCTATGTAAGCAAGTTTCCTTCGTTCGGAACGTCTTAGTTACGTGTCAGTAAGTGAGTTTAGTCGAAAATTCTTGAGCAACATCAAGGAAATTGAGAAAAAACGCTTCTCGGCATACTTTGTTAAAATCGCTATGTACGCTAGTTTTGTTCGTTCGGAACGTCTTCGTTACGTGTCGGCAAATGAGATATGCGGAAAATTCTTGTACAACGTCAAGGAATTGGAAGAATCACGTTTCTCTACACACAGAGCAGAGATCCTTTTGTACGCAAGTTTCCTTCATTCGGAACGTCTTAGTTATGTGTTGGTAAGTGAGATATGCAGAAAATTCTTGTACAACGTCAAGGAACTAAAGGAATCACATTTCTCTGCACACAAAGAAAAGATCGCTTTGTACGCAAGTTTCCTTCGTTCGGAACGTCTTAGTTATGTGTCGGTAAGTGAGATATGCAGAAAATTCTTGTATAACATCAAGGAAATTGAGTAGAAAAGCTTCTTTGCACACAGAGCACAGATCGCTATGTACGCAAGTTTCCTTCGTTCGGAACGTCTTAGTTACGTGTCGACATGTGAAATATGCAGAAAATTCTTGTACAACGTCAAGGAACTAAAGGAATCACATTTCTCTGCGCACAGAGAAGAGATCGCTATGTACGCAAGTTTCCTTCGTTCGGAACGTCTTAGTTACGAGTCGGCAAATGAGATATGCAGAAAATTCTTGTACAACGTCAAGGAATTGGAGGAATCACGTTTCTCTACACACAGAGCAGAGATCGCTATGTACGCAAGTTTCCTTCGTTCGGAACGTCTTAGGTACGTTTCGGCAATTGAGATATATAGAAAATTCTTGTACAACGGCAAGGAATTGGAGGAATCACGTTTCTCTACACACAGAGCAGAGATCGCTATGTACGCAAGTTTCCTTCGTTCGGAACGTCTTAGTTACGTGTCAGTAAGTGAGTTTAGTCGAAAATTCTTGAGCAACATCAAGGAAATTGAGAAAAAACGCTTCTCGGCATACTTTGTTAAAATCGCTATGTACGCTAGTTTTGTTCGTTCGGAACGTCTTTGTTACGTGTCGGCAAATGAGATATGCAGAAAATTCTTGTACAACGTCAAGGAATTGGAAGAATCACGTTTCTCTATACACAGAGCAGAGATCCTTTTGTACGCAAGTTTCCTTCATTCGGAACGTCTTAGTTATGTGTTGGTAAGTGAGATATGTAGAAAATTCTTGTACAACGTCAAGGAACTAAAGGAATCACATTTCTCTGCACACAAAGAAAAGATCGCTTTGTACGCAAGTTTCCTTCGTTCGGAACGTCTTAGTTACGTGTCGGCAAATGAGATATGCAGAAAATTCTTGTATAACTTCAAGGAAATTGAGTAAAAACACTTCTCTGCATATAAAACTAAAATCGCTATGTACGCAGGTTTCCTTCGTTCGGAACGTCTTAGTTATGTGTCGGTAAGTGAGATATGCAGAAAATTCTTGTATAACATCAAGGAACTATAGGAATCACGTTTCTCTGCACACAGAGAAGAGATCGCTATGTACGCAGGTTTCCTTCGTTCGGAACGTCTTAGGTACATGTCGGCAAATGAGATATGCAGAAAATTCTTGTACAACGTCAAGGAATTGGAGGAATCACGTTTCTCTACACACAGAGCAGAGATCGCTATGTACACAAGTTTCCTTCGTTCGGAACGTCTTAGTGAGAGGTGTGTCAGTTAGATATGTAAAAAATTCTTGTACAACATCATGGAAATTGAGTAGAAACACTTCTCTGCACACAGAGCTAAGATCGATATGTACGCAAGTTTCCTTCGTTCGGAACGTCTTAGTTACCCGTCGGTAAGTAAGATATGTAGAAAATTCTTGTACAACGTCAAGGAACTAAAGGAAACACATTTCTCTGCGCACAGAGAAGAGATCGCTATGTACGCAAGTTTCCTTCGTTCGGAACGTCTTAGGTACGTTTCGGCAATTGAGATATACAGAAAATTCTTGTACAACGGCAAGGAATTGGAGGAATCACGTTTCTCTACACACAGAGCAGAGATCGCTATGTACGCAAGTTTCCTTCGTTCGGAATGCCTTAGTTACGTGCCGGCAAATGAGATATGCACAAAATTCTTGTACAACGTCAAGGAAATAGAGGAATCACGTTCCTCTGAACACAGAGCTAAGATCGCTATGTACGCAAGTTTCCTCCGTTCGGAACATCTTAGTTACGTGTCAGCAAGTGAGATATGCACAAAATTCTTGTACAACGTCAAGGAAATAGAGGAATCACGTTCCTCTGAACACAGAGCTAAGATCGCTATGTACGCAAGTATCCTTTGTTCGGAACGCCTTAGTTACGTGCCGGAAAGTGAGATATGCAGAAATTTCTTGTACAACGTCAAGGAACTATAGGAATCACGTTTCTCTGCACACAGAGAAGAGATCGCTATGTACGCAGGTTTCCTTCGTTCGGAACGTCTTAGTTACGTGTCGGCAAATGAGATATGCAGAAAATTCTTGTACAACGTCAAGGAATTGGAAGAATCACGTTTCTCTACACACAGAGCAGAGATCCCTATGTACGCAAGTTTCCTTCGTTCGGAACGTCTTAGTTACATGCGTTTAAATAAGATATGTAGAAAATTTTTGTTCAACATCATGGAAATTGAGTAAAAACACTTCTCTGCACACAGAGCACAGATCGCTATGTACTCCAGTTTCATTCGTTCGGAACGTCTTAGCTACGTGTCGGCAAGTGAGTGATATTGGGGAACAATTGTGTTGCGTTTATGTTTGATGAATTTCGGTATGAACTCGACAGTGTGGAGATTGACCGCAACAGAAACGTTGGAATAACTTCCACGATTAAAAACAATGTCTCTCTAACAACCGAGAAAGGTAAAGTCTTGGAGAATGCTGTGTGGAATATATCCCATAATGCTGTTGAAGCTTACTTCAACTTTTGCGTGGCACTAAACATACTATTGGGTTTTTGCGAGGATTATAAGCGAATTGTGATTAGCACTCGTCACGAATTAATTCTGATATGTTCGCACAACGACAATGATTGCATATTTGGAAATGCTTCGACCGAATTATTTAAGATACAATAGCATTTGCAACATGTAATATTGAGCGAGGTCAATAAACTATCCTTGCTGCACGCGTTGGAAAGTGGGCGATTCTTTAATATGAGTTTTTGCTCTTGGGATCTATACGAATTTCCTTTATTGCATAATACGACCAAGCATTCGTGGACCATGAAAGCCGCCACCCAGCTGGAGAAGCCGCGATACGTGATCTTTGCGCTGCAGACTGGTAGAAAAAATGCTATGTCAAAAGATATTACTACATTCGACGACTGTAAATTGACCAACGTTAAACTTTATCTAGACTTGGAATTTGATCGATGATTTGAATTAAGATTTTGATAAAAATAGATTCGTCCCCTTGTTCAATATGTACTCTCGTTTTCGCAAATCTTATTACGGATGTGATAATGATGATATGCTATTAAACATTTCAAAATTTCTATATTGCGGTCTTCTCGCGGTTATTGATTATTCGCGACAAAAGGAGTCTGTCAAAAATTCCACCATGGACGTGAGATTGGAATTTGAGTGCAAGGAGGATATACCGGCAAATATTACCGCCTTGTTTCATCTTGCACGATCGCATAATCGAATATTGCCCATTGACGAACGTAGTTCGTAAAATTACCTAGATCAGCAAATATCCCCTCCAATGTCAAAAATATTTAAAAATTGATATTTTGACGATCGCCAGCAGTCGTACATTATTCTTGCAATTGTACAGTAATATTATCAGCATGCTCGCGCCAACGTTTGTGGATCTGCAAGGATTCATTATCGGGCGAAACTTTATCGTGAAGAAAGTAACGATACTGAGAAATGGATTTGTTCTATCTCACTACTTTTTTGCAAGTCCATATCATGGCGTACGCTTACAAAACCTAAGAGACGCCAAGCTTCATAGCTAATCGGACATCACCATGGACTTCAATAGAAGGATGGAAACGTTCCACACAGCTTCGCTACGCGATTGATTATGAAAGCTGTGATGGGTGCGATGGAAGAAAATGGAGCATCGTCTCCTATCGTGTACGTTAAAGGACATGAAAAACGTGAATGGCTGGCCGATATACTTGACGATGATGCAAGAAACGTCGTTATTATTATTGGGACCTTAGATGCGGATCATGAAGGTATCACTTCGTTAAATAAACTAGATGTTACTAATACTATGCTGTGAGAAACATTTAAAAAATTGCGCTTTATAAAATGTATTTAAAATATTCAATTGGTGGACGAATCATCATAAATATTCACCCAAACTTTATTTAGAATAAACTATTGTTATAGTATATTTTTATTCTCTTTTATTTTTCCCTTTTCTTCTTTCTTATCCTGCGAGTATTAAATTTCAGTACATGGCGTTACATAACGGCGTCAGTTAATTAATTAAAATATAGATGTTACATGTCTAAATATAAAATTTTTAAAATAATAAGTTTTTTGTTGTTTAATAATCATTCATAACCGTTCAATAGCTATTTGATAGTCGTTCAAAATTGTTCAGTTGTCGTTTGATAGCTGTTCGATAGCTGTTCAATAATCATTTATAACCATTCGATAGCTGTCCAAAGCTGTTCAAAGTTGTTCGATAGCTGTTCAAAGCTGTTCAATAGTCATTCATAGACGTTCAATTGTTGTTCGATAGCTGTTCGATAGTCGTGCGACAGCCGTTCAAAGCTGTTCGATAGTGGTTTGCATATTTTCTACACTTGAACGCCTCGCGCTATCCCTCTTCCACAGCCTCGCGTTCGCCTCGCGCTATCTCCCTCATACCTACCGTCTTACGAACGCTATATCTCTCTCCAACGTGTATGCGAACGCCATCCTTCTTCCACGTGCATGCCTCGTGCTATTTCTCTCCAACGTGTACGTGGGCACTATCTCTTTCCCTCTCTCTGTGTCTCTCTGTTTGTCTGTCTGTCTGTCTGTCTGTCTGTCTCTCTCTCTCTCTCTCTCTCTCTCTATATATATATATATATATATACATATACATATATATATATTTATTCGGAATATAAAAGTCATTTTCATTTATAATAAAATCAGTGAGTTACTCGGGCGGAGCCCGAATTTCCAAATTCCTTCTGGCAAACAATCCCAACTATCGTACCTCTCCGGAGGCACAACATAATTTGGTGGCAGCGATGGAATCTGCCGGAGAATCGCCAGAGCTCACCTAAGTAAGGCCTGCAAAAGACACGGTTATATTAAAAAGCGAGCACGCCAGCAATTAATTCAATTAAAGTTGACGGATGGAAGCAGCAGCCAAGCCTTCCCCAAAACCTGCAAAGCATCCAGAATGTAAACAGGGCAGGCGCCAACACACGTAGAACGTAAGCTGACGAAAACCACAATCGACAATGCACGGACAACAGAACGACCATCGCCACAACAGCTGTTGCAGAAACGTGAGCCGCCAAGCATCGCGACTTACGATAACTCTAAGATGACAACGTACCGACGCCGGACAACGACCGCCGTATGACGAGTATTGTCAGCCGTATTAGCCGCCGAGCGAAGGACTGCAGCGTCAGCGACCTACTGTCACAGCGAGCGATCTGTCATAGTATTGTAAGTCCGAAAAATTTTATTAATATAATTGCGTGAATGTCGAAAGGTTCTAATATACAGAAACCGATAGCAAACCGATTAGCATAAGTTTAACACTGCGAGAAAATTTTGTTAATTTGTGAAGAAAATTAGAAATGCAACACTCGAGCGAAAGCGAGCCCGAGCTACCGGATAACGTCGTCACAGAACGCGAATTTCCGTTTAACAATTTTGACGAAAGCCTACTCCCGCTTAATACTACTGACCCCACTGACAACACTCAACGCGAGACTAAACGAACGCGAACGTATTAGCAGAACTCCGAAAAGAGTATTCTTACGGCGCGAATTTTCATTAATTTCCTACGAGAGCGATCTATTCGTTCCGGAAGAAATTTAATAGTTTACGTCTGAATTTTTTTCAATTATTATGTACGGTCCGATCCATAGGGATTCAAGTTTCTTAGATTGCCGCGTCGGAGAATCTCGTCATGCATTAGTATTTTGTTGCTGAATTTGAATTTTATTTCTCTAGTACTTTTGTCGTACTGTTTTTAGGCTTTGATTTTTTCTTCTTTGATATGCTCCTTTACGAACTGATTCGTTGCTCTTAGTCTTTCTTTCGATTCTTGCACGTAATCGTCGTAATTATATGTCGGTTTAGGCGGTCTCGCCAGTGACATAGGTAGATCCGCTTGATGCCCGTAGACTAATTTAAAGGGTGTATACCCCGTAGCCGTGTGGAATAGTATTATACGTGAACATTGCGAACGGTATCCAGTCATCTCAGTCTGTTTGGTCTTCGTTTATGTAGTGTCTTAAATATTACGCTAATGTTCGATGCGATTGTTCTAACGCGACATTACTTTCCGGGTGATAGGCAGTTGTTCATATTTTATTTATTTTTAATAATTTACATGTATTTTTAAACATTTTGCTGAGGAAACTTGTACCTTGATCCGTTAAAATTTTTTCCGGTATTCCGGATTCAAGTACAATTTTAATAACGAACTCTTTACTGACCGTATTCGCTTCTTGGTTTGAAATCAGTATCGCTTTGCTGAATTTCGTTAAATTGTCTTAGAACGTTAAAAGATATTTATTTCTGTTTGTTGTTATTGTTAGCGGTCCTACAATATCTAATGCGCATTTTTGGAACGATTTAGTAGACGTATCCGTGATTATTAACGGAACTTTATTTTTTCGCGATAGTTTATTTTTCTTGCATATTTCGCATTTTGCATTGTATTTTTCTACATCTTTCGTTATTCCTGGCCAATTATAAATTAGGCGGATTGTTTTTATCGTTCGTTCAACTCCTTGATGTCTTCCGTTTTCTTCATTAATTTTGTCAGTGGCTTGGCTATTTTTGAGAAATCTTCTATAAATTTTCTATAGTATCCGGCTTGTCTTATGGAAGATTGTTTATCCTTTACTTTCTTCGGCGTCGAAAATTTTTTTGCCGTTAACTTTGACAGGTCCGGAAATATTCCATTTTCCGTAATTATGTGAACTAGATAAATTACTTCCTTGCCCAAAAATTCGCATTTATCCTGTTGCAATTTTAGATTATCTTCTCGGAGTTTTTGTTTCCATGAGTCTTTTATTGTGGTCCTCTAGGCTCGATCCATACATGACGATGTCGTCTAAAGAAACTAGACATTCAAATTCTTGCATTCCGGTTAGAATTGAATTCATCAGTCTCTGGAATGTTGCTCGTGCATTTTTCAATCCAAATGGCATTCTATTAAATTCAAAGTGTCTGTAGGGCGTTAAGAAAGCTGTCTTTTGTTTATCTTACTCAGCCATCGGTATCTGATGATATCCTTACGCTAAGTTGAATATGGTAAAATATTGTATATAGCGTTTCCTATCTGGTCCAGTATATCGGTGATATTGGGCAGTGGAAATGAGTTGCCTCTTGTTAAGTCGTTTAGCTTCAGAAAGTCTACTACTACTCGGAGCTTAAGTTTTCCGGATGAGTCGGTCTTTTTCGGTATCACTAATAAGGATGCGTTTCATTGACTCGCGCTTGTTCAGATTATGCCGTTTTTTGGCATTTCTTGCACTTGTTTATTTACTTCCATCTTGTGCTTCTCGGGAAGATGATACGGTCTTGTGTTCATCAGCGAGGTATCGGCGCTTATCTCGTGCTCTACCGTCGCGGTGCACGTCAGCGGTTCTCTGTCCAACTGAAATGTTTCGTAATGTTCTTCGCATATGCGTGGGATATGCCTGTTTTTCTTCCGTATTTAAATGTTGCGTGCGTAGTAGTTGTCAGATTTGTCCGTGTCTCGAATTAGTAGGCTTAAATTTTTTTCTTGTTTGTACCGTATGTATTTTGGATTCGATATCGCGTTCTACGTCTTCGAGAGTGACTTTCGGCGTCTGTCTCTCGACTTCCAAATCAGTTGTATTTATAATACTAACGGGACACGTGTAATCTTTAGGTTCTACTAAACAATTTCCAAGGTAGATTCCTGGAGCTGTTTCCTCTGCTCGTATTATTCCTATCCGATTTTGATTCATTGTCGTTTTTACGATGATTTCGTTGCGCGGTTTTAAGATCGTTTTGTTAAGCGAATGAAATTTTAGTACGGCGTTTTCTATTTTTATTTGATTTTGATTATAATCGCAAGATACCGAATGATGTCGAAGAAAATCAATTCCTAGAATTCGTTCATATCCGATCGGAATGTCGTCTCTTACAACATAAAATGCATGTTTCACATTGTGATTTTCTATTTTAATCGTGGCATACATTTTCCTTATGGTATGTTCTCTATGCTCGGTTATGTCTGTGAGTGCGATTTTATCTTCATATATAAACGTGTCGTCTTTTATGTGTTTCAATTTTATTAGTGAGATGGTCGATTCTGAATCGTACAACATCCGTATTTTTTCTTTTCTTGCTTGTCGCATTGGTAATGTTATTAATAATAAGTCTGTCTTTTTCAATGCGCGTGATATATCTTTAATGTGCGTAACGCGATATTCAGATACAGGTCGCGGTTGCTTCTTTCTCGCTTCCTTCTGCTCGTCTTCGCTGTTGCTACTTGCGCTATCGGCGTTTTTTCTCTGTTGTCGCGAATTCTTTCGATTGCGTATATTTTTTTCGTGCGTTTTTTGCTGATTACCCATTTTTATTTTATTTGTACTACTTTTCGGTTTTCTATTCAGGCTCCAGCATTCGTCGCGGCTGAGTTCTGTCTTTTTGCAGTGCAAACAATATTTATTTATCGCGTTTATTCGCGAGGGTTTTTCTGGTTTCGGAAGCGCGTATTGGTTACTTCGACAATCGAGTCCGTAATGTCCGTTTTTTCCGAATTTAAAGCATTGCGGGATCAAGCTTCTATTCAAGCTACTATTCCGCGAATAACTTAAGTCGGTTTTATTTTTATTAGTAAAGTTATTTGTTCTCACCGTTGACGGTCTGAGTTTTTCTTCGGTGCTCGCGCCCGTTATCGCTCCTTGCGCTCCTGGAGCGTCGTATATTGCTGCGCGCGTACCAGTGCTTGTAATTCGTCGTGTAGTCTGATTTGGAAATTTATTAATGCCTGCTCTTGGATTTTCTGTTGAATCGTGAGTTTTGTTGATGCGGAATGCTCTTTTCTTTCGATCATCGAATCGTATAATTTCATCGCTTGTAAATCAACGCGTTGTCCGAAAGCGCAGTTTCATTCAGTTTTTGTTTTAACGAATTGAATTCGATCTATAAGTGTATCGTGCTTTGTTTCGACTGGTAATAAGAGTCTCGAGTTGTTGTTTTAGTTCGTCGAAAGTCTAAATATTTCGTGTCTCGAAATCCTACATTTTCCTTTTAGTTCTGTTGTAAATAATATTGCTCGAATTAACAATTATTTTTCCGCGGGATTAATGTCTTGAGCGGCATGCATTTAAAAATTCTAATAACTTATGTTGTGATGTTTCGTCAAATTCGGGAATCATTGCTCTTGCTTTTTTTAACGGTAAGTAATTCGGAGCGGCGCTTCGTCGACTTCTGATGTCGCGTGCAGTTCGTCCGTATGTTTCATTAAACGTGTCGTTACCGTCTTCTGGGCGGTTATCTCCGTGACGTGGTAATTCCGTGATCGCGTCTTCTACTCGCGTTACTCATCTGTTTAATGATCTTACTTCCGTGCGTATTTCGTTTAATGTTTCGAGGAAATGCGCGTTGCGTCTTCCTTACTCGTGGTTTGGTTCGGGAGGCGGTGTGCGATTTGTTACCGCTATGTCGCGGTCCATCTGGCAAATGAATCGTCGCATGTTTTCGATTTCCTCGTCTACCGCGCTTCGTGGCGGATTTGCGGGAGTGCATTCGTGCGGATTTCGCGATTCGGCTATATTATTTTCTTGTTGGCGATAAATTTCTTCCGGATTGAATAGATCGCTCTCGTAGCAAGTTAATGAAAATTCGCGTCGTAAGGATACTCTACTTGGAGTTCTGCTAATATATGTTCGCGTTCGTTTAGTCTCGCGTTGAGTGTTATCAGTGGGGTTAGTCGTATTACGCGGGAGTAGGCTTTTGTCAAAATTGTTGAACGGAAATTTGCGTTCTGTGACGACGTTATCCGATAGCTCGGGCTCGCTTTCGCTCGAGTGTTGCATTTCTAATTTTCTTCACAAATTAACAAAATTTTCTCGCAGTGTTAAACTTATGCTAATCGCTCGTCGAGCTGGTTCGCTCTGTTACTATGATCGGTTCGCTATCGGTTTCTGTATATTAAAACCTTTCGACATTCACGCAATTATATTAATAAAATTTTTCGGACTTACAATACTATGACAGATCGCTCGCTGTGACAGTAGGTCGCTGACGCTGCAGTCCTTCGCTCGGCGGCTGATACGGCTGACGATGCTCGTCGTACGGCGGTCGTTGTCCGGCGTCGGTACGTCATCATCTTAGAGTTATCGTAAGTCGCGATGCTTGGCGGCTCACGTTTCTGCAACAGCTGTTGTAGCGATAGTCATTCTGTTGTCCGTGCGTTGTCGATTGTGGTTTTCGTCAGCTTACGTTCTACGTGTGCTGGCGAGCCTGCCCTGTTTACATTCTGGGTGCTTTGCAGGTTTTGGGGAAGGCTTGGCTGCTGCTTCCATCCGTCAACTTTAATTGAATTAATTGCTGGTGTGCCCGCTTTTTTAATATAACCGTGTTTTTTGCAGGTTTTAAGTGAGCTTTGGCAATGCTCCCGCAGATTCCATCGCTGCCACCAAATTATGTTATGCCTCCGGAGAGGCACGATAGTTGGATTCGTTTGCCGGTAAGAATTTGGTAATTCGGGCTCCGCCCGAGTAACTCATTGATTTTATTATAAATGAAAAAGACTTTTGTATTTTCAATAAATATATATATGTATATATATATTTTTTTATTCATAAATTGACTTGATTATAAAGTTCCCGCACGTTAGCTCGTGTCGCGTATCACAATAGGGAATATAATGGCGTATGCGTGTCTGAAGTTGAGTTTCGTTCGTGAGACTCACTTCTCGAACTTTCGTATTTCTTTCTGCTGACTGCGTAGCTTTAATTTAATAGTTGTCCGTAATTAGCGTTATTGACTGCCCGCGTAATGTTACTTAATGATAAAGACTGCCCGCCGCTTATTGGCGATGGGCCTTTTTATTAATATGTCCTTTTGTCCGATGTCCTTATTGTCCTTTTGTCACATGTGTCCGATCGGGTCTGTGTCCGATCGGGAAATATTGTCGTGTCCGATCGGTGCGCAATCGGGACGATCCCCTTATAAGTACTATAACAATAATAAGGGATATTTAATACTTACCAAAAGTTTTGAATTTCGAATCTGCACAAAGCTTGCTTGCCGTAGACATAATGGAACATTAGCTCTTCTGGCGGCATTTTCAGATATTTTGTACGAATTTTTATCTAATTCCCATATTTGTTGATAAATGACAATATAAAATCATCAATTTTTCGTGGTATTCCAAATTATAATATTAACAGTATTTCAAATATGCTGCATTTTTTTTAATAATTTCTAGTAATTTCAAGTATGTATGTAGAAGTTTATTGTTCCCCAATGGGGTTTCAATATTTATATTCACCTTAACCTATTACATTTTGTGCATGCCTCGCTTTATCATCGCCCTGCCCGTCATACTCTCTCTCTCTCTCTTTCTGCTTCGTTCTCCTATTTACCTTATCTCTAACTTACATACTACTTACTTCTATCTTACACTAAACCTTATCTCTACTGGGCCCCCGCTTCCGCAGTTCTTCCTTATAAATTTTTTTTTCCGCCCCTCTTTCCTCTTTCATTCTTCTTTCCGCCTCCACCCTCTCTCTCTTTCTCTCTCTCCCTCTCTCTCTCTCATTCTCCTCTCTCTCATACTCCTCCCTACCCCTGTTCTCCTTCCTTTCCATCCCCATTCCCTCTCTCCCTCCATCCCACCTTCATACGTTCACCCTTTTTACTACCTTCTTTCCCCTCTCCTCCCCTCTTCCACCTTTCCCCTTTCCCTGCTCTCTCCTCCTCTTGGTTTTTCTACCTCTTTTATCCATTCCTTTCCTCCTCCATCTCCTCCCAGCATCCTTTCCACAGCATCCTGCCAGCTTTCCTCCCTCCCTCTCCCCTCTCCAGTACACTCTTCCCATACATGTTCCCATGTCTCTTCCACTCCTCCACTCTTCTCCTCTCCCTTCCAGTATAACCCTTCTCTTATTTCGTTTCCCATTCTAAATCTTAATACTCTTCTCCATCTACTTTCCGCCCATGTCTTTTTCAAATATTCCGGGATGCCCTCACCCCTCACTCTTTTGTACCACTTATTGTACCTCGATTCTCCTATTTTCTTTTCCCTTTCTTCCTTCTGCTTTCTCCTATCTCTCTCTTCTAACTCCTCATAATCCCTTTCTTCTTCCTCCTCGTCTTGTACCCCTCTTTCTCTAAGAAACTCCTCTTTTTCCTGCTCCCATGCCCCTATCCTCCCTTTTTTCCATCTCTCCCTCATCTCTAACCAACATCTTCTAGTTATTTTCTCTCCCTTCCCTTCCTCTAGTCTTTTTTTGAAATTCCACGCCCTTCTTCCCGCTCTTCCTCTCATCAACCCTCTCCCTGTCTCTTCCCTAATCATATACCCTGGCGTTTTCCAGTCTACTCCAATTGTCCATTTCAAGTACCTATCGTGTATGCCCTCTATCTCTTTTCTCTCTTTCCATCCCCATATCTCTGCTCCATACCCCACTACCGTCCACACCAATGTGTCATTCGGCCATATTCTCCTTTCCCAATCTTTTCCCCATAACATTTTCCCGATTCCCCAAACTTCCCTCATCACTATAGACGCCCTTCTTCTCTCTTTTATGTGCGCCTCCTGCCCTCCATTCCTTTATATGGTGTATCCCAGATATTTGAACTGCTTCACTTCTTCTAATTTTGTAACGATGCACCCCCCATCGTTACCCGGCACGTAGCCAGCCGGAAGTCTGCCGCCCGGAAAACACCAGCCGGGCAGTGGCAGAGGCGCTCAGCGCCCTTTTTAATACTTCGATCACCGCGGTTGTGATAAACAACCATCCGGCCGTTATACGTTACGCCGAAAACCGAGCATAGCCGAACGCTGCCGGAAGATCCCGAGCGTCACCCGCCGAAACGCCGCGTCGTTTCGCCCAGGGGAAGCGACGCGTTTACCGTAATTTACCCGCCGAAAACAACGCGTCGTTATCCCCACCCGGGGGCGAACGACGCAATTACCGATAGACGCTCGGGTATAAAAAGACAGCGTTTCGGCATCTCGGGACCAGAACGATTCCTGAATCCGCTCGAGCAGTACACTCCGAGATACCAGAACCGATCCTGAAATTCGCAGCAACAACGGAACGTGAGGTTGACGTGTTCGCAGCCTCCGCCGAGCATTCTCGGTTTCCGTGCAGTCTCCGAACTCCTGACACGAATCCGACTAACGCGACGAGAGCGGAGTGTTCGCCGCTCTCCTAGTTTACGGTCACTCATCCGACCACTCCAGCCAGCCGGACCGTGGGTTTGCGAGTTCGCTGCCCCGTCGTTTTCTCGACTCCGTCGCGCTATCCGCAACTCCGCGAACGGAAGCAGGGACGGAGAGTTCTCCGCCCGGTCGAGAGTACTCGATCTCCGATCGCACTCCCTTACCACTGGGAATACGCGATAAATCCCGCGACCACGATCAACGCTATTTTAATACTTGCGAATTATAATCACCGCGCCGAAATACCTATCACCTAATATTTCATTATATTCCGCTCGCCGTCAAAATAAACACGGCCTTGCCGTACACGCGCCAACCGACCACGCCCGATTTCTTGCGCGTTTCGCGTGCCGTCAAAATAAACACGGTTTTACGAATATTATAAGCGGTTCGATATATCGAACATCGCGCACCGAATAACGAACGCGCATTGCATCTAGCGCGTTGCATCATCCGCCGCGCGCTCACTATTGTAAATCGACAATTGCCGAATGAGGCAAATAAAGACGATATCTGTTAACTAAATCTTTCGTGTGTCTCACCTTTTCACGAGCCCTGATCCCGACCGAGCTCATCCACGCACTCGCGAAAAGTGACCCCGTTACAATTTCTTCCCTTTCCATCTCCAATCTATCTTTTTTGTCCTCCCCCCTCCCTTTCTAAATCTCATTACTTTCGTCTTTTCCGCGTTCAATTCCAGACCTTTTTTGTCCAGGTATCTCTCTAATCTGCTCAGCATAGCTCTCATATCTTGTTCCTCTTCCGCCATTAACACCACGTCATCAGCATACGCCAGTGTATATATATTTTCTTCTCCTAATCGTATTCCTCCCCAGCCGTCTCTTGCAATGTCCTTTTCTAAATCCGCCAGGATAACGTTAAACAACATTGGACTCAGTGGACATCCCTATCTTAACCCTGTCGCTGTCCAAAATTCCTCTCCCGTCCTATCTTCTATTTTCACCCTACCTTTTGTTTCCCTTACTATTTCTTCTATCCTTTTCACCAATTTTTCTTTTATACCCCTTTCCCTCATCACCCTTATTAGAATCTCTCTGTCCACCGAATCAAATGCCGCCTTCAGATCTATAAATACCGCCGTCATTTTTCCGCCTTTCTTGCCTATCTGTCTGTTAATTAGGTAGTTTAGCGCGTATATCTGGTCTACTGTTCCCATTCCTTTTCTAAACCCCGCTTGGCTCTCCGACAGCACCTCCTTTGTCTCCATCTCTTCTTTCAATCTCTCCCCTAATGCCGCCGCGTATATCTTATACATTGACGGCATTAGCGTCACTCCTCTATAATCTTTTGTTTCTACTTCCCTTCCTTTTTTCACTATCGGTACAATGATGCCTTCTTTCCATTCCTCTGGCCACCCCTCTCCCTTCCATACCCTCCCACATGCCTTCCACACCCATTTTTCCAGCTCTTCTCCCCCGTACTTTCAGACTTCGTTCGGTATCCCATCCATTCCTCGCTTTCCCCCCTTTCAGCCCTCCTATCACCCTCTTAACTTCTTCCCATTCTAACCCACCTTCTGCATCTCCCCCATCCTCTCTCTTTTCTCTCCCTTCTCTTGTCACTTTTCCTTCCACTCCCTCTAACAGATCCATAAAATATTCCTTCCATTCTCCCATCGCTATATCCTCATTCACCTTTTTTTCCTTCCCTTCCTTTCTTTTCTTACTAACTCCCATACTTTTCTCTCTGTGTTTGCTTCCCCTGCTCTCATCATCCTGTCCCTTCCCTCTCTTTTCTTCTCTTCGCATAGCTCCTTATATTCTCTTTTCCCTTCTCTATAACTATCTCCTCCTCCTCCCTCTTATTTCCACTTTCTCAGCTCCCTTCTAACTTCTCTTTTTTTTCTCCCTACACTCCTCATCCCACCATCCCCTTCTAGAACTTTTTTTTCCCCTCTTCTCCTTGCATCTCTCTAATGTCTTCCTTAATCTCTTTCCCATTTCCTCTATTTCCTCCTGTATCTCAACCTCTTCTCTCCTCACACTTCCCATTTCTTCCCTAAACATCTCTCTCCCTTTCTCGTCCCATACCCCCCTTTTTCCTTTCCTGACGTTGCCTTATCTCTTTACCCCCCTGCTCATGTTCCCCTTTACCCACGCTATCACCGGGTGATGATCTGAGTCCACCTCCTCTCCTATTTCTAGTCTCTCTATTTTTTCTCTTACCTTCTCGTCACCTAGAATATAGTCAATAACTGTCCACCTTTATGCTTCCATTCAGTATTATCCCCTTTTCCTCTATCCAGTCTATCATTTTTCTTCCATCTTTATTCATTTTCCTATCCTTCGATCTCCTTCCCTTTTTCTCTTTCATTAGTTCCTCTTCGCTCGTCCACCCTCCCTTCTCTCCTGTCCTCGCGTTAAAGTCCTCCCTATTAATGTCTTAATCTTCTCTTCCCCCTCTTCCATCCAGCTCTTTACACCTTCCATCTTTCTTTCCACATCTCCGTTTACGTATATACCTACTATTCTCCAGCTCTCTCCCCCCGTGCTATCCTGCAGATCAGTCTACCCTCCTCTTCCTCCTCCCCTTCTTCTCCTATCCTTATATTCTTTTTTACCCCTAACAGCATACCTCCCCTCGCTCTTCCCTTTCTATTCTTTCTCTTTGCTATCTGTACTTTCCATAAACTCTTTCGGTAATCTATTTTTTAACTTTCCCCATCCCTTCTCCTCTATCCATGTTTCCGACATCACTATTACATCCCATCCCTTTATCCTTTGCCAAAACTCCCTATCCTTATTTCCCACCCCTGCTACATTCCAAAACGCTACTTTCCACACTTCCTCTTGCTCCTCTCTTCCCCTCTCCCCCGTCCCTCTCTCCACTCTATTCTTATCCCTATCGTTTCCTATACTTCCTCCTGTTTGCTCACTACTTCTCCTTCCTTCTCTTTTAGCCTTTCTTCCTGTTTTACATTTCCATTCTCGTCCTTCAAAACTTCTTCTTCTTCGTCCCATCTCCACCATTTCTCATCTATTCTGATTTTTCCATAACTTATCCGCACTTTCCTCCCTTTCCTTTCTTCCTCCTTCGCCATCTCCTCTAACCTCCACCTAATTCTTCTTTCTTTCCATGTCCAGTCCTCCATAATTCTCTCCTTCCTGCCTCTCAGCATTTTCTTCTTATCCCAAATTTCCTTTTTTTGTTCTTCATCCTTCAACCTTACTAAAATCATCTCCCTCCCACCCTCTGAACCTCCCCCTATCTTTTTTACTTCTTCTACCTCCACTTTTACCTCTATACTAGCAAATACCTCCTCTATCCTTCTTCTCCCCTCCTTCACCTCTATCCCCTTGATTAGAACATTTCTCCTTCTTTCCTCCCTCTCACTTCTTTCCATTCTTCTCTCTATCTCCTTTACCTTATTCCCTATCTTTCCATCTCCCTCCCGCCTTAACGCCTTACTCCCTTCTATTTCCCCTATACCGCGCTTTTCTAATTTCTCTATTTTTCTCTCCATCGTTTTGATACTCCACCTCAGTTCCTCCCTTTCCTCCAACCATCTTTTTTCCCTCTCACCGAATTCCCTTCTTAACTTTTCAACCTCTTATCTCATCATTTTCCCCTGTTCTTTAATTCTCGTCCCTTCATTTACTTTACACACTCTTAACTTTCCCTCGACGTATAGAAAATTTTCACACTGTAATGTGTACAAATCTTGATGTTGTATTAGTATCCGTATTTCGTCGCTATATCTAAGCGTTGTGTTGGCGTATGGATTGTAAATATGAGTATCAATCTTGACGATACGATCGTCAAAGATTGGCTCGCCTCCGATATTATAGATGTCAATCATTATTCAAGTATTTCGTACGACGAATTCCAATAATTTTAAAAATTCGCGATTCAACGCGCTGAGCTTCTTTTTAGCGTAACCGGATATCCGATTGTTGTCACTCGATACCGCACCCAGTCGCTTTCTCGCAAAAATATTGTCCCTCGTAAAAATAGTGTCTCTCGCCGTACTTTCGTCCATCACAAGCGTTTCATTTGTCACACGTTATTACTTTTATCGCCGCCGTATATGCAATTTCCTCTCCTCGAAAATCGAGCAAATGTCCTTTTTGATCAACAATGCGTGTTGTTAAATCAGTAATGCTCCGCACGATGATCGATAAATAAATGATCTGTGCTGGCGTTTCAAATATCTTATATACTGGCGGCATGCTCGTTGAAAATTCATGTATTGTATGTACGCGCTTGTCATTACTGTACGCACCAGTGGTTATGCTGCATTCTATACAAATAATATTTACGCTAATAATATTTATCGGTACATCCGATTCGTACCATTTCCGAGGCTGTAATGTACGATTCGACGAGAATCCCAACAACGATCAAACGTTGCCCGGTTTACTAAAATTTATTCTATAGACACATTTGATTCCACTTTTTAGCGTATTATGATTAGCGCGAAGCGTTATTGGATATTCATCGTGTTCTTCGCCATCAACAATATCGTTGGAATCAACTACGCGTCGATGTCGTAAAATTGCAGGTCGGAGATATTTGTTTATAGCGTGTAATTCGTACGATCCCTCGGGAATCGTAATTTCCTTATCGTCGTTATCAAAATAAAATTTATTATTCCAAGAATTCACGTTCGATATCGTATGATACGTTTCAAAGTCCGTTAAACCAAGCTCGTAATCGCCATTGTTTAAATCTATAGCCGGAAAGTAGCTTACAGCAAGCGCGCTACTCTTGCCGGTCAACGTAAGTGTGAGTGACATGCTGGAAAACTGTCAAACGAATACTGAGTCGCGACGGTAAAACGTCAGGCTTAAAATTCATATCGATCATCGACCGTTTGAAGAAATCGAAGATACAATTGTCCACAAATACTTTGATTATAATTTTAATAGGCCGTGTGATTGTATTCTATATTTGCAACCAAAATATTCCACTAATTCCTTGGGCGGTCGCAGATTTCCAAAACTATCGAAATATACTACACGATCTCCCCTCTTTGCATACGCAACCCGTTTATCGGTAAATTATTGCACATGAAAACGCCTCTAAAAAATTGTATACGCATACGTGTTGCAAGTTGTTTCAATTGTACATTGGTAGTTACACCGGCAGGCATTTTTATTTTGATATTTTTTTTTCTTGGCCGCTGTTGAGAACTCTCGTCCACGCTTGTATGGAGCGAGATAAAGTCCGTGACCTTCCATAGCGCGATTATGACATTGCATTTTTTCGAGCTGACGTTGCGTCGCCTTGCTATCGTTCACCGCCTTCGCGATTCCCGCTGCTCCGCCAGCCAACGAACCGAGAACTCCCAATAATGGTAAAATTGGTAAAATACCACCACGCTTCGCTATAGGAAGTATTCGTTTTTTCGCAGTCTTTTTCTTCATCGATGATTTCTTTGTTTTCAGCCCCATACCGAAATTTGTCTTTGCTTTCATAGCCGCCCAAACAGATGTAGCGGCTGCTCTTACGCCAAACTGATAACCTGGAATATGCAATTCGATAGGAAGTGCGTTTATCGCACGATTTAACAAACCGCTACCTCTTATCATTTTTGCTGGCATTTGTTACAATTTATTATTAACGGTGTTGGACCGTCGAAATGTGTTTGCTGCCACGACAAATTATAATGTCGCGTGCATCGACGATACTGTTGAATCTCTGAGTCAGCTTTTACATGTTCGGGAAGCTTGTCCCACAATTGTTCCACGTAGCTACCAAATTCTCGCAGTAAAACAATCTTGGGGCTAATCTGTAACTGCTCGGAAGTAAGCTCGAGAATATCGCTGTCAACCGATAGAAGAAGAAACATTTTTGAGACTGAGCGGTTTCGATTCGGTGCATCTCTATAAATAGGACCCTGATGGCTCATTTTCCAAAATTTGATTTGAGATTCGTGAGAGCAAACATGCGGTTCCCGCGACAAGCGACGATAATCAAAGTGAAAAATTTTGACGATAAAACGTGTAATGTCCGAGATAGAAATACGCAAGCATGGAAATATGCTGCCGATTACTATATCGGTATCATTTGCGGTCCTTCGAATTGCGATAAAACTAACGTGTTAAGTTTGATAGAAAGTCCACACGGTATACATTTCGAGAATGTGTACGTATATTCGAAATCGCTTCAACAACCAAAATATCGATACTTGGAAAATTTGCTATTATCAATCGATGAAATTGGTTATTTCACATTCTCTAATAATAGTGACGTTATTCCACCGAGCGAGGCGCTTCCGAATTCCATTTTTATCTTTGACGACGTGGCGTGCGATAAGCAAGATACGATAAGAGAGTACTTTGCAATGGGTCGACACTCGAGCGTCGACTGTTTCTATCTTTGTCAAAAGTATGCCAAGATATCCAAGCATCTTATACGGGACAATGCAAATTTACTTATTTTATTTAAACAAGATGGTACAAACTTGAAACATGTATAAAACGATCATGTAAATACTGACATGTCTTACGGCGAATGTCGCGCATTTTGTCAGAAATGCTGGCAACACAAGTATGTAGTGATTGATAAAGACAGTTTACAGACTAATGGACAATATCGAAAAGGATTTAACGATTTTGCAATACCGTAAAGTGGTTAGTCGCTATCGATACATCGATCGAGCAATTTCTAAAAATTTTCGTCCGAGCGCAACATGACGACGACGATTGACAGTGACGATCGTGAGAAGATTGCGAGAGAGATTGTAAAAACAAGCGAATCAATCCGCAAAAAATATCGTTCTTTAAAAACCGGTCAAATGGAGGAAGACGTCGCATTGGAGAGGCACTTTAAACCAAATATCGAACCTCTAAGAAAACTTGTCGAAAATACAATCAATGTGGAATCTAATGAAGCGAAAATCGAACCATCGAGTATGCTCGAAGACAAGCATCTGAAAAAAGAGTCTGGAACAAAGCAAACAAGGTCAAATATATCATTGAACGATTCGCTAATAACTTCTATTCCAAATCAATCAAAACGTAAGCGAATGAAACAATTATCGAATGTGGTTACTTCTACTCCGATAAAAGATGTACAATCGAGTCAAATATTGCACGAAAGATCGTCTCCGTATGTGGAAGAAATTTTCGAAACCACGCCTGAAACGCTTGTGACATCGGTTCAACATCTGCTACAAACGTCCGAGGGTCAAAATATATTGCACACACATCTGGGTCCACTAGGGCAAAAATATGTTGGAGCTATTTTGAGTCAAGATAAAAATAACAATATAGATTATGTTTACGGTGTTAAATTTTGCAACGAAGAAATGATGCTTGGTGATAAAATTTTTGATGTGGATAAAGATGACAATATAATTATCGGTGAAATAAGATACGTGGGAACACCAGGTCTCTATGAGTTGATTTTCAAGAGAATACCCAACGGTGACGTATACAATGACGATGATAAAATTAAATATATTACTGGCAACAAATGCGCATAGACGTGGCAATGATATGCGTAATCCAGTGTTAAGTAACAAGGGATACAAGTATAAAAATATAATAGCGCCATTAATCTCTATTAAAAAAGCTGGAAGAGGTATAAACATACCGCGTGCTATGACGTTACACGATAATAAGATCGAGTACGTGCATTGGAATGATCCCAACGAGTTGGTAGATCGCTTGCGATTGCTGGAAGCTTCGCGTCAAGCCGACAACAATGCCCACGACAATGAAATATTATCAATTATCGAGGAACTTTACGATGCTGGCCTTATTATAAATTAATCTATACGTTGGCGAAACGAGTCAGTCTGTCATTATTGTTTGTGTCGAAATGTCGATTAATAAATTTGGATTATCGTTGGGAACACCCAACAACTCATACTATCAATGGAATGGATTACTAAGAAATTACGTGCATGATAACGCTCTGTGTCAGACAGCCTCCGGTTTTGACGCAAGTTCGCGCAAGATACGACGCATGGCGCAACCGGAAGATGATACTGATGCAGCAAACAAACAGTACGTGGAAATACGTGTCAAGCTTTTGGAGGACAGACAGGAAGAACTTGAGAAAAAAATGTGCTCGAGATCAATGTGCAAACGCTGCAAATAATGATGGATGAGATGCAGAAAATGCTTCGGTATGCAACTCACGCGCAGACTACATCTAATTCAGCGCAGGAGAAGAAAGATATATAAAGAATATATGTGGAGGAATTATCCCATTATTGCAAATTATGCCTCGATCAAATATGTCGCAAAAGACCTCTGAAAAACAGCTGCTCGTGGAAGAATTGCATGCTCCAGCGAGAAAAAGTTTCCCACGTAGACGTGTCATAGTACGCGGATACGACGATCTGTGGCAGGCGGACGTGGTCGAGATGCGTCCATATGCACGATTCAACAAAGGCTACAACTACATACTCACAGTTATCGATGTGTTGAGCAAGAATGCGTGGGCTGTATCGCTCAAGAGTAAGAGTGGAAACGAGACGGCTGATGCTATCGCAAAGATAATTCGAGACGATGGAAGATGTCCGAAAAATTTTCAAACCGACAGAGGAAAAGAATTTTACAACGCAAATGTACAGAAACTCGTGAAGAAACACAGCATTAATCATTATTCGACGTACTCTATCATGAAAGCCTCGGTCGTGGAACGATTCAATCGAACGTTAAAGAGCAATATGTGGAAAATGTTTAAGTTTAATGGAAATTGCAAGTGGATCGACGCGTTTTCCCGGCTCGTTAGAGAGTATAATGCGCGAAAACATCGCACTATCGGTATGAGACTTATCGATGTTACTCCCGCGATCGCCGATAAACTTTTAAATACGGTATACAACAACGTAAAGATTGCGGCACCGGCAAGATTCAAAGTAAGCGATCCGGTACGCGTGAGTAAATTCAAGACTATCTTTGACAAAAGTTACACGCCAAATTGGTCGACCGAAGTGTTTAAGATCGTTAAAGTGCAGAAAACTAATCCCGTGACCTATGCACTCAAAGATTCGCGCGGAAATCCTGTCGCCGGCGGATTTTACGAATACGAGTTACAACGCGTTGCCAATCCCGACATACATCTCGTGGAAAAGGTAATACGCAAAAAGGGCGACGAGGTTTATGTGAAATGGCTGGGATTTGATGCAACGCACAATTCTTGGATACATAAAAATAATATATTATAAATATGTTAACAATAATACATAATATTAAAGATATTTTACAAATATATAAACAAAATTAATATACATATAATTTTAATTTACAATAAATATACCTAATTTTTTATTTACAATAAATATACATGATTTTTATTTGCAACAGTATTTTGTAATGTCCCCACGGTAGCGTGTCGGTGGTTTCGGGTACGATATACCGCTTGTCATCGTACGGACTTAGAGCAATTTTTGTCTCGCGAATAGTGTATACTTCGTGTAATTTAGATCTTATACAAGACTGCTGACACGTCATTTCAATCTCTTCGTTCAAACACCGCGTGTAATCGTTGAACGTTATCGTTCTCGCGACGACGTTACTCTTGACGCCTTTTACCTTTTTCGTGTCTTTCTTACCATTTACTCGCAACGCGTACATTTTTGCCCTAAGCCCGACGAATTCGGTCATGATGGCGCCATTATTTTCATTCTTCATTAAACCCGGTATCTTTTTATTCACTAGCGGTATACCGTACACATTGTCCACCGCATAATCGCTGGTATCGAATCTGTCGATGTTGCGCTTTATATTCTCATATACATCCTCACACTCGATGTGATATATGAGACTGTCGGTGTCGGTGTACATGACTTTACATTTCTCTCGATACATAGGTATCATATAATCGTGGTGAAACTCGAACAAACATGTCTTGGATATGTCGAGTATACATATATCCACGTAGATTGGTTTATTAAATTTCACCTCGAGATTGCGCAATTCAACTGCAATCAGATTCTCCAAAAACACGCTTCTACTATGAAAATTTGATTTTGCGATAATCGCCTCTGCGCCATATTTTCCATCCCAATGTGTCACGAGCTTAATATTAACGTGATTGCACACATTTTCCATCGTTTTGCCAAATACCGCATTATTAATTAATTTATATAAATTATTTTCAAAATCATTTTTCGCGAGTGTTCGGAATTGTGTATTAAGTTCAATATAACTGCGAAGCCATGGAGATTGCGAAAACTGTAATATTCGATGTATTTTTGTAACGCGAAGTCCGTGTCGCGTGCATTGCTGCAGGTTGCGGTAATGTATTACGTAACATTTCTTATCGTATAAGGTTGCGAGCAGCTTATGCTGCCGCTTACCAGGTGGTTTGTCGCGTGTCGGGCAAAACGGTAGGTCAGTGTGCGCATCGTGAACACGTTGCGGATACTCGAGATCGACTTCAAGGATGTAGCCTATAGGCGAATCGAGCGCGACCGATGATGTATCAAAATCGGATACGTCATCGACCCATCGAAAATCTGCATAGGGCAAGGGTTGACACATTGCCCATCCGTACAAATTATTTACATCAAAGTACGTGAGATACGTTGAAGGTTTCGATGGGTCGTACGACTGCATATACTTGTTGTTAGCATGTGCGTATCTGTTGGAACATTGACTCAAACCGCCGCGTATTCCGCGTTCGATAAATAAAACCATGTCTATATCCGTAAGCAATTCGAATGTAATATTTGTATGCTTCAACATGGCGTCCCACGTGTATCCGGGAAGAGTATAGTAATACGCGGGGTCGAGCCCATAACTTTTAACATAACTCTCGCGGAAATTTTCAAAAATATCTGCTAATAACAAGACATCAATTTTGAGATACATGTCGCTATATTCGCCCAGCGTTCGAATGGAGAACCGCTTCCACATGTTCCCGGCGTGCGCGTAATCGCTCTCGGATATCGTGTCACCGGTCAAGGAACTGTAAAATGATTCGCGCGGCGGTAAACACGTTTCTTGCAACCTGTCGACGCAGTCAATATATTCGTACGGAAAGATGCCCTTCCGTGTTAATAAATTAAAATTGTCATTCGATAAATTTTGAAATTCAGATTTTAAAATTTTGAGTTTGTCTTTATTCAAGAATGATGCCAATTTATCGAGTCTAGCTGTGAGAAATTTATACGAATCGATAAAACGCAATTTAATATGATGTTTTGATTTCTCTTCGGTAAGTTTAACATTTTTCGTAAATGATATATATTTTTCCTTTGTTATCGGAAGTAACTCGATTCCCCCTTCGAACGCTGTAGCTATTTCCTTGATAATGAAGTGCGCGTCGTAACCGGATAAATTATGAAAAACTATTGGAATGCAAAAAGAATCTTTATAATTTAGATTAGAATTTGAATGCGCGGGACCTCTGTATCGCCCAGTCAGATGGCAATGATCGCGTACGCGTGTATCGTCTTGTACAAATGGTTTCTCGCAAATGTACCATTGTGTCGAGCTATGAAAATTTTCCCATTCATCACATGTTAAATTTACCATGGGGACATTAGCTGATAAAATACTTTTTACACGCAGTGCTAAATTTTTAAATTCTTCGACGAACCGTGGTATGCAATCGATATCGCGACGAGAATGATACGCGAATAACGAATCATCGTACGAACAATGTACATAATATGCTAAGCTAAATACTTTGTGATGTTGGTAGTTTCTCTCTTCCTCCGTCTTCTCTAAAACGCACTCCAGATCGGCGTACACGACGAAAGGAAGCCGCTCCTTCCGATTATAATTGTTGAACGTGAGCCACTTGTCGTTATCGCTCGGTAATCGGATAGCGCACTCATTCATCTCTCGACCACCGTATGTGATTGTAACTTGTCGTTCGAGCCAAAGTAGTGCAAACATCTGTAAAAGAAATAATTTTTAATTTTTGTTCAAAGATTTCTGTAATATAATTTATTAAATATATACGTACCGATCGCAGATATATTTCTTGTGTTCCTTTTTGCTCAATTGCGAGCTCACGAGGCGGGATAGATTCTTGATCCACGCGAAATGTCCAACGTTGTTGTCTTCCACGTACAACAGGTTGACGTGTTTGTCTTTTTTCAGCTCACTCAGACGTATCGGGACAATGTTCTTTTCCTCGATACTATATACATTGATTGAGATATTGTTGAGAAGTTCGAATTTTTTAATTTGGTTCACAGTCACTGGAAACTCAATGTCCTGGAGATTCAGCACTGTCGTGTAATGCGGGTACGAAGATTCCCGATAAACATGATCTTCAGCTGGATATAGAGCGGCGACCACAGACCACGCGAAACACGCATTGTCATTAGATTGCACGTTGATTATCGCTCTCTTCATCGTTATTTCTCGCGTAATTTAATGTTACATCCCGCGCGCAATGGATTATATTTATTTATATTTACATTTAAATCGAGTATTCGCGATAATGCCCACCCGCTATCGCGTTCCTGAAATTCTTCGAGCGATGCTAGAGTGGGCTCGACAACGCGCCGTTCGTACCATTCGCGTAAATCGGATGTGCGAAAGAATTCATAGTTTCTCGTATTGATACTTTTATTTGCGCGTTTATCACCCGTCACTAATTCATTGAACACTGTATTAATTTTTTACATTAAAGTGTTTTTTCAGCACAGTTTGCACGTGTTCGAGCACAATGTCTTTAGCATCCTCGAAAAATTGACGAGGCTCGATGTGATTATGATTTATTACCGCACCAGTCAATATGCGGCTTTCGAACGCCGTATCGATCTCTCGCCAAATCAACCCGTGTTGCCGCGTGCTACATCCTGCACCCGCGTGTACAAAACGCGTGCATAACGAGTTCTTCAATCCCTCGAGTCGTGCAATTCGGGCAATCAGCGATTGTCGAATCCCAATCGATAATCGTGGACGTTTGATTCGATTTTGCCCTTCCAATGATTCGATATATTCGTCGCATCGTTGCTCCCACGCAACGTACTCCTCTATCGAATTCACTCTTGCAGATTGCTCATGCAGATTTCGTTCGGCATTGTTTTCCGCCATATTTCCAAATTTATACCAAAAATTTTTGCTAACAAAATGTGCTTATTAACAGCTCTTGTCTCGGAACTCTTTGCGAAAATACTGACAGGGTGTGCCTCTTTACCATGATTTAATATTCTATCTTGATGTCTCTTTCCATCATGTGTATCTATCTAAATCATTATTTCGCGATTTGTCACGTACATTTTGACTAATGTCGATTATTGCATTTTTGTCGTCTAGAGATGATGTCAAATCCCGGGTGTATCGCAAAAGTTTCAAATTACATGCAGCTGTCCAATGTTGGTGCGATTTAAACATGAGGATTATCCTTATTTTAGGATTTTGTCATGTTTTGACACACGCGTTTGAAATCTGATATCTATGGGTGATGTCATCGCGAAGCAGCCGCACATCGGCGCTTGAAAATTTTATATTACGTTGCATTTTTGTGCATTCGGCTAAATCTCGCACCCTGTGATGATGTTATCGCGAAGCAGCCGTATATCAGCGCTTGAATGGAAAAATTGAAAAAAAAATATCGCGTCATCAATAATCCCCACCACATTGCAATTTTGCAACGCTAATAAATATTTTAAATATGTTCAATACGTTCAGTATTGCATCGACCACTTGTGCGAAAGGTTCATATAAAAATGTATCCCACTGAAGGAAGCCGCATGAATTATTACGTTCCGATTCAAGATGATGATGAAACTTCACCGTGTAAGAAGAAGAAATGTAACAAGTAAGTTTTAATTAACTTGAAGAATTTTTATACTTTTTAAATATTTATATAAATAATATTGTTTTTACTCCCTAGCATTTTATCCGAGCCTCGTCGCGCGGTTCGTATACTCGGAAGACGATACGCCTTAACACCGACGTCGAACAAATATTTGGACATTGGAATAAACGTTGGAGCTATATCTTGCGTGGAATTGGTTCTCGGCGATAATCGAGGCAATCAAATAATATTGCCTTTTGAAACGTGGAAATCGCTAATGCAGAAACGTGCGGACATTGAACGGCTTCTACAATCGACTGAAATCCCATTGCGGATTCGAGATTTGACATTCGAAGTGGTTAAAATATCTGATTCAAATATTATAAAAATAGGATTATCCAATAATTCTTTATATATGAAACCGCCAACTCTATTCTATTTATTCGATTTTGAAAAATGTATAGATCATATGTATTACTGGTTATGCGAAAATACGCATATTGTAAATGAAAAATTCAAACAATTTGTAACTGTTTTACAACAGAATAATATCGCTAATGTATGCGACGCTGCAAAAACTATACATGAAAGTGATATGTTTAACAGCGAATCGCTCATAGATTGTGAGTTATTGACATGTGCTGTAAATGATATTCTTCACGAGGCTTGTAATAAATAAGTTATTTTACTAATTAGCTGTGAATTTAATTATTTATCCCATCCTTTATGTATGAATAAAACTGTGTAATAGATATGCACAGTCTGCCAAATTTAACTTGCGGACGCTATCTCTCTCTCGTACCGCCTCGCGTATGCTCTCTCTCTCTCTCTCTCTCGCACCGCCTCGCGCTATCCCTCTCTTACACATTGCGGGCGCCTCGCGCTATCTCTGTCACACCTACTCGCGGCATCGTTCCCTCTACCCCGTGGTACCGCGCCAACCGTTCCGCCGCGGTCCCCCTCCCCCTCTCCGCGGATCCCGCGCCTACCGTTCCGCCGCGGTCCCCCTCCCTCTTTCCGCGGACCCCGCGCCAACGGTTCCGCCGCGGTCACCCCCGCGTAACGTCATTCCGACCTCGTGACGTCATAACCCCGTGGCGTCATACCCCCCGTGACGTCATACCCCTCCGTGACGTCATACCCCCTCCCCCGTGACGTCATACACCCCGCGCCGGTTACCCCACGCCCCCCCCCCCTCAGAGGATCATGGCTTAGAACCGGCCCAGTATCACTACTGGCATTGTCGCGTATACTCGATTAATTGTAAATATAAATAAATATAATCCTTTGCGCGCGGGATGTCACATAAAATTACCACGGGCGATAATAATGAAGAGAGCGGTGATCAACGTGCAATCTAATGACAATGCGTGTTTTGCGTGGTCCGTGATCGCCGCTCTACATCCAGTTGAAAGAAACGCGGAACGGGAATCTTCATATCCTCATTATATGACAGTGCTGAATCTCCAGGACATTGAGTTTCCAGTGACTGTGAAACAAATTAAAAAATTCGAACTTGTGAACGATATCTCAATCAATGTATATAGCAGTGCTGGGATTTACTTGCATATTTTGGCCCGATTTCGTGACTCACGCCTTTTGCCCCGCACTCACCGCTCGTGCGTTAGCAACGAGTCGCCAGATAAGCGTAACTAAGGAATGCGACGCTTTGTCTCAGGAGCATCCGTATATAAGAATGCCCAAATATAATAATAAGACAATACTTTTCTATTATTAAAATTTTTTCTTCAATATTTTATATCAATGAAATATAAAATATTGAAGAAGAACTTTTAATCTAAGAATTTTCGCGCTGTATTTAAAAAAGTATTGTCTTATTATTATATTTGGGCATTCTTACATATAAACGCTCCTGAGACGAAGCGTCGCGGTCCTTAGTTACGCATATCTAGCGACTCGTTGCTAACGCACGAGCGGTGAGTGGGGGGCAATAGGCGTGAGCCACGGAATCGGGCCGAAATGTGCAAGTAAATCTCAGCACTGGTATACAGGGTGTTTCAGAACAACCTTCCATCCTTAAAATGACGTATTCTTGATACGATTCTAAGACGACTTTTCCTTTACCAAAATTTGAATTAAAGCGTAATTTTTGAGTTTTAAGCAAAAATAGTTAGCAAATCATGCGTCGAGTACAGAAGGCAGGCAGGAGCGGCGCAACGCGCCGCAGCTGACCGTCCGATGCGTGATTACCACCGCATGAGTCGCTAACTATTTTACCTTATAACATAAAATTATGCTTTAAATAAAATTTTGGTAAAGAAAAAAATGTCTTAAAATTACGTCAGGAATACGTATTTAAAATAACGTCACTTTAGCGAAAGTTGTTCCGAATCGCCGCTCGTCGGATGCTGCGATCAGCTGATTGCTACACGCGATGTGTGTATGGTGGAGTGTGTGCGTAAAAGGAAGGAAGAGACAGAGAGAGAGAGAGAGAGAGAGAGAGAGGATGAGGAACGGAAGGAGGGAATGAGGGAGAGACGATTATACAGACGCACGCACGTACGCATACACTTTTTTTCTCGCCCTCTTTCTCTCTTTTACACAACACTTATACACTCTCTCATTCGGTCACTCATTCACAAACTCACTCACTCACCTGCTCACTCACAGCGTAGCGAATCTTCATACTACGTATTATCGTTAACTGCTGCACGATTATTATTTAGCGACGGACCGCGGAGACTGCGCGATCACATTGTTACGTTGCCTAGCGATGCGAGAAACGCGACATGTACCGTGCAAGTTGCGACGTGCGTGTGGCGCGTGGCGCGTGATTGACGCGAGATAAGACGATTTCAAAATAATAATTATTTAGAAATAGTTATAATTTTTATAAATAAGTAATTTTTTTAAGTAAGTCATTATAGGTTTCATGTTTTCTACCGCATTCGTAATGCGAAGGTTTTAGAAGATCGTCCGTCTTATCTCGCGTCAATCACGCGCCACGCGCCACACGCACGTCGCAACTTGCACGGTACATGTCGCGTTTCTCGCATCGCTAGGCAACGTAACAATGTGATCGCGCAGTCTCCGCGGTCCGTCGCTAAATAATAATCGTGCAGCAGTTAACGATAATACGTAGTATGAAGATTCGCTACGCTGTGAGTGAGCAAGTGAATGAGTGAGTGTATAAGTGTTGTGTAAAAGAGAGAAAGAGAGCGAGAAAAAAAGTGTATGTGTACGTGCGTGCGTATGTATAAACGTCTCTCCCTCATTCCTTCCTTCCTTTCCACTTCCTCTCACTCTCTCTCTCTCTCTCTCTATCTCTCTATCTATCTATCTATCTATCTGTGTCTCCCTTTCTTTTACACACATATTCCACCATACACACATCGCGTGTAGCAATCAGCTGATCGCAGCATCCGACGAGCGGCGATCCGGAACAACTTTCGCTAAAGTGACGTTATTTTAAATACATATTTCTGGCGTAATTCTAAGACATTTTCTTCTTTACCAAAATTTTATTTAAAGCATAATTTTGTTATAAAATAAAATAGTTAGCGACTCATGCGTGGTAGTCACACGTCGGACAGTCAGCTGCGGCGCGTTGCGCCGCTCCTGGCTGCCTTCTGTACTCGACGCGTGATTTGCTAACTATTTTTGCTTATAACTCAAAAATTACGCTTCAATTCAAATTTTGGTAAAGGAAAAATCGTCTTAGAATCGTATCAGGAATACGTCATTTTAAGGATGGAAGGTTGTTCTGAAACACCCTGTATAGTATCGAGGAAAAGAACATTGTCCCGATACGTCTGAGCGAGTTAAAGAGAGACAAACACGTCAACTTGTTGTACATTGAAGACAACAACGTAGAACACTTCGCGTGGATCAAGAATCTATCCAGACTCGTGAGCTCGCAATTGAGTAAAAAAGAGCACAAGAAATATTGAACAAAAATTGAACAAAAAAATAAAAAATAATTTCTTTTTACAAATGTTTGGACTACTTTGTCTCAAACGACAAGTTACAGTCACATATGATGGACTGTCGAGAGATGAACGAGTGCGCTACTCGATTACCGAGCGATAAGGACAAGTGGCTCATGTTCAACAACTATAATCGGAAAGAGTAGCTTCCTTTCGTCGTGTACGCCGACTTGGAATGCGTTTTGTAGAAGACTAAGGAAGAGAGAAATTACCAACATCATAAAATATTTAGTATTGCTATTATGTACACTGCTCGTATGACGAATCGTTATCCGCGTATCATTCTCATCGCAGTACCGATTGCATGTCATGGTTCGTCGAAGAACTTAAAAATTTAGCATTGCGTGTAAAAAGTATTTTATCAGCTAATGTTCCCATGGTAAATTTAACACCCGATGAATGGGAAAAATTTCACAACGCGACACAATGCCACATTTGCGAGAAATAATTCCTACAAGACGATACACGCGTACGCGATCATCGCCATCTGACAGGGCATTATAGAGGTCCCGCGTCTTCAAACTGCAACTTTAATTATAAAGATTCTTTTTGCATTCCCATAGTTTTTCATAATTTATCTGGTTACAACGCGCATTTTATTATCAAGGAAATAGCTACAGCATTTGAAGGGAGAATCGAGTTACTTCCGATAACAAAGGAAAAATATATATCATTTACGAAAAACGTTAAAATTGTCGAAGAGAAATCGAAAAATCATATTAAATTGCGTTTTATCGATTTGTATAAATTTCTTACAACTAGTCTTAAAAAATTGGCATCATTCTTGAATAACGAGAAACTCAAAATTTTTAAATCTGAATTTCAAAATTTACCGAATGACAATTTTAATTTATTAACACGGAAGGGCGTCTTTCCGTACGAATATATTGATTGCGTCAACAGGTTGGAAGATACATGTTTACTACCGCGCGAATCATTTTACAGTTCCTTGACCAGTGACACAATATCCGAGAACGATTACGCACACGCCGAGAACGTCTAAAAGCAGTTCTTGAACGCTGGGCAAATATAGCGACTTGGATCTTGAAATTGATGTGCTGTTATTAGCAGACATTTTTGAAAATTTCCGCAAAAGTTGTATTAAAAGTTATGGGTTCGACCCCGCATATTACTATATTCTTCCCGGATACACGTGGGACGCCATGTTGATGCATACAAATATTATCTTCGAATTGCTTACAGATATCGGCATGATTTTTATTTATCGAACGTGGAATACGCGATAGTCAATGTTCCAAACAGATACGCACATGCTAATAACAAGTACATGCAGTCGTACGATCCATCGAAACTTTCATCGTATCTCATGTACTTTGATGTAAATAATTTGTACGGATGGGTAATGTGTCAATCTTTGCCCTATGCAGATTTTCGATAGGTCGACGACGTATCCGATTTTAATACATCGATCACACTCGATTCGCCTATAGGCTATATCCTTGAAGTCGATCTCGAATATCCGCAACATGTTCACGATGCACATACTGACCTACCGTTTTGACCGACACGCTGCTCGCAACCTTATATGATAAGAAGCATTACGTGATACATTACCGTAACCTGCAACAATCCACGCGACACGAACTTCGCGTTACAAAAATACATCGAATATTACAGTTTTCGCAATCTCCATGGCTTCGCAGTTATATCGATCTCAATAGTACACAATTTCGAACACTCGCGAAAAATGATTCTAAAAAAAATTTATATAAATTAATGAATAATGCGGTATTTGGCAAAACGATGGAAAATGTGCGCAATCACGTTAATATTAAGCTTATAACACATTGGATGGAAGATATGGCGCAGAGGCGATGATCGCAAAACCAAATTTTCATAATAAAAGCGTGTTTTCGGAGAATCTGATCACCGTTGAATTACGTAATCTCGAGGTTAAATTGAATAAACCAATCTACATGGGTATGTGTTGTGACGTGACGTTTTTGGGACGTCCGTCACAAGGACCGAATGGCCCGATCGGGTGCGGTTTTACGGGGGCCTGCGTCTTCCTAATTTAGGGAAAAGCGGCCCGATGGTCAGAACAGCGGGATCTGACTTTCGGTTAGAAAAATCGAAAATGTAAGCGCGAGATGAGCCCGCGAATTGGTTGTCGGCACGAGGTCGAGCGGCGGGATCCCATCCGGCGGAAGGAGAGAAAGAGAGAAGAGCGGGAGTCCAGGACACCAAGGACACAGGAGACGTCAGGTCGTAATTGTTAACTATTAAAAGACACTTTTGGTGGCTAGTAAACATCGCTGCCGGTAAGGTATATTTCTTACGGCAGAAAAGGAGAGCGGAGGGCCGGAATAATCCGGCCAAAGGGGAGGCCACTCCACCCGCACGAAGCGAGGAAGTCCCAAGGACGGGGCGACGAGCGGACTCTCAATCCGGAACCTATTCCATCAAATAGGGAAGAGAGCCGATCGGGCGCAGCCGTAAGCCCGCACCTTTAAGCCGAACAAGAAAATCTGGGAAACTCCGGGGCGATGAACCCACCAACACGGCCGTGATGACAAGGATCGCGAGGACCGCAGGACGGCCCTGCGTAACGCGAAAGCGCCACAAGTGGCGCGATAGCGATTTATCGCGCCGGCGTGTCTCCTGCAGGACTCTCGCTCGGCACTGTTCGGCGAGCCTTTAGGAAGGACGCAGGTCGCCCAGAGCGTACGAACGAGCACAAGATCGCAAAGGAAAGGCCGAGATATTCCTGCCGGTGGGACGAGCGTCGTCGACCGATTTTGTTGCCGAATAATTGTAGGTAATTAATTCGGATGAGTCGCGCCCTTAATAGTTGTCGAGCCACGCGTTTTGGTGGATTAACTTGGTGAATATTTTTGGTAGATTAAATCGCACGACCGACGGGCACATGTCGCTCATCCGAATTAGGTAAAATAGGCTCTCTCTATTCACTTCGCCGCCGCCGACACTCATTAGTGTTATTTTCGCGTTTGTCTGTATAAAATGTTGTGAATTATCGAAATTTTTGCGTTCACGCGATTGATATTCCGACTCGCGCAAAGTATTGCGCCGCGCGACTCGTACACCACAGTCGTTATCGATAGTTTCCGTATTGTTTCTGTGTATTGCGAGCGCGTGTTTTGTGAGTATTGTAAGAAATTAGAGTCAGGAGGAAGCGAAATCCTAAAAATTCGTACAATAAATCTGTCAGGTGTCTTTGAGCCCGCTATTAGTTTCCGCGAGTCATTCGAGCTAGAGATTAGGCATTTCAACGCAAAGGTCACCGTCATTGTTATCGAGACGTATATCGGCTTACCGCGAGCCGGACCAACGGACCGATTTGAGTCGTGCAATCTAGTATTTTTAATTGTACCGAGGCGGATTCACGAGCGTGCGTAAAGTAGTTACCGGCGTATTCGAGAGGTTTCTTTAGCTGTCGCGACCTAATTAAATCTCGTACGGCGGAAATTCTCGCGGCCGAAAAGTCGAGTTAAAGCGCGTAAGACGCCCGGTAATTTGATACTATTGCGCACGGTCGTGTCGATCTCCGCGGAAATAATATATTTTATTCGCCTGTAAAATAATTACTGTCATCCAAGGCTATTATTTATACGAACTGCTCTATACTCTTGTTTCTTTCGTTTTAAATATATTATTGTTATCTTTGTTTTAATCGACCGAATGCTAATTTTGGCTCCCGTGTTCTCGACTCTCAAGATTTCTCCCGTCTTCCCCGAACCCCCCCACCCCTCTACCATTTTGGGTATACCGAATAGCCGCGGAATTTTGCCGTCGCGTTAATTATCAGTCGCGCAATTATCTTTTGGTGTTGCGTTTTTCGTGAATGGTGCGGCCTGCCGTACCTGGCGCCCAACTTGGTTTATTTTGCGATTCCGGGAATTTTGTGGATCGCGAGATCGATATTCGAAATACGCGCCGAAAGTGTACCGTGGGCATCGGAGAACCGCCCGCCGAATAAATAATTATTAATTAAATAATTTTAAAAGAAATATACGGTTACAGTGTATACTTGACATATCCAAGACATGTTTGTACGAGTTTCACCACGATTATATGGTATCTATGTATCGAGATAAATGTAAAGTCATGTATACTGACACCGACAGTCTCATATATCACATCGAGTGTGAAGATGTATATGAGAATATAAAGCGCAACGTTGACAGACTCGATACCAGCGATTATGCGATGGATAATGTGTACAGTATATTTCTCGCGAATAAAAAGATACCAGGTTTAATGAAGGATGAAAATAATAACGCCATCATGACCGAATTTATCGGGCTTATGGCAAAAATGTACGCGTTGCGAGTAGATGGTAAGAAGGATACGAAAAAGGTAAAAGGCGTCGAAAGTAACGTCGTCGCGAAAACAATAACATTCGATGATTACACGCGGTGTTTGAACGAATAGATTGAAATGACGCATCAGCAGTCTTGTATAAGATCTAAATTACATGAAGTATACACTCTTCGCGAGACAAAAATTGCTCTAAGTCATGATAAGCGGTATATCGTACCCGAAACCACCGACAAGCTACCGTGGGGACATTACAAAATACCGTTGTAAAGAAAAATCATGTATATTTATTTTAAATAAAAATTATATGTATTTATAAATTAAAATTATTTGCATATGTATTGTAAATTATATATACAATATTTTATAATGTGTACAATTTTGTTTATATTTGTAAAATATCTTTAATATTATGTATTATTTTTAACATATTTATAATATATTATTTTTATCTATCCAAGAATTGTGTGTAGCATCAAGTCCCAGCCATTTCACATAAACCTTGTCACCCTTTTTGCGTATCACCTTTTTCACGAGATATACGTCAGGATTGACAACGCGTTGTAACTCGTATTCGTAAAATCCGCCGGCGACGGGATTTCCGCGCAAATCTTCGAGTACATAGGTCACGGGATTAGTTTTCTGCACTTTAACGATCTTAAACACTTCGGTCGACCAATTTGGCGTATAACCTTTCTCAAAGATGGTCCTGAATTTACTCACGCGTACCGGATCGCCTACTTTGAATCTTGCTGGTGCCGCAATCTTAACATTGCTGTATACCGTATTTAAAAGTTTATCGGCAATCGCAGGGGTAACGTCGATAGGACTCATACCGATAGTGCGATGTTTTCGCTCACTGTACTCTCCAACGAGCTGGGGCAACGCGTCGATCCACATGTAATTTCCATTAAGCGTAAACATTTTCCACATATTGCTCTTTAACGTTCGGTTGAATCGTTCCACGACCGAGGCTTTCATGATAGAGTACGTCGAATAATGATTAATGCTGTGTTTTTTCACGAGTTTCCGTACATCTGTGTTGTAAAATTCTTTTCCTCTGTCGGTTTGAAAATTTTTCGGGCATCTTCTATTGTCTCGAATTATCTTTGCGATAGCGTCAGCCATCTCGTTTCCACTCTTACTCTTGAGCGGTACAGTCCACACATACTTGCTCAACATATCGATAACTGTGAGTATACCATATAATTGTAGCTACTGTTGAATCGTGCATATGGACGCATCTCGAACACATCCGCCTGCCACAGATCATCGAATCCGCGTACTATGACACGTCTACGTGAGAAATTTTTTTTTGCTGGAGCGTGCAATTCCACCACGAGCAGCTGTTTTTCAGAGGTGTTTCGCGGCATATTTGATCGAGGCATAATTCGCAATAATGAGATAATTCCTCCACATATATTCTTTATATATCTTTCTTCTCCTGCGCCAAATTAAGTGTAATCTGCGCGTGAGTTGCATCCCGAACCATTTTCTGCATCTCGTCCATCATTATTTAAAGCGTCTGCATATTCGTCTCAAGCGTGATTATTTTTTTCTCAAGTTTTTCCAATCTATCTTCTAAAAGCTTGACACGTATTTCTACGTACTATTTGTTTATGACATCGGTATTATCTTCCGGTTGCGCTACGCGTCGTATCTTACGCGACCTTGCATCAAAGCCGAAGGCTGTCTGACACAGAGCGTTATCGCGCACGTAATTTCTTAGTAATCCATTCTATTGATAGTATGAGTTGTTCGGTGTTCCCAACTATAATCCAAATTTATTAATCGACATTTCGATACAAACGATATTGGCAGACTGACTCATTTTGTCGATATATAGTTTAATTTTTAATAAATCTAGCTTCGCAAAGTTCCTCGATAATTGATAATATTTCATTGTCGTGGACATTGTTGCCGGCTTGACGTGAAGCCTCAAGCAATCGCAAGCGATCTACCAACTCGTTGGCATCATTCCAATGAACGTAATCGATCTTATTATCGTTTAGCATCATAGCGTGCGGTATGTTTATACCTCTTCCAGCTTTTTTAGTAAAGATTAAAGGCGCTATTATATTTTTATACTTGTATCTCTTGTTATTTAATACTGGGTTACGCATATCATTGTCACGTCTATGCGCATTTGTCGCCAATAATATATTTTTGTATTTAATTTTATCATCCTCAATGTATACGTCACATATCGGGCACTCTCTTGGAAATCAATTCGTAGAGACCTGGTGTTCCCACGTATCTTATTCCATCGATAATTATATTGTCAACTTTATCCACATCAAAAATTTTATCACCAATCATCATTCCTTCGTTGCGAAATTTAACACCATATACATAATCCATATTGTTATCTTTATCTTGACTTAAAATAGCTCCCACATATTTTTGCTTTAGTGGGCCCAAGTATGCGCGCAATGTACTTTGACCCTTGGACGTTTGTAATAGATGTTGAATCAACGTCACAATCGTTTCAGGCGTAGTTTCGAAAATTTCTTCCACAGACAGAAACGGTCTTTCGTGCAATACTTGACTTGATTGTAAATCTTTTATCGGAGTAGAAGTAATCACATTCGATAATTGTTTCACTCGCTTACGTTTTGATTGATTTGGAGTAGAAGTTATTAGCAAATCGTTCAATGATAAATTTCACCTTGTTCGCTTAGTTCCATATTTTGACTCTTTTTTTAGATGCTGGTCCTCGAGCATATTCATTGGTTCGATTTTCGCTTCATTAGATTCGACATTGATTGTATTTTCGACAAGTTGTTTTAGAGGTTTGATAATTGGTTTAAAGTGCCTCTTCAATGCGACATCTTCCTCCATTTGACCAGTTTTTAATGAACGATATTTTTTGCGGATTGATTCGCTCGTTTTTACAATCTCTCTCGCAATCTTCTCACAATTGTCACTATCAATCGTAGTTGTCATATTGCGCGCGGACGAAAAATTTTAGACGTTCGATCCATGTATCAATAGCGAATAACCACTTTACGGTATTGCAAAATCGTTAAATCCTTTTCGATATCGTCCATTAGTCTGTAAACTGTCCTTATCAATCACTACAAATCCATACATATGCTGCCAACATTCCTGACAGAATGCGCGAAAATCATCGTAAGACATATCAGTATTTACATGATCGTTGTATATATGCTTCAAGTTTGTACCATCTTGTTTAAATAAAATCAGTAAATTTGCATTGTCCCGTACGAGATGCTTGGGTATCTTGGCGTACGTTTGACAAAGATAGAAACACTCGACGCTCGAATGCCGACCCATTGCAAAGTACTCTCTTATCGTATCTTGCTTATCGCACGACACGTCTTCAAAAATAAAAATGGAGTTCGGAAGCGCCTCGCTCGTTGGAATAACGTCACTATTATTAGAAAATGTAAAATAACCAATTTCGTCAATCGGTAATAGCAAATTTTCCAAGTATCGATATTTCGGTTGTTGAAGCGATTTTGAGTATACGAGTGAGTCTCGATTGCGCACATTACTGATCGGACACGACAATATTTCCCAATCGGGCATAGACCCAATCGGACACAATTCCGATCGGACACAGGCCCGATCGGACACAGACCCAATCGGACACAATTCCGATCGGACACAGTCCTCATCGCCAGGTCAGGTCCATCCTACAATCATTGTATGGATGGAAAAATGTATGCGTGAACACAGTTTGTTCCCCCCCCCCCTGAGGGGGCTCCACTATCATAAAACTAGACACATATGTTTGCATTGAACCTCGCTTCGCGTGGAAAATTGTAAACCTATGTGGAACCTTACTACGCATTAAAAAGTATTTGCGTGCAGGCAGTATGTTCGGTCCCCCCCCCCTGCTGGGGGGCTCTACTTCTGGAAGATATAACCTAATCAAAACCTATATATTTCTAATATACTGTGTCCGACCGGGCCTGTGTCCGACGGGGCCTGTGTCCGATTGCAATCATATGTATCCGATCGGAATTGTGTCCGATTGGGTTTGTGTCCGATCAGGCCTGTGTCCGATTACAACCATATGTGTCCGATCGGAATTGTGTCCGATCGGGTCTGTGTCCGATCGGGAAATATTGTCGTATCCGATCGATAATGTGCGCAATCGGGACGATCCTGAGTATACATACACATTCTAGAAACGTACACCGTGTGGACTTTCTATCAAACTTATCAACACGTTAGTCTTACCGCAAGTGATATCCCGTATAGTAATCGGCAGCATGTTTCCATGCTTGCATATTTCTTTCTCGGACGTTACTCGTGTTTTATCGTCAAAATTTGTCACTTTGATTATCGTCGCTTGTCGCACGAACCGCATGTTTGCTCTCGCGAATCTCGAATCAGATTTTGAAAAATGAGTCATTGGGGTTCTATTTATAAAGGTGCACCGGATCGAAACTGCTCAGTCTCAAAAATGTTTCTTTTTCTATCGGTTGACAGCGATATTCTCAAGCTTACCACCGAGCAGTTACAGATTATCCCCAAGATTGTTTTACTGCGAGACTTTGGTAGCTACGTGAAACAATTGTGGGACAAGCTTCCCGAACATATAAAAGCTGACTCAGAGATTCGATATCGTCGATGCATGCGACATTATAATTTACCGTGGCAGCAAACACATATCGACAGTCCAACACCGTTAATAAAAGATTGTAGCAAATGCAGACAAAAATTATAAGAGGTAGCGGTTTGTTAAATTGTGCGATAAACGCACTTCCTATCGAATTACATATTTTAGGCTATCAGTTTTGCGGACCGGGAACTCATTTAGAAACATGATTGGCCAGAGGCGATCGGGGTATCAATCCATTGGATGCCGCGTGTCGCGAGCACGACATTAGCTTGTTCCCAAAGCAATAATCTCCGTCAACGACACGTTGCGGATAATATATTCGCCACGAAAGCGCAAACACGTATTACCGCGAGAGATTCGATTCTTGGAAAAAGAGCGGCCGCTACAGCTGTTTGGGCAACTATGAAAGCAAAGACAAAATTCGGTATGGGGACGAAAACCAAAAAATTATCGATGAAGAAAAGACTCTTAAAAAACGAATACTTCCTATAGCGAAGTGCGGTGGTATCTTACCAATTTTACCATTATTGGGAGTTCTCGATTCGTTGGCTGGCGGAGCAGCGGGAATCGCAAAGGCGGTGAACGATAGCAAGGTGGCGCAACGTCAGCTCGAAGAAATGCAACGTCATAATTGCGCCATGGAAGGTCACGGACTTTTCTCGCTCCATACAAGCGTGGACGAGGGTTCTCAACAGCGGCTAAGAAAAAAAAACGTCAAAATAACGATAGAAATGCCTGCCGGTGTAACAACCAATGTACACTTGGAACAACTTGCAAGACGTACGCGTATACCATTTTTTAGAGGCGTTTTCATGCGCAATAATTTACCGATAAACGGTGGGCGACGAAACGAGAGCACTATCGTTAATTTGGATGACATCGATGGTTCCGGTACTCATTGGGTAGCGTATGCAAAGAGGGGAGATCGTGTAGTGTATTTCGATAGTTTTGGAAATCTTCGACCGCCTAAGGAATTAGTGCGATATTTTGAACAGAATGTTTCAAATATAAAATACAATCACGCGGCCTAATAAAATTATAATCAAAGTATTTGTGGACAATTGTGTCTACGATTTCTTCAAACAGTCGATGATTGATATGAATTTAAAGCCTGACAATTCATCGTTGCGACTCAGTATTCGTTCGACAATTTTCCAGCATGTCACTTACACTTACGTTGACTGGCAAGTCAAGTAGCGTTCTTGCTGTAAGCTATTTCGCGGCTATAGATTTAAACGATGACAATTACAAGATTGGTTTGACGGATTTTGAAACTTATCAAACGATATCGAACGTGAATTCTTGGAATAATAAACTTTATTTTGATAACGATGACAAGAAAATTACGATTCCCGAGGGATCGTACGAATTATACGCTATAAACGAATACCTCCACAGTGCGATTTTACGACGTCGACGCGTAGTTGGTTCCAACGATATTGCTAATGACGAAAATATTGCGCGAGAGGAGAATGAAGATGATATCGAAGAACATGAAGAATATCCAATAACGTTTGGCGCTAATCATAATACGCTAAAGAGTGCAATCAAATGTGTCTACAGAATAAATTTTAGTAAACCAGACAACGTTGGATCGTTGTTGGGATTCTCGTCGAACCGTATATTACAGCCTCGGAAATGGCACGAATCGAATGTACCAATAAATATTATTAGCGTAAATATTATTCGTATAGAATGCAGCGTAACCACTGGCGCGTACACACGATACATGAATTTTTACCGAGCGTGCCGCCAGAACATAAGATATCGGAAACGCCAGCACAGACCATTTATCTACCGATCGTCGCACGGAGCATTACTGATTTAACGATACGCATTATTGATCAAGAAGGACATTTGCTCGATTTTCGAGGAGAGGAAATTACCGTAAGATTGCATATACGGCGGCGGTAAAAATAAAGTGTTTGACAAATGAAAGATACTTGAATATCAGTTTTCGCTTTTGGGATCTATACGAATTTCCTCTATTGCATAATACGACCAAGCATTCGTGGACCGTGAAAGCCGCCTCTGGAGAAGCCGCGATACGTGATCTTTGCGCTGCAGACTGGCAGAAAAAATGCTGTGTCAAAAGATATTACTACACTCGACGACTGCAAATTGACCAACGTTAAACTCTATCTAAACTCGGAATTTTATCCCTACGATGATTTTAATTTAGATTTCGATAAAAATAGATTCGCCCTCTTGTTATTCGATATGTACTCTCGTTTTCGCAAATCTTATTACGGATGCGATAATGATGATGTGCTATTAAACATTTCAAAGTTTTTACATTGCGGTCCTCTCGCGGTTATCGATTGCTCGCGACAAAACGAGTCTGTCAAAAATTCCACCGTGGACGTGAGATTAGAGTTTGAATGCAAGGAGGATATAGCGACAAATATTACCGAATAGGTGGTAACCTATTGTTTCATCTTGCACGATCGCATAATCGAATATTGCCCATTGACGAACGTAGTTCGTAAAATTACCTAGATTAGCAAATATCCCCTCCAATGTCAAAAATATATAAAAATTGATATTTTGACGATCGCCAGCAGTCGTACATTATTCTTGCAATCGTACGGTAATATTATCAGCATGATCGCGCCAACGTTTGTGGATCTGCAGGGATTCATTATCGGGCGAAACTTTATCGTGAAGGAAGTAGCGATACTGAGAAATGGATTTGTTCTCTCTCATTACTTTTTTGCAAGTCCCGTACCATGGCGTGCGCTTACAAAATCTGAGAGATGTCAAGCTTCATGGCTAATCGGACATTACCATGGACTTCAATGGGAGGATGGAAACGTTCCTTCGCTAGGCGTTTGATTACGAGAGTTGTGATGGGTGCGACGGAAGAAGAAGATGGAGCATCTCCTATCGTGTGCGTTAAAGGACGCGAAAAACGAGAATGGCTGGTCAATATTGTTATAGCCCGAACAAGCTATACACGAATTATTAAATATATTATTCTAAATACATATTATTTTATATGATTGCTCAATGTGTAACGCGAATACAGATCACGTTACGAGCGTTGACCGAACAAAGCGCTGACAACGCGAGCCACGCGCTAAGCCCGAGCGACCGTGCAATCATTTCATTGCGAAAACGCTGAAATCAGGGCAAGCGGAAGAATTGGAGAAGGACATTGCGAAAATGCAACGTAGAAATCCTACTTAAAAGCGAAATAAAAAGGAATAAAGAAATTGCGAAAGTGCAAGCAAAGAAGTCCTACTTAGAACTTCTTAGCTTGCATCCGGATATTGCCAAAATCATGCGACACGATACACAGCCTTGTCGCTAAACGACCCCCTTCCGGGTAGCCAAAGGGAGTTAATAAAAAGGCCCACCGCTAACGAACGGCGGGCAGTCTTTACCATTAATATTACGCGGGCAATCTTTATTCCTTTACGCGAGCAATATCTCTAACAACCGCGAGTGTCAAAACGAGTATCAATAATTATTATAAAATTAAATAGCCACGCAGTCGGCAGAAATATATACGAAGAAGCGAGAGGCGAGTCTCGAGACCGAAACTCGACTCTAGACACGCGCACGTTAAGATATCCGTTATCGTGATACGCGACGCGAGCGAAAGTGCGGGAACATTGTAATCAAGTCACAAATAAAATAGATATTAATATATTTATTTAACTGAAAAGGTGTCATTTTAAACAAACAACAACAAGTGAAGTTCTCAGGCGGAGCCCGAATTCCCAAATTCCTTCCGGCAAACGATCCCAACTACCGTGCCTCTCCGGAGGCACAACAATATACTTGACGATGATGCGAGAATTGCGTTATTATTGAGACCTTGGATGCGGACTATGAAGATATCACTTCGTTAAATAAGCTAGATGTTACTAATACTATGCGCTGTGAAAAACCTCTAAAAAATTGCGCTTTACAAAATGTATTTAAAATATTCAACTGGTGGACGAATCATCATAAAGATTCGTCCAAACATTATTTAGAATAAACTATTGTTAAAATATATTTTATTCTCTTTTATTCTTTCCTTTTCCTCTTTCATATCTCAGTACGTGAGTATTAAATTTCTGTACGTGACGTTAGATAGCGGCGTCGGCTAGTTAATTAAAATATAGATGTTACATTTCAGTACATGGACATAGACTTTAAATATTTGAATGGTGTATAAATTATTGTTTTGTCGTTCAATAACCGTTCGATAGCTGTTCAAAGCCGTTCGATAGCCGTTTAATATTCGTTCAAAGCCGTTCGATAGTCGTTCAAAGCCGTTCAAAGCCGTTCAATAGCTGTTCAAAAGCCGTACAATAGCTGTTCAAAAGCCGTTTAATAGCCGTTCGATAGCCGTTCGATAGTGGTTTACACATAATAATAATAATAATAATAATAATAATAATAATAATAATAATAATACATTCATATTTAAAAGACTTTAGATATTTGCTCGTGGAAACGTGTGCTACCTTTTGTCTTCTTATCATGTGCAGAAAGTAAGCGTCCTTTGTAACTGATGCATCCCCTACTCTAAAATGTTTAATCGAGACAATGTCTGCCCTGTCGTGGCTGTCATAACGTTTCGAGCAGTGAGTGACGAAAAGTGAATAAAAATGTTTCGTCTTAATCTGGTAAGTAGTGTTCAGTGTTTTGACATGTGTGTGCGACATTATGTGTGATATTTATTAATTAATAATATATTTCAGTTCGTGCAGATTGACGTCATCCACCGCCGATACATGCGGTGGAGGAGGGGAAATTTGCGCTTGGCACACGCAAGCTTGTGGGGAGACACTCGCGAAGCCCGCGAGTGTGCATGCGTGCATCCAACCCAATATGATGACATATTTCATTTACGGCCTCTTTTCGGCTTGGAGCCGTATGAAGAAGAGGAGAATTGGGAACCGGAAGAAGAGGTATCGGATGAGGAAGAAAATTTGGAGGAAGAGGAGGAGGAGGATTGGGAGGAAGAGCTTACAGCTCCAGGAGGATAATTTAAGTATCTTCTTTTTAAAATTTATGTCGGATTTATAAAATTATTGAGTTGAGTAAAAAGTCATTGCATATTTTTTGTATGTTTTTCAAAGTCATTTATTTATATAAAGAACAAAGATCAATCAATGATATATTTTCCGTTTTGTTCGATGACCTTTTGTCATCTTTCGGTGAGCTTCATAATTCCCCCTTCGTAGAAGGATCTTTCATATTTCTCATCTCCCTCACTAAATCCTCCATTTCATTCCTCCAACATTTTCTGCATCTCCCCCTCCCCTCCTAACCTTCCTAACACCGGATTCTTTAGTACTCCTGTCGTTTTCTTAACGCTTTTGAAAGTCGCCTCTTCCTCTTTCCCTTCCCCTTGATCCCCCTTTTCCTTTTTAGCATCTCCTCTATGTTCCCGTAACTCCCTCTTCTCTCTTTCGCCTCTTTCGCGGCAAACTGTGCCATCTTTTTCTCTACCGCGCCCTCTATACCAACTCCTGTCGCTGTCATCTGCCTAGTCTCCACTCTCTGTATGTTCTATACTCTTTGACTTAATTGTCACGTTTTCTCACCTCTCGTAATCTCCCTTTATTTTCCCTTATTCCTTATCTAACTCTCCACCCTTCTTTTCCCTCACTCTCTCGCACCCTCACTCACACCCTAGCACACTCTCCGCTCAATCACCCTCCGTTTTCTCACTTTATACTCAGTCCATCACACACGCCAGCACGTACGATGCACACTCTTTGCCACCGGAAGCGGAAGCCTAGTAATTTCAAGTATATGTAGTATTATTGATATTAAATAGGAAAAATTAAAATAGCACAGCGGATTATAGAAGATGATAAGTTTATTTACGTGACATTTTAATAAATAGTTTTTCATGCAATTCTATTTTGAAAACATGTCGTGCTATATTAAACGCATTAAATATTTACAATTGCAGATTTCTTTCTCCTTTCTCATCTTTTATTTCACACTTCGAGCATTATACGAAGCACAGACAAGTATGTAAAAGAGGTTTTTAAAATGCTCACATAAGTTGATAGGTTGACTACGATAAAATTTCCAGCCTGCAGCGTGACTGAAGATTTTGTCTGCATAAGAATGAAAATTACGTTTTTCGTTAAGTTTTCAGGAAAATTGTACCAAGCACTTTGATAAACAGAGAGCCCTATGTCTTCCATTTCAGATTTCAGACAATTCCCTATAAAACCATACAGCGTTAATTGTGTCATAAAAGCACTCAGTACCATTAAACTCTTTCCTATCATAACAGTATTATTAACTTTCAACGCGAAGATAAACTGAAATCCTGAAAAGATTATTTGCGTTCCCTTACGGAAAAATACACTAAACTTTGATGGTTAACAATCAAATTTGAGTGTTAACACTCAAATTTGTGACTAAGTTGAGTGTTTGTCATCAAAGTTGAAGGTTAACATTTAAATTTAAGTGTAGATTGAGTGTTAACCATCAAAGTATGATATAAATTGTGGTTTAACTTTCAATGATGAGTATAGATTAAAGGTTGACCCTCATCGTAGGGTGTTGTTTGGTGTTAACCTTCAATGTTTAGTGTCGATTTGATCAGTGTTATGATAATTCCCTCATCGTTGGGTGTCGTTTAGGTATTTTCCAGCAAGGTAGACAGATGACACATAGTGTACACAATATCACATGAGTGGCTGTCAAATGAAAAAATTTAAAATTCCATTTGATAGCCAATCGTGTGATACTGTGTATTAACACTGTTTCATCTGCCTTGTTGGAAAACACCCATTGTGTTAATTTTCTTTAAGTATCGATTGACGGCCGTCATTGATGTCGAATATCGATTAGTAGCTGATGTATATATAATTGCACATAATTGACTAATACAATAATTGTAATAATATATAATACAAAATAAAACTAAAACCTAACAAGTAATAACTTTAAATTCATTTAATAATTTTTAATAAATATTTATATTAATTTTTAACATACCCATAATTAAAATTGAGATTTGAATGTTATTAATTTGTAAATACTAATTGTAAATATAATTATATTAATTATAATTAATTATATTATATTTCGGAAGGATTATAATATTATTATTATATGAATTGAGGGTAATTTTTGAACAAATAATAAATACAGAATTAGTTGCTTCTACTGACGAATTCATGTTATTTATTATGTATATTTTATACATATTTTGTAAATTTCACTTTTTTTAAATAATAGCTTTGTGCAATATTTTTAAATAATATAAACATTACAATATAAGCATACATATATATATAATATAAACATAAAAAATATAACATAAAACATACATGGTGATTGAATCAATCAGTTTCTTTATTATTTACCAAGGGCATTATATAATTTGTTGTATCATTATCGCCAGGTAAGAGAATACATTTATTTTTAATCTGTTCTGGTTTACAGGTTAAAATATTATTTGTTATTTCCACAGCATAACAATAACTAGCTGATGAGATATTATAATGCGAGCATAATATTATATCTTCTAATATTTCAATCGAATTACCAACAACTACAAATGCAGTAGTACCAGTTTCTAAAATAACTGAAATAATTGATTTAATCGTCATTAATTCACCTAATTCTGTTTGTATTATACTATTATTCCGTTTATACATTCTGTTGTAAGAATTGCTATGATAAGTGATACCATTGTATATGAATCGCTGATACGATTTCCCATTATTGTTCTCAATCCTTTCGTTAATCAAAGCTTGTATGGAAATTTTTTCAACTAAATTTAAGAGTATGTTTTTTCCAGTACCAATAATTTTCACAATATCATTATTAGCATTTCGCGCTTGATCGTATTTACTTTTATTATGACCTAACATATGATTAAATAATTTTTTCCCTTCTTGATTGCAATTTCTTTTATTAAATGTGTCGTTATATTTTATGTTTTGCAATCTTAAATAAGATTTACAAATCTGTTTCAAAACAAATTGTGAACTGTGTAACATTTTCCTCAATACATAATTATAACTCTCATAAAGAAATGCTGACCAAGCCCATAAAGCACCAAAATATTTAATTGATTTTGGTATATGTAATAATAGATGAACATTATATTTCATACATTCTGCACCATATAGTAAGGGAATTCGTTCAACAAATATTTGAAGTGCTCTTTCAGCTTGTACATAATCTTCGTTTGTTATTTTTTCGCAAAAAAACTTATATATTGCAAAAACTAGAAGCGACCAATGTTTATAGTAAGGTTTTGAAAGTACATTTTTTAAACATGGCATAGAATAATAAAGAAGGAAATTTTTTAATTCGGAAGCTTTCCAAACTTTAATATCATTGATTGATCTTGGTGTCCGTGTTATTTCACTTGGTGGTCGGATTGAAGTTAATTTTTTGTCAAAAATATCCTTTTTTGTACCAATATACGAAGGATTATGACAATTTGTAAACCAAACGATGATAAAGGATTTTACCACACCTAGAAGTATGGAATGCATATATTCCGGAGGAAATGATTGTATAATATCAAAACCAGGTACAAACATTAAATGAGACATGCCTTTTACACCACGAACAAACTTTTTTTTTCTAACCGCTTTTTGAGAATCTTTTAAATGTTGATTCTTTGTTCTTGCTTTACCTTTTTCCAAATATACACGAGCGTAACCATTTCCTACTTTCACTCTATCACCTGGACATAGGCAAAATGAACAGCCAAATTTACCATTAAATTGATGTACATTCTGAAGTGCACATCGTGCAACTGAATCAACAGGTGCAACAATTGTATGTACTCTAACATGAACAGGTGCATCTAAACCAGGGGGCAAACAATGAAAACCATTTTCATGTAAATCTTTTAAGTCATCTACGAACGGTTTAAAAAATAAATCCATTACGGGTTTTTTTGCTGAATACCAGATACTTGAAAGTAAGATGTTTTCTTTACGTAGACAATACGGTAATTCATTGATTGCCACTTGGATTGGACACATGGATACTTTTGAAGATTTGAAAGTATCCACTCCGTCAGAATTCCACTGAAGAGTTATATCATAATCTCTAATAACTCCATTTCTACGCAGTCTTCGATATGATTCCCCACTAGTTATATCTGAAAGTATACTAGACTGTTCTGCACAACTTCTTTGCAATTTATAAAAAAGCGGTCCTGATAATAAATTACGTAATTGATCTTTTAACGGTAAATGTATAAAATAATGCCCACCACGTACTAAATCAATTCTCATATACCATGTATTACAAGACGTACAATTAATATGAGTCATTTGTTCAAAATTTAATTCCACAAAACATTCCGGACAATAGAAAATTGTTTTCATGTTTGCGGTTTTCGGAAATTTTTTTAAGAATAAATGCCGAGAAAAATTTAGTGTAATTGGAAGATGACAATTTATTAAATTTAGAAGATCATCAAATGCTAGATCTGTTAAGCCATGACGGATTATAAAGCTCATGATAAGGAGATCACTTTCATCTTGGGTTAATGGACAGTTTTCATAAATCGGTTGCCTCATCTGCAAAGAAATTGTTTTCTAAAATTATCTACAAAATTCCATTCTGATTAGCAAAATGTAATTAGAGATGTTATATGAAATTTTAATAAAATATATGAAATATTTCATACATAAAAACACATGTAGTTTAAATTAAAAGTATATCATAATATAATATCATATAATTTCATACATTAATTGCTTTAAAGGAAATGTTAAAATTAACACAAAGTACAAAAATTCGGTTTTTCTAACACAAAAAAATTAGCAGTAGTATAGTAAACATAATTTATACTGAGAGTAATCCAATTCTTACTTCTTCATTATTGCCATCTTCACCATGTGCATCATCAAAAATATTTTCTTCATCATTGGCATTATTAACTTGGTTGTTATAGATTTCATCATCGCTACTGTTATTTTCATCTATTGAGGAATGCTCATTAATTTCTTCAAACTGTTGAAGCGCTTCATCGTGCATGCCAATTATATTCTCTACTGCATTATTTTCTTCCTGCAATAAATATATAGTCAAATTATTAGATACTTACATAATTTGTTGAAAATATACACTGTTTAAACAAAAAAAAAGCCGAATAAAAACATTTCATAAAAAGTAACTAAATGCGGATAAACAAACTTTTTGATTGACTTTTGAAATAATTTGTTAGCAAATATTGTGCTATATTTTACAAAAAGATTTCTTATATGTTATATAAATTAAAACATTTCTTATATGTTATATATATAAAATAAATATCCATGTTGAGGTTGTTTTATATATATAATTTTATAATCCTATTATTTTTTATAAGTATACCTGATTATTGAAAATCAATTCAGCTTGTATTTCGTTCCTTCGTCGAGATTGAATAGTTGTTGCTGGAACTTCTTCTCTTGCATCTTGAAGATATTTTCTATATGTGGTCCTCTACTATTCATAACAATTCGTAAATATGAAAAACGCGGAATAACTTATAACTTGCAATAACTGTTCATTGCGTAGCTAATACACCTGTTTGTTTGTCACTTTTAGCGTTTGTATATTTTATAATAACGATCCGGTTTTCAGTTTTCACTATTCACCAACAAACACGTGATCGGGACACAAATTAAAGCAACACAAACGGCCATGATATTGACGTAAAATTTCGTCGTCGCACTTTATTGTTAACCATTCCCTGAATTTCACAGCGATACTATAATTTTTATTGACGAACTCGACAAGCAAACAATCATCATTATTCATTATGTACAAATAACAATGAAATCTTAAACATAAAGAAAACCGACAAAAACTTGCAAAATAATTTCATGCCAACTATCGAGAGATACCGAGTATTGCCGAGTAGTGTTGTTACATGAGCCCCCTTTTTTGCGCACATGCGTCAAATCCGATATCAGTAAAATGCTTCGATCGAGTGAAAAAGGGTTCCTTATAGCCTTTGTTTTATCGTTTGTAAAAATTTTATTTTTTTTCTTATTTTGATTTTGTTTTTGATTTTTCATTTGTAAAAACTTAAATTTTAAATATATAACTTTTTATTACTCGAAGCATTTTACTGATACTGGATTTGTCGTACGTGCACAAAAAAGGGCCCATCTAACAACATTGCTCGGCAGTACTCGGTACTTCGGTAGTTGGCATCGTGCAATTTTGTTTTGGAAGTTCTTCTCGGTTCTTTATATAGTTGAGATTTCATCGTTATTTGTATATAATGAATAACAATGATTGTTTGCTCGTCGAATTCGTCAATGAAAATAATAGTATCGCTGTGGGATTTAGAAAATGGTTAACAATAAAGTACAACGATGAAATGTTACAAGAACTAGTAAATAAAGGAAACTCTGTTCAAATATCATGGCCCTCTTGTGAAATTAAGAGTGCGATGAAAATGAAAAAAATCATTAAAACGTTAACAGAAAAAGATTGGAATACGACAGTAATCAAAATTCTTGCATTTGGAGGTATATATATATGCAATACATACATTTATATAATGCATATGCATACATGTATATAATCAAATATAAATTTTTACCAAATAGAAATTAACCTATAAAATCTCTGTAAAATAAAAGTTACTTATATAGCAACTAAAATCTTATAATTAATAAGGGCTCCGATGTTCGCATTAATGAATCGAGTATATCACACTGCATGCGAGTAAGCAAGCCGACGCGGACGAGTGAGTGAGCGAGTGAGCGCGTTCAAGAATATTTGATGAGGCCTACTTATTATTAGAAAATTTACAATATAACCAAATTTGCTCATGTAACTGCAATAATAACATCGATACTCGGTGAACATTGTCTTTTCTAGAATGGACAGATATGCATCGACAGTTATTAGAAATACAGAAATTTAATATTAAAAATCCATGTAAGGGTGATAGAAAGAAATTGATGAAAAAATCATTTACTGATGACCATGAGTCTGATGATGATGAATATAACCAATGTACTAAAAAACGAAAAACTGAATTGAAAGTAAATATAATGATTAAATGTCAATGTTATTATAAATCATTCGTATACTTATATTAGCCCAGTCAGCCAGGTCTGTTCTAACAGATATTGCCAAGTGCTTGCTACAAATTATTGTCAGCAAAAAGGCTACAAATTTGGTACAAGAGTTGTTATTACCGATTAAGCTGGCAGATTGCCGGCAAGAATCAAGCAAAGCTTGCTAACATAACTACACAGCAAATTGGCGGCAGAAACCGAGCAAAGCTTGCTGACATGACTGACATCAGATTGTCGGCAAAAACTGAGCAGGATCTAGAGTGCGCAATCTGATGGCAAATTGGCAGCAAAAACCGAACAAAATCTGCAGCTTATTACAAAGTATTATAAAATAGTTCAGTCGCTTATCGCTATGCGGCGCGTTATTCATTATCTATACCCGTATTCAAATTCTTGTCATGAGTGTATATAAAGCCTACAAAATGCTAATAATATTATAATATATATATTTCTATCAATTCAATTTTTGACACAATTCTTATACAGGAAATTCAGATATTGAATTGATTTTTTGCAAATCGGACAGATAATTGTTCGATTTTCACTTATTCAAACAATTTCTGTCCAAAAAGATCTTTAATTTTATAAATTAAGTTATTTGAATTTACCTATATGTTTTAACATAATATATGATTTTATATAATGTCTAATTATCTAATGGTCATTTTATGACCAAAACTTATCATCATTTTATTACTTAGGATTAAGGCTTTAAATCTATTTAAATATATATTTTTATATGAATGGCCAAAAGCTGCAGAATTTGTTCGGTTTTTGCTGACAATCTGCTATCAAATTGTCTTGCGCAGATCTTGCTCGATTTTTGCCATCAATTTGACGTCAAATCATGTCAAGCTTTGCTCGGTTTTTGCCGTCAATTTGCTGTCAGGTTATGTCAACAAGCTTTGTCACCAAAACACAAGCTTAATGCGGACACAGATGGCACTGGATTTGTTACCAAGTTTTGAGCGAATTTGATGCCAATTTGGCAACAATTTGTTATCAAATTGCTTACTGGGAGTATATTCATATTTTTATATATTCTCGATCTTTACAGATTAACAAACGATCTAAAATGAAAGCTGGAGCGTTGATACAACAAAATATGTTGCCTAATCTAAAAAAACAAACATCTTATATAAAAAATGTAAGTAAATGTCTTTTACTATCTTTTATCTGCATGCTGCAAACTTGCGATATTTGTGCAATTTATGGTCACATACGACCATCGCTTGATCACATAGATTCACGAATCAATGCATTAAAATAACAAAGCATCCAATGTGCTTATTATATTCATTCTATTTTTTTGTTTTTCAATGTCATTCATTTTTAGTGGTGTACTTCTTCGGATGAAGACGAAACATTAATTTCATCTGATGATGAAAATTACAAGCCATCGAACAAAAAGGAAGAAACAAAAACGTTCAATATGAATGGTACTCAGCAACAGCAAGAAAGTCTAATAGCGAACTCAGTATTAAAAAGTATAAAAACTATAAATATTCCCGGGAAAAAAAGTCCATGTATAATTATATATAATTATATATAATTATATATAAATATATATGAAATATGCTCATATATATAATTATATATAAAATATATATATAATTGTATAAAATTATATATAAAAATATATATAATCTCATATACGGTTATATATGACAATATATTACATCATACAGGATTATATATAACTATATATACATCATATGATAATTATATACAATCATATATATTTGTATATATTTATATATGAGCATATTTCATATATAATTATATATGGGCCATTTTTTCCCGGGTTATCTAATATTTAATGAATACAGTAGTGAACGATGAAACGAAATAAACATTATACATTCAAAATATAATTGTTATTATAAATTAATACAAATTTTATTACAGAAATAACAAAAATAGAAACTGTAGCAGACCGGGTGATACAAAAATTACAAAGTATTGAAAATTTAACCCAAAATGTAAGGATTGTCCGTTCTGATGATTTGGTAAGAATATCACTTATATTATAAATTATACATCTATTAAAAGTTTATTTTATTAGTTATGAAAATGTTTGTCTTTATATTTTCTAATATACATTTTACAGGTGCAGCAATTAGAAAAAGATAATGAGAAAATAAATGATGAGGTTAATGTTGAGAAAGTTCTTCCCATTGATACGTCAATTAATAAAAATGAAATAATTTTGTGCAATAATGAAAATATTTTACAGAAAGTCAAGATTGATACAGATGTCAAAATTAATATTGCATCGCCTACAAAAAGTTTGCAAATTGTCAATGATATGACTTGTGTAAGTGAGAGGTATATGTATTACTTGTTATAAATTAATATCTTGTATGTACAAATTGAAATTCTGTATGTTTATGTATTTTGCAGAAAGTCGAAACAGATGTAAAAGTAAATATGGCATCGTCTGCAGAGAATCCGCAAAGTGCGAATAATGCTTGTGTAGACAAGGTATGTACTATATATTCGCTGTAAATTGATCGTATCTTGTGCAAAATTAAAATGTATGCAAATTTTCGTATATTTTTTTATAATGGAAAATGAGAATTTATCTGCAATTTTTAATTCTTTGAGAGTTTTCACTATATTTTATTGTTATCATCTGTTATATAGAATATGATATCACTTAGTCGAGGAGTCAATATTCCGGAAAGTATTATGCGGAAAATTCGGACTTCTGATATTGGTAAAATGACCTGCGATTTAATGGGTCATTTGTTTTCAACACAAGAGATTGCGTGTTCATCTAGAACAGGAAAAAAGAACAACATAAAATCAATAGAAAGTTCAATAGAGAGGAAAAAAAAACCTTTGGACCAAGATCATAAATTTAATGCAATAAAAGGTAAACATTATAAGGATTCTTTTTAATTTATCGCATTTTTAATCAATTAATTGCTATTCTTTTTAATTTGTATTAACACTGTAATATTAATACATATGTATACTGCGAACAAGAAGTATTTGTGTGCAAGAAAACTACGTTAAAATTAAAATGAATTTATAAAATTTTAATAATAATTTATATATTTGTTTACAGATTATGTACTACTCACATTTAAAAATGTGAACAATGCGGAACAGTTATTCAATACTGCAGTAACTAATAAATGTAAGAATGTCGCACGGAACTTCAAAAAAGTCTCGACTTCAGAAAAAGCTTAATATGATTGATTCAACATACACACACACACACACACACACACACACACACACACACACACACACACAATGCCTATTATTATATATATATATATATATATATATATATATATATATATAAGTACAAAACTTGCAGCAAGCTTTAAAAAAAAATCGAAAAGATTATTTTTCTTTTATTTAAATTAGATTAAATACAAGATTAGATTTTAAATACAAGTTTTATTTTAAATGTATACAAAATACTTTACGTCTTATTTTATTTGATATATTTTATTTGATATTATATGATTTGTTTCATAAATTATACTTTCCATCGTATTTAGAAAAATAAAAGTTGAATTTTTGAAAGATGTAATTAAAAATAAGAAATCAGAGTTGATTTTTTTTATCATTCATTTACTACTTTGTTTAGGGAATCTGAAATGAAAATGAGAGTAATACCCTAATAAGAGTATATGTATATAAATCTCGCATCTGATGATGATTTTGCATATATTATCGAATGCAAATTGAGAACATTCAAATATGGGGTTTACTCTCATTTGGGTGTTACTTTCATTTGAGGATTCTTATTTTCAGGGTTACCGTCATTTTTAAGGATTAACCATTAACTGAAGGTTAACCATCAATTAACTATCATTTAAAGGTTAACCTTCAATCAATGGTCCGAAATCACACCCAACTTTGAAGGTAATAAATATTGCTTTTATATATATATCCTATTAAAGAAAGCTGACACAAATAAAAAAAATACGTCAAATACATAAAGAAGTCAACGTGCGCAATAAAAAGTTTAAACAAATATTCTCTTCTAAAAATTAACTTAATCCCTAATAAGCAACTTTTAAACAATTTTTCCTCAAAAAATAATTTTCTTATAAAAAATAAAAAACTAAACGATAATTTTCCCCTAAAAAACAACTAAAAAATAAAAACTAAATATGAAAACAATAATTGACTAACTAAGTACTTATTGTTAGAAGAAATTCAGTTTGTGAGGATTTGAAATAGTATTTGTCATAAAATAAATTTTACATTTATAGAAATATTACAAATTCTCTCGAGATAATTAAAATGCATATTATTTTTATTAAAAAATTACATTATTATGTTTCTCCCCCAAATAAATATTTTATATAATATAATATAATATAATGTATAAAATAGCACTATTATATTACGGATTTTATTACAAATAGTAAAACGCAAAACAATACTGTGGCGGATAATCCACCACCAGGTAGAAACGCATGCCATATAAGGCGCGCGAAATACTCGCGGGAAATAAAGGTCCACGCGCTAATCACGTGCCACGCGCACAACAAGAACCGCGCGCTAAGCACGTGCCGCGCGCAGGACGAAGACCACGCGCTGAGCACGTGCCGCGCACAGGACGAAGAGCACGGGATAAGCACGTGCATAACAGAGCAGGTAGTCAAATACCTAACCGCGAGGCGGCGAATTGGGCAAACCAAAATCTCGCTATCAGAATACCATCAACAACAGTATATAAGGTAGCGAAGCGACAAGGCAAGACAGTCTGCTCACGCTTTCGAGAGCGCAAGCAACAGATACGTGAGCACGACTCTTTTGATATACGCTTAGAGCGTCAAAAAAGCTGTTAAACAGCGCCCTAACAGGTTCGCCTTCACGACCGCTGCCGCCCCGTTCACCAGGGGCCGACCTACGGCAGAGAGCGGACCAGGAGGGCACACAGCGAAATAGCGAACCACCAGCCAAGCGAGTACAGTGGTCATTACTGCCCTGGAAGCTGGAGCCGCTGGAGATACCGGCCGTCAACTTCACACGTCCTCCAAGAAGCCTGCTCGCTACCTGGGACATCCGACTGAGGAGGTATACATCACCCTCCTATCCAGCAACGGTGCCAGCACTCCTGACACCACCGCCGCTGACACCTCCCAGGAGCGACGCAAAAAGAGGCGACAAGCAGGAGCGGGCCACCCAGACGGATCGTCGCAGCCTGGTACATCGCGGCACGCAACACCGGCAACCGCACAAACAGGAGCGGGCCACGCAGTCCTCCGACTCCGACTGGGAGGCCACCACCAGGACGACGGCCACGCAAACAGAGGCAGCGTATCACAGGGCCTCCACAAGTATCCGGCGAGCGGTTTCCACACCGGCGAAGCCCAGGGGCACAACCGGGCAAGGACCCTTGAAGTGGACTCGAACCACACCACACATCTCGTGGCGAGAAAACCTCGCCACGCGTAGGAGTCGCTAAACGCGACGCAATCGGCCCTTTTCAGGGCCACACAAAATTTAACACTTGTACATATATAATCAGGAGAATATATTTATTGTCGATACATAGACCACGCATTCTACCTTTCGATCGACATCCTATCTTCGAACACATCACACGCAACTGCCACATTGGTGACCCCGACGTGATAGGATGCCGAGAAACCCGAAGGATAGCACGATACTCGTCGACGACGAAGACCAGCCAACAAGCAGGATGGGACTACGCATCCCACCCTTCTGGCCGGAAGACCCGGAGCTGTGGTTCGCGCAGCTAGAAGGACAGTTCGCGTTGAGCAGCATCACAGATGACAACACGAAGTACGCTTACGTTCTCTCACGGATAGAACCTAAGCAAGCAAGAGAAGTCAAAGACGTCATCACGCAGCCACCAGCAACTCGCAGATACGAGGCCATCAAGAAGGCCCTCATACAGCGCCTAACAGATTCACAGGCGCAAAAGATAAAGCAACTCCTTGAGCACGAAGAACTAGGCGACAGGAAACCGTCGCAGTTTCTACGACATCTGACTACCTTGGCCGGAACGACGGTATCAGACGAGCTGCTAAGGACCTTGTGGCTAGGGCGATTGCCTCCACAAATGCAAGCAATACTAGCTACACGAACGGAGGACGAACTGAGCAGCGTAGCAGAGCAAGCAGACCGAATACACGAGGTCAGCAACCGGACACTCGTGGCGGCAATCGGACAGCAAACGGCAGCAACACAAGCAGCCAACCCATGGACAGCACAGATAGAAATGCTGACAAAGCAGGTCGCAGCACTCACGACACAGATGACAAGGTTCATGAAGCAAAGGAACACCCGAGGCAGCACGAGAGAACGCTCAAGAAGCAGGAGCCGAAATTATCAAAGAACACCGAAACAAGAGGGCATATGCTATTATCACAAACGCTTTGGAGCAGAGGCACGCAAATGCACTCAACCATGCACGTACAAACAGCCAAAAAACGAGGAAAGCAGTCATTGAGGGCGGCCAATGACGGCGACACAGAACCTCGCCGCCTGTACATAAAAGACCAGAAATCAAAAATAACATTTCTGATAGATACAGGCTCCGACATAAGCGTCTATCCACGCAGGTTTAGGCAGGGAAATCAGCAGAGACAGCCATTCGATCTATTCGCAGCAAACGGCACGAGGATCATAACGTACGGCATGATAACCCTGCAACCAAACCTGGGATTGAGACGAGCATTTCCATGGCGCTTCACGGTAGCAGACGTAGCACAACCAATCATCGGCTCAGACTTTCTGGCTCAATATCACCTATTACCAGACGTCAAGAACCGAAAATTAATAGACGGGAAAACCGGACTGGCCACGCCAGGAACGGCAAAATACAGCGAAGTCACCTCGATAAAAGTTGTGAAAGAGGAAACACTCTACCACCGTATAATAGCAGAGTTTCCGGGAATCACACAGCCCGCAGGAGCGCAGAAGATAGCAAAACATAATACAGAGCACCATATAGCGACAACACCAGGACAGCCGGAAGCAAGCCGACCACGCAGATTGGCACCCGATAAATTACAGGCAGCAAAAGCGGAGTTCGACCTCTTGCTACAAGAGGGAATTATAAGACCATCAAAAAGTCCTTGGGCATCACCGCTACACATGGTGCCAAAGAAAGAGAATAACTGGAGACCATGCGGAGACTACCGCAAACTAAACGCGAGAACGATTCCAGACAGCTACCCAATTCCGCACATAGAGGACTTCGCGCAAACGCTGCATCAGAAACAGATCTTCACAACAATCGATCTAGTACGGGCATACAACCAGATCCCGGTACACCCCGCCGATATCGTAAAAACGGCAATAGCAACACCATTCGGACTCTACGAATTTATATACATGCCATTCGGATTGAGAAACGCTGCACAAACATTCCAACGTTTTATAAACGAAATCCTGCACGGACTGGATTACTGTTATGCCTACATAGACGACATACTGATAGCCTCAAAAACAAAAGAGGAACACAGTAAACATTTGAGAGAAGTTTTTACCAGATTAGATACATACGGGATCAAAATAAATCCAGCCAAATGTGTTTTCGAGGCAAAACAAGTAAAGTTTCTCGGATACCTCGTGTCACAAGAAGGTACTAGGCCACTTCCTGAAAAAGTAGAAGCCATAAGAAACTTTCCAAAACCTAGCAGCATTAAACAAATGCGCCAGTTCTTGGGGATAATAAACTTTTATAGACGTTTTATCCCCGGGGCTGCTAAAGAACAGGCAACCCTCAACGACGTGCTGAAAGGTCCAAAGAAGAAAGGAAAAACACCTATCACATGGACGACAGAACTAGAAGAAGCATTCACCAGCTGTAAAAACAGCTTAGCTCGAGCAACACTACTAGCACATCCAGATCCAGCAGCAGAATTAGCGGTAACAACAGACGCCTCAGACACCGCAATCGGAGCTGTAGTCCAACAACGAGTAGACGGACAATGGCAGCCACTCGCGTTTCTAAGTAAAAAACTTAACAACGCACAAAAGCAGTATAGCCCGTATGATCGAGAGCTACTAGCGATCTACGTTGCTGTAAAACATTATAGACACTTGCTGGAAGGACGAACATTCACAGTATACACGGACCATAAACCGATTACGTTCGCCTTCAGACAAGATCCACTGCGCAGCTCACCACGACAAGCCAGACACCTCGAATTGATCGGACAATTTACAACCGACATTCGACACGTCTCCGGAAAAGAAAACGTCGTGGCAGATTCTCTTTCTCGCGTAGAAGCTGTAGAAAAGGCAGTAAACTACGAAGCACTCGCTCGAGCACAAGAGGAAGACCCAGAGTTACAAAAGATCCTGAAAGCAAAGAAAGGATTAAAACTAACAAAGATACCTCTTCCCGGAACAATAACCGGATTGTATTGTGACACGGAAACGCCAATCACACGACCATACGTACCAGAAGCACTACGGCGACAAATCTTCCTGTCACTACATAACCTGGCACACCCAGGAAGAAAGGCAACAGTAAAACTCATCACACAACGATACGTATGGCCACAAGCACAAAAAGACTGCACAAGATGGGCACAAGCATGCATACCATGCCAAAAAGCAAAAATCTCAAGGCATAATCAAACACCGTTGGGAAACTTCCTAAATCCCACACAGAGATTCCAACATATACATATGGACATTGTAGGACCTCTACCAATTTCGAAGGGATACCGATATTGCCTAACCATCATAGACCGATTTTCGAGATGGCCAGAAGCCATCCCAATACGAGACATAACCGCAGAAACAGTTGCACAACACTTATACACAGAATGGATCACACGCTACGGCACACCAGCAAAAATTACAACGGATCAGGGCCGACAATTTGAAGCAGATTTATTCAAACAACTAACACAGCTAACCGGTACGACGCACATAAGGACAACAGCATACCACCCGGCAGCCAACGGAATGGTCGAGCGCTTACACAGACAATTGAAGGGCGCAATCAAATGCTATCAAACCACCTCATGGACGGAGGTACTACCAACAATACTACTAGGCATTAGAGCCGCATGGAAGGAAGACCTGCAGGCAACCCCCGCCGAAATGGTTTACGGAGAAACAATCCGGCTCCCTGGACAATTCCTATGGGAACAACAGGGACAGGAGAGAGAGCAACAATCAGACACAGTAGTTGAGAAACTACGCAAAACTATGCAACAGTTAAGACCCGTAATAAAAAGGCACGGACAGAAAGCAGTATTCATATTCAAGGACATGGCAACGACACCACAAGTCTTCGTACGCCATGACGCCCCAACCGGAGCGCTACAACAGCCATACGACGGACCGTACGAAGTACTGCAAAGAAATGAGAAGACATACAAGATCAAGGTCAACGGAAAACCAGTCAACATATCAATAGACAGACTGAAACCAGCATACGTCCTAGAAGAAGAACCAACGCCAACATCGCCAACAACGCTAACATCGCCAACAACGCTAACATCGCCAACAACGCTAACATCGCCAACAACGCCAACATCGCCAGCAACGCCAACAACGCAAGAACAGAAACAGCCAATAAAAAAGGGATACACCCGATCCGGAAGACCAATACGACCACCGGTCAGATTCAACATTGACCAGTAAAGGGACTTCACCACAACCAAGGGGGTCCTGTGGCGGATAATCCACCACCAGGTAGAAACGCATGCCATATAAGGCGCGCGAAATACTCGCGGGAAATAAAGGTCCACGCGCTAATCACGTGCCACGCGCACAACAAGAACCGCGCGCTAAGCACGTGCCGCGCGCAGGACGAAGACCACGCGCTGAGCACGTGCCGCGCACAGGACGAAGAGCACGGGATAAGCACGTGCATAACAGAGCAGGTAGTCAAATACCTAACCGCGAGGCGGCGAATTGGGCAAACCAAAATCTCGCTATCAGAATACCATCAACAACAGTATATAAGGTAGCGAAGCGACAAGGCAAGACAGTCTGCTCACGCTTTCGAGAGCGCAAGCAACAGATACGTGAGCACGACTCTTTTGATATACGCTTAGAGCGTCAAAAAAGCTGTTAAACAGCGCCCTAACAGGTTCGCCTTCACGACCGCTGCCGCCCCGTTCACCAGGGGCCGACCTACGGCAGAGAGCGGACCAGGAGGGCACACAGCGAAATAGCGAACCACCAGCCAAGCGAGTACAGTGGTCATTACTGCCCTGGAAGCTGGAGCCGCTGGAGATACCGGCCGTCAACTTCACACGTCCTCCAAGAAGCCTGCTCGCTACCTGGGACATCCGACTGAGGAGGTATACATCACCCTCCTATCCAGCAACGGTGCCAGCACTCCTGACACTACCGCCGCTGACACCTCCCAGGAGCGACGCAAAAAGAGGCGACAAGCAGGAGCGGGCCACCCAGACGGATCGTCGCAGCCTGGTACATCGCGGCACGCAACACCGGCAACCGCACAAACAGGAGCGGGCCACGCAGTCCTCCGACTCCGACTGGGAGGCCACCACCAGGACGACGGCCACGCAAACAGAGGCAGCGTATCACAGGGCCTCCACAAGTATCCGGCGAGCGGTTTCCACACCGGCGAAGCCCAGGGGCACAACCGGGCAAGGACCCTTGAAGTGGACTCGAACCACACCACACATCTCGTGGCGAGAAAACCTCGCCACGCGTAGGAGTCGCTAAACGCGACGCAATCGGCCCTTTTCAGGGCCACACAAAATTTAACACTTGTACATATATAATCAGGAGAATATATTTATTGTCGATACATAGACCACGCATTCTACCTTTCGATCGACATCCTATCTTCGAACACATCACACGCAACTGCCACAAATACTTATTATTACTATTATAATTGAATTATTATTTTTCTAATTAAAAGTAACGTATCACAAAATATAGCAAATAATATCGCTTTTATAATACATTTAAAATATAAATCATTTTAATCAATATACGCAAATATCTCGTAAAGTAAGCAAGATGGAAAAAAATGTTTTATACAAAAGTTGTAGAGTTCAGAGGGGGACACATGATGAAAATATGGATTGGATCTTGAGTGATCTTTTCAAGACCAAGTCAATGTGATCGGTGTTTTCTTAAATGGAAACTCCTATTTTTTATTACACATTTTTGCAGCTTATCTCAAGAGCTTTTCAAAACACTAAAATAAAGTATTTTTTCATTAAATACTTTTTGAGTTATTTTATATCTTAATCTGACATATTTTAATGTAAAAAATAAAATATCTCGTAAAATATTTACTTTTCGATAATCTTACCGTAATACTTTTATGTACAGAATAATGAGATAAATTAATTAGTGTAAAGACAAACAAATAATTGTTAAAAAAAATACATTGTAAATAATTGCATACTTTCTTTTAAAAACAATTATTTTTTTATACCAATTGATTTGTCTCATTATTCTGTACATAAAAATATTATAGTAAGAATCGAAAACTAAATATTTTACGAGATACTTTATTTTTTATATCAAAATATGTCAGATCAAAATATAAAATAAGTCAAAAAATACTTAATGAAAAAATACTTTATTTGAAAAGCTCTTGAGATAAGCTACAAGAATATGTAATAAAAAATGAGAGGTTTTATTTAAAAAAACATCGATCACATTGACTTGGCCTTGAAAAGGTCACTCAAGATCAAGTCCATATTTTCGCCATGTGTCCCCCTCTGAACCTTACAACTTTTGTATAAAATATTTTTTTCCATCTTGCTTACTTCACGAGATATTTGCGTGTATTGATTAAAATGACACCCTATATACAGGGTGTTCCGGAGCAACCTTCCGTCCGTAAAAAGATGTATTCCTGATACAATTCTAAAACAATTTTTCCTTTACCAAAATTTGAATTGAAGCATAATTTTTGAGTTATAAACAAAAATAATTAGCAAATCACGCATCGAGTACAGAAGGCAGGCAGGAGCGGCGCGGCGCGCCGCAACTGACTGTCCGACGTGTGATTACCACCGCATGAGTCAGTCGCGTTGTTGTGATGGAACACAACTCCTTTACGATTGACGAGCTCAGGACGTTTCTGGATGACAGATTCGTTCAAACTGTTCAATTGCCGACAGTACACATCCGAATTAATTGTTCGGTTCCTTGGGGTAGGGCTCAAAAAGTACCACACCCTTCCAATCCCACCACACTGAGAGCATAACCTTCCTCTAATGAAGTTCTGCTTTTGAAGTCGTTTGAGGCGAATCATCACGTCGGGACCAAGACCGTTTGCGTCCCACATTCTTGTAAACAATCCACTTCTCATCACCAGTTATCATTCGTTTCAAAAAAGGATCGTTTTCTTCACGTTTCATGAGCATATCGCAGATGTTTATACACGCCATCAAATGAACTTCTTTGAGTTCATGAGGAATCCAAATATCGAGCTTGCTTACGTATCCCAGCTTCTTTAGGTGGACGTGAACACTTTTTTGACTGATCTTCAATGTTTCTGCAATCTCTTGTGTCGTGTAACGTGGGTTTGACTTGATCAATGCCTTTATTTTGTCGTCATCAACCTCGGTGGGCCTTCCTGACCGAGGAGCATCTTTGAGATCAAAATCACCAGCGCGGAATTTCTTGAACCAGTTTTGGCACTGACGTTCTTGTAGAACATCGTCACCGTAAACTTTACGCAATTTTTCACAAGCTTGACGCGCGTTCTTCCCTTTACGGAAGTAAAAGAGTAAAATATAGCGAAAATGCACAGTTTGGTCTTCCATCTTCAACTTGTAAAATCTTCAAAACTCAACCAAATTGCTCAATTTTTTTTTTAGAATGAAGCTTAAATCGTCAGCTGTTAAACGATATATGATAAAAATATGTGTGAATGACTCTAGTACTGCCAAAACTGAACTAATGCCATCTGTTGCAAAAATACGCAATGACTTTTTACTCAACCCAATAAATTAGGGAAAGCGCATTATACAATACTAACAAGATATATTTTTCTGTTTCAGAAGGAGCGCCATCACATTATATTTTATTTTATTATTATTATTATTATTATTATTATTATTATTATTTTATTATTTTTATTATTTTTTTTAAATACACAGACACACACATACACACACACACACACACATACACACACACATTGTATTATAAACACAAGTATTGAATAAACTTATTATTATTATTATATTAAATAAACATGTCGGTTATTTCTGCACCTTCTTCTTCCCTTTTCCGATATGCATGCAAACGCTACCTCTCTCTCTCTCTCTCTCTCTCTCTCTCTCTATCTCCCAAGTGCATGCCTCGCGCTATCCTTCTCTCACATGCATGCAATATCTTCGCGCCATCCTTTTCCAACGTGCATGCAAACGCTATCCTTGTCTTACGCTCATATAGACGCCTCGCGCTATCTTTCTCCCACACCTGTAGAATATCATTAGCGCTATCTCTCTCACACCTACTCGCGGACGCCTCGCGCTATCTCTCCCCTCTCCGCGGCCCCCGCGCCTACAGTTCCGCCGCGGTCTCCCCACGTCATACCCCCCGCGCCGTTTTCCCCTTGCCCCTCACCCCCCTCAGAGGACCAGAGTTAGAACTCTCATAGTATCACTACTTATAACCTAACCCAAACGTATATCCCAGGAGTGAATTATTAAAAATGAATCTCTCGGACATGAGTTGAATTTTCGCGTTTGGTTGGATTTTTGCGTTTCTCCTCGATTTGCGAGTCCAACCTCTATTTTTGAGTTTCATATTCGTGTTCAGGAGGCAAAATTACATAAGAATTGGATATTCTTACCCATTATTTCATATAGTTGGGTTTATCTTTTTTTCAAATAATGAGCAAACTATATCCAATAAAAAATTAATTTAACATAGTAATATTTTATTTTTGCACACCCTATATACAAACTTGTATGTTTATTTAAGTGTATTAGTGTGTATTTAAGTGTGTGTAGTATACAAAGGATTATTTCTGTAAACTATATCTAATATTAAGTTTTTATTGTCAGACTACGTACAAACTTTGATTTATACAAATCTTTGTTTATTAATAACTTTTCAGTAAACAATGAGTGACGGCTAAAACGTTTTGAGAGTTACTCAGGATGATGACCCTGACAACATATGTCAAGGTCAAGGTCATTGAGACTGGTTCCCCTTTTGTCAATATTTACCATGTATCTTTTATCCGCTCTAGTCAAAATTAAATTCTGATTATTGTTAAAAAATTTTTAGTGGCCAAAAAAAGCCGTTTTATGTTAATGTTAAATTCACTATCTGGAGGAGAGTAAGATTGAATTCTGTTAATAATGCATATGGAACGATTTTTAATGATAATCCGTTTATTAACCGGGAGTTTTTTCAGATTATTTTCTATATTTTTGATAAACTCAATAGTTGTTTTATCAGTGCTGTTCACCGGAAGACTAAAATTTTCACCCAATTGTATTAGACTATGAATATGTTTAGAGATGACAGTTAAAGACAAATTAATAAACTAGCTTTTATTGATATTAGAAACAGACTGTTGAGTGTCAGTATAAAAGTCCGGATTGATTTGAACGGTAATCTGATTGATAGGGCCATTGAAAGGACAATTAAATGGTTTCAATGAAAAAATAGGATGTTTGTGGTCATCAGGTGTCTCCGGAGTGGGGGGTAAGTTACAATAATAATGTATGGTTTCAATATCCTCCTCTATTCTCTTTTGTTCAGTCATTAGAAAATTAAATTTTTTTAGTGAGTCTATCGTGATAATTAATGAAAAAGGAATACAATGGTCCATTTTGCCTAAAAAAAAACATTGCAGATAGACAGGGGTACATGTCGATATAATGCTTGAGACAATTTATATATTTGATTGTGTGCAATCTGACATAAGAGTAAAGGTCCTTTAGCTCAATATGTAACAAATTTTTAATGGAACGATGTTTACAATATTTGAGATTAATAATAGATCTCGACTGTGTAAAGTTGTTTTCAAAATTGGCTAAAAGATAGCCTATATGTGATGGGGTAATGTTAGATGTAATGCATTTCCGTAAAAACTCAATTTTCAATCTTCCAATAATAACCGCTTTACGGTACTTAATCCATGATTTGAAAAATGTGACCGGTACTCTAGGTCCAAAAATTACTTTAATGTTACAAAAAAAGGAGTGAGGACGCATTTTTCAGCCTGCGTTATAAAAGAAGAGTAGATATTGTTGCGTCCCTGCAAATCGTCTGTGGCAGTTATTCCTGAATCTGCTGTATCCGTCTCCGGGTGAACATCCCCAAACACGTTGCTAAGGGTTGTTGTTAAACAACGGTGGACATCTTGAGAGAATCTGGCCATCTGGAGTCTCGCGTCGGTAGTGATTCCGAGCGAACGGATTGACGGATTACGAGATTATCTGTTCTGTGCTTTCTGTTCTGTGTTTTAAGCTGTTATTAAAGTTCCTCTTGTTCTTTTTAATACGTGTTCTTTATTTACGTCGCGGTACGCGAGTGCCGGTTGTGTCGCGCGTATTCGAGTAATATCAATTTCGGGCCGCGGACGCAACAATATAATAGGCTCAAAAATATATAAATATAAATAAAAATATATGTAAGGGCAATACGAACCTCGCACAGTACTTGGAGCGCAAGAAATTTTTTACAGATAATTTGAAATATCAGCTTACGTTTTGGTCCCATTCTTTGGGCGATCTTCAGCGCATTACAAGCAACTTACAAAAATAAATACAGTAATTTCATAAATAAATAAGATGTTCCGGTGAACAATACTGATAAAACAACTATTGAGTTTATCAAAAATATAGAAAATAATCTGAAATAACTCCCGGTTAATAAACGGATTATCATTAGAAACCGCTCCACACGCATTATTAACAGACTTCCATCTTACTCTACTCCAGATAATGAATTTGACGTTAACATAAAACAGCTATTTTTGCCATTAAAAGATTTTTTAACAATAATCAGAATTTAATTTTGACTAAAGCGGATAAAGGATACATTACTGTGGCTCTTGACAGAGACGAATATATTAACAAAATGGAGGATTTACTTAAGGACTCTCGGACGTATAATATCATTTTGAAAGATATTCGATTAAAAAACTCTCCATGTGTTTACGAGACTTGTTAACTGGAAAAGTGGAAAAATTCGGAGTATATCTCGACGGCCACATATCGATCTCTACTTTTTAGAGATGGAATATTACCGAGAGCTTATGGTCTTCTAAAGATACACAAACCTGGTTTTTCTTTGAGAATTATAGTTTCCTCGATAAATAGCCCGTTATGTTACTTAGCCTCCTTTTTGCACAGAATTATGGTAAAAAGTTTTTCTAACACTGATAGCCATATTGCTAATAGTTTTGAATTAGTTAAAAAACCTTCCAATTTTTATATTAATGACAAATTTAATCTTATTTCTTTAGACGTTATTTCATTTTTTACCAATATTCTTATGGATAGTGCTATAGATAGTGTTTCCAGAAGATGGGATCACATTAAATTTGATTGTACAATCCAATTCGGAATTCATTTTAGCTATTAAACTGATTTTAAATTCAACGTTTTTTTATTTTAATGGAGTTTTTTATCAGCAAACCTTTGGAGCGCCTATGGGCTCTCTACTTTCACCTATAATAGCGGATATTGTTCTCTAGGATTTAGAGACCAGAGCACTTAAAACATTGAAGTTCAAACCTCCTTTCTTCCTTAGATATATGGATGACGTAGCACTCGCCGTACCTGTTCCCCTTTTTAAACACACATTAGACATCTTTAATTCTTTCCATCTCCGATTCCCTTACGGAGGTTGGTGTTGGTAATAGACTTAATTTTCTTGATGTAACTTTAATCCTCAATAATAATTATATTATGTTTGATTGATTCCATAAACCAACATTTTCTGGGAGATACTTGAATTTTTTATCCCAGTATCCCCGTTGCCTAAAGAGAAGCACGGTTATTGGTCTTATAGATAGAGTTTTCTATCTCTCTCACCCTTTCTTCCATACGAAAAATATTGATTTGGTCATAAGAATTTTATTAAATAATAATTATCCTTTAAATATCGTGTTCCGAATTTTCCACGAACGTTTGAAAACTTTGGTTAACATTATAAAATCTAATAGGGTTAACTCAAATAAAAGACAGAACGATGAGCCTGTTTCTTATTTTACGATCCCGTATATGCATGGAGTGTTCGAACAGTTTAGAAGGATTACTAAAGATTTAAACGTTAGACTTTCCATTTTTAGTCTTAACAAGATGGGAAATTTTATCAGAGCACAAAAAGACACATGTCCAAAATTCGCTTTGAATAATGTAGTCTATAGATTGAACTGCCTAAATTGTATCGCGTCTTACGTCGGATAAACTAGAAGACAATTACATACGAGAATTTCTGAACACCAAAATCATATAAGAAGAAATACTGCGAGTCGTTCTGTCATTACAAATCATAGATTAGAGACTAATCATGATTTTAACTGGAATGGTGTGGAAATTTTGGACAATAAACGGTTTCTTAATAAGTTTAAAATGATATATACTAAAAAGCAAAAGAATAATTTAAATTTGTAGACAGACACCGGATGCTTGCCGAAGACTTATTTCGAAGCAATAGATAAACTTCCAAAGTTTTGAATTTTATGTGTTTTGCTATTTAATTCTTTATTATACTTTAGATTATAACACTGATGTCGTTCGTTTTGTTTTTGTAATAAACGTTTGTTTTTCCGTACTAACTTTTATTTATTTATATATGTATGTCTCCCTACGTGATATTTTAGTACACACATTTGTTTGTATTTACTTTTGCTTCGGGACTTGTTTCTCGATGTCTCGTCTTGATTCTTACATACACGTGACTGTTTCCCGACATGTCTTCGAGATTAATTTATTGTGACATATACATTGTGAATTACCGTCAGACATATGGAGCTTTCCGTTTTCATTGTAAGTAATCTCGTTGTTTATTAATGTCTCTCTAGCCAATTTGGTTTTGACTTCATCTTTGCCTTTCTAGGTATCACAAAATCTTCCCCCCCGATGGTGCACCACCTTGTCGTGGTGGGGGGGCTCCCCTTCCATTCCTGGAAGGGGTCTAAGAGTGCACCAACTCGATCGTCGTGTGAATGAGTATTATTTTTCTTTATTTTGGATGAGTGTTATTTTGGATTGTATTGGGGTATTGTGGGGGGTTATTGGGGTTATTTTTCTGGGGGGTTTGTGTGGGTTGAGGGGGGTATGTGGGTGTATGTGGGTATTGGGGATGGGTGGGGTGGGTATTGGGGATCTGCGGGAAGGGGGGGAGGGGGTGTGTATGGGAAGGGAAGGAGGGATCGAGCGAGAAGGAGAGGTAGGTAACCTCAGTAAAAAATCCCGGGCAGGTCGGGCTCGTCAGGCGTGGTGAAGCCAACCGACCTAGGTGAAGGAAAACACCGAAATCAAACCATCTTTCTTGATACAAATATGGACGGTACAACGAAAGATAAAAAACTTACCGCCGCAGTGGGCCTCGGAACCCACAGCGGCCGGCGTGGGGGGGATACAGTCCCGGTTCCCCCCTCGTCGTCATCACACGACGGGCCACCGGGGGCGTTGCCGACGAGCGCCCCCGGCGAGCTAGCTATCGCCGAAGATAGTGAGAGGAGGGTGACCACGCGGAGGGCGGGTCGACCGGGTCCGGCTTCGTCGAAGTCGGAGTCCCGGTCGCGCTCGCTCTCGTCGGCGAGGGCGCACCCATACAGCCGGGGCGAAGCGGGTCGGGGCAAGAGCCTCACCCGCTCAAATGAGAGGGAGGAGGACTCCTCACGGGGAGGCAGCAGCTGCGCCACCCCCGTCCCCTCATCACGGGCCTCGCTCGCGAGCGAGGACACCGAGGGGTACATGTCCCCCGAGGGGGATGAGGTAATGGAGGAGGACCTCCCCAAGAAGCGGGGGCGAGGACGACCGCCCACTACGGGCGAATTTGTGGGCCTCCGCGAAAAACGCGAGGCGGAAGCCGCCCGTAGGAGAGAAAGGGAGAGGAAGCAGAGGGCCAAGAAGGCCCTGTCGGAGGATGCTCCCCTCCCTCCGCCGAGTAGGGAACTCAGGACCTACGAGGCACGATGCGCTGACGAGGTGGGGCAAGCCCCCACCCCGGACATAGCGGCGCGTAGCCTGGAGCAGGCGGCAGCCATTGATCGGATAGCCGCCTGCTCCGGGAACTTGCAGGGCCCCCTCCAAAAGAGGCTAAGGGAGACCGCGGCCCTGGTGAGGGTAGCGGCCAGTACCTTGGCGGAGAGGGCCCAGCGGGTCGAGGGAGAGGGAGAGCTCGCGGTTCTCCGAAGGGACATTAAGTCCCTCGGAGACCGCAACGCGGACCTCCAAAAAGAGGTCCGTGAGCTCAGAGGGGAGTTGGCGGCAGTCAGAGCCGCCAAACCCTCCCTCCAGTTGGCTCTCCCCGGCCCGCCCGGGGGGTCTCCCCGCAAAAAGCGGGGGGTGCCCCGGGTGAAGTCGGTGGAGGCGCTGGGGACTCCAGTGAGGGTGGAGCCCCAAGCCGGGAAGAAGGGACAGGGGTCCCCAACGTTGGGGGGGGAAGGGACCTACGTCCCCAACGTTTCATAGGGGGGGTATGGGACAGGGGTCCCCAACGTCCCCCCCGAGGGGGGGAAAGGGATTGCGATCCCCAACGTCGGCGGGTGGCCGGGGATTGGCGGCGATGAGGCCCCTTTTGGGGGGTACCTCTGCGCCGCTCCCCGCGAGCTACCCGCCGGGAGTCGTCGGCGAGGGTGAGCGAGCTTGGTATGACTGGTATACCGAGCAGATCGCCACCCTTGTCGACATGCGGGCGGCATTGGGCCGGGGTAGACCCTCTAGGGGACCCACGCCGGCGGTCAGTCGCCCGCCCGGGAGAGATCTCCCGCCTCTCCCCCCTGCCGGCGCCTCGGCCGGGGCAGGGGAGGGCGGAGCAGAGCCCCGCCCACCCCTAGCGATCCCAGGCCGGTGGCACGGGATCGGGGGTTTCCCTCCCTCCCCCCGTCGTCCCCCGCCAGGACGACTCCTGGTCGAGGGTTGTGGGGCGGAGGGAGAGGACGGCACGGGCAAAGGCCGCGCAGGCGGCCCAACCCCCGGCCGGAAAAGGAGCCGCAAAGGCGGCGCCGTCCACCCAACGCATTGGGGGGCGGCAGCAGCCAAAGAAGCGCCAACGAGGGGATGCCTCGAGGCGCAGGGTGCCCCGATCGGCAGCGGTCACTATAACCTGCGCCGACGGGGCATACCAGGAAACCATGGCAAGGGCCCGGAGGGAGATTGATCTCCCAAAGCTGGGAATCGACTCCCTCCGGGTTCGGGAGGCCGCTACGGGGGCCATGGTTGTGGAGCTCGCCGGGTCGGGCGAAAAAGACGGACCAACGGCGTCGCAGAGGGCCGACGCCTTGTACGCCGACCTCTGCCGGGTGTTCGCCGGCAGCGAGGCGGTCCGTCTCGCCCGCCCGATAAGGAAGGCGGAGCTCAGGCTCCGGGGCCTCGACCGGTCAATTGCGGCCGCCGATATCGCGGCGGCCGTCTCTGGATCGGGAGGCTGCGAGGCGGCAGACGTGAGGGTTGGGGACATCAGGTTCCCAACCCGCGGCCTGGGCACTGTATGGTTGCAGTGCCCATTGAGGGCCGCTAATAAGATAGCGGCAGCCCGGGCCATCCAGATAGGATGGTCCCGGGCACAAGTAGAGCTGCTGGACAAGCGCCCTCTACAATGCTTCAAATGCTTGGAGAGGGGCCACGTCCAGCAGCATTGCAGCAGCCCCATCGACCGTAGGGGCTGCTGCTATAGATGCGGCGAATCGGGGCACTTGGCGCGCGACTGCGCCGGAAAGGTCAGGTGCCCGGTTTGCGCGGGTTTGGGGCGCCCGGCCGATCACAGAGTGGGGAGTGCAAGATGCACCCCCCACCCTGTGACCCAAGAAGCGGCCGGGCAAACAGCGGGAGCCCCTCCCGCCGAAGAGCGCCGCGGGAACGTCCCGGTCAGTTAATCTGGCCGAGATTACCGCGGCGCCCGATACCCGCAAGCGCGGGGCGGAGGACAGGGGGACCCCAATGGAGGCCCCCAAGGAGAAAAGGCCCCCTAGGGCCCGGACGACCGCCGTCACGGCCCCCGCCTCGATGGCGGAGGTGGTGATGGCGGAGCCCAGGGACAACTAAATAAATGTCCCTGGGCATTTTGCAGGCCAACCTGAACCACGCTCGCCGGGCGCAGGACCTCTTCCTGCATGGCCTGGCGGAGCGTGGTTTCGGGTTGGGGATCGCGGCGGAGCCCTACCAGGTTCCGGAAGCCAGTCCATGTTGGATTGGCGACCGGACGGGCTCCGTCGCGATCACTTGGAGGCACGACCCCACACTCCCGCCTTGCACACCAGTCGAGGCCGGGGCGGGAGTGGTGGCGGTCAGGTGGGGGCCCATCTCAGTACTGGGGGTGTACATCTCCCCTAACGTGGGCCTCGCCCAGTTTGAGGCGTTTCTGGACGGGGTGTCGGCCTGTTTCCGCCGACAGATGCCCCAATTATTGTGGCCGGGGACTTCAACGCGAAATCAACGCGTTGGGGTTCCCGGTTCACGGACGCCAGGGGCGAGGCCCTGCAGGACTGGGCGGCGGCACTCGGCCTGTGTTTACTCAACACGGGGTCGAGGAGCACCCTAGTGCGGTGGCAGGGGGAATCAGTCCCGGACTTGACCTGGGCCACCCCCTCCGCCGCATGCAAGATCATTAGCTGGCGGGTAGCGGAGTGCGAGACACTCTCGGACCACCTCTATATAGAGGTGGTCCTACACGCTGCCCGCCACGGGGTGCTCGGCCGCTCCCAAGGCCGTCGAGATGCCCGGCCACGGAGATGGGCCCTCACTAAGCTGAGCCCGGACAGGCTGATCGCAGCCGTCCTCGCGGCAGACTGGCCGTGTCCCGGGGGGGAAGGGCGGGGGATCACCGAGGAGGTGAACTGGTTCCGGGGCGCGTTGCGCGACGCGTGCGATTTCGCAATGCCCCGGACCAGCCCCCGCCCGCGAAGAGCGGCGTATTGGTGGAGCGCGGAGATCGCCGAATTACGGCGATGCTCCGTTGCGGCCAGACGCCGCTTCACCCGGGCTCGGCGTCGTCGGGACGCCGAGAGGACGGCTGAAGCGTATGAGGGGTTCCGAGCCGCAAGGAACGCCCTCAGCGCCGAGATTGGAAGGTCCAAGGCCCGAGCGTGGGATGAACTCCTACGCTCGTTGGACACAGACCCATGGGGGCGCCCATACAGGCTTGTGATGAACAAGCTTAGATCTTGGGTGCCCCCCGTGACGGAGTCCCTGGAACCCCAGGTCCTCGAGGACGTCCTGGGGGCCCTCTTTCCAACCGAGGGCCCCCCCTTCGACGCGGGTGGCCGCCAGGACCAATATGGGTTCCGCGGGGGGCGATCGACCGTGGACGCAATCCTGCGCGTACGGTCCCTCGCGGAATCCATGATGAAGGAGGGCAGGGTGGTGGTTGCGGTGTCCTTGGACATTCGCAACGCCTTCAACACCCTGCCCTGGAGTAGGGTAGGGGAGGCCGCTAACACCTTTGGCCTCCCTCCCTACATGGTGGAGGTCCTTAAGAGTTACTTCCGGGACAGGTGGCTGGAGTACCCGGACAACAGGGTACTCCTGCGCAGAAGGGACCTGTACTGCGGGGTTCCACAGGGGTCAGTGTTGGGCCCCACTCTGTGGAACCTCGCGTACAATAGAGTGCTGGGTATTGCTCTCCCCCCCCGGCTGCAGAGTCGTCTGCTACGCAGACGACACTCTGCTGTTGGCCGGGGGAAAAAGCTGGGGGGATGCGGTATACACCGCCAACGTAGGGGTAGCGTGCGCTGTCCGCGCCATCCGTGGCATGGGCCTGCAGGTGGCGCCTCATAAGACTGAGGCGCTATTCATGCATAGGGGGAGGCGTAGGACTTCCCCCCCCCCGAGGCCTATGTCACGGTGGATGACATCTCCGTCCGGGTGGGACACCATTTGAAGTACCTCGGTCTCTACCTGGACGCGGCCTGGAGCTTTGGCGAGCACTTTAGGCGCCTGGCCCCCAGGGCGGAGTCGGTGGCACTCAGCCTTAGCCGACTCCTGCCCAATCTTGGGGGCCCGGATGGCCGGGTGCGTCGCCTATATGCGACCACCGTCCGGGCGGTGGCCCTTTATGGGTCACCAGTGTGGGCGGACGCCCTGATGGCCAGTAGGCGCAGCAAGATGCTGCTGCGCCGAGTTTTTCGGAGGGTGGCCATCAGGGTGGTCCGCGGATATAGGACGGTGTCGCACACGGCGGCCACATTATTGGCTGGGACGCCGCCCGTCGAGCTCTACGCCGACATGTACGCTTTTGTGTACAGGCGTACGCGGGAGCTCGGCGGGCTAGGCGTGACTTTGACCGCAAAGGTCAAGGCCGCCGTGAGGCTTCAGGCTAGGCGGCGCGCTCTGGAGAGGTGGGACGTGCACCTCTCCGACCCCCGTGATAACACGGGGAGGCGCGTCGTCGAGGCCATCCGCCCTCACTTGATCAAGTGGGTCACGAGGGCGGGTGGCGAGATGTCTTACCGTGCGACACAGGTATTTACAGGCCATGGATGCTTTGGCGCATACCTGTGTCGCATCGGGAAGGAGGACAGCGCACGCTGCCATCATTGCGGGGGGGACGAGGACACGGCGCAGCACACGCTGGAGGTGTGCCCAGCGTGGGCGGAAGAGCGCCGTGTCCTCGTCGACATAATTGGGGATATTGACTTCTCGCTCTCGAGCATCGCGGGTGTTATGCTCGAGAGCGAGGAGTCCTGGGGGGCGGTCTCCTCCTTCTGCGAGGCAGTAATGCTGCAGAAGGAGGAGGCCGAAAGAGAGCGGGAGCGGCTCCCCGGCGTCCGCCGGAGGACCGAGGAGGGGCAGCCGGGGGATCTGGGGGCGAACGGGGAGGGCCCATCACGGGCAGGACCCGCGGACCCCCCGCATCCCCTGGCCGGAGGGGCGCGGCACGTCACCGCCGCGCCCCACGGACCTCCCGGGGTGGGTCGACGGGGGCCGGGGCCACACTGGCCCACGGCGGTCCCGGAAACCCGCCCCAGACAGGGGGGGCGCGCGCGGGGGGAGGGGGCCGGGCCACGATCGGGTCCGGCCCCATCGAAGACCCCCTGCGCCAACGCAGGGCCCCGACGAACTCAGGGGGCGTCCGCTGACTCGTCGCGGACGCCACCCCCGAGGTCGGGCCCGGTGGTCGGAGCCCAGGTGGGGTACCTGGGCCCGACCACGCCTCCCCCGGGACTAACACCGGGAGGGAGGCGAGAGGGGCGGTGGTCCCCCTCTCGCCTAGTTAGGGAAGCCGATGCCCACGTCGTAATGTGGGCACTGGGGGAGGAATAACTACTCCCCCAGGGGGCAAGGCTTGTGGGCGGGGGGCCTCTCTGAAGTAGTGCATATGCCAGTTTCCAGAGAGGCCCCCAGAAACGCCCAAGAAGACCACCCGGAGGGGTTTTAGTGGGTAGTCCCCGGCCGTTTGTTTAGGCCGGGGTGAGTCCCACATAACCCCGCCTCGAACCCCATCGAGGCGGGGTATGCATAAAATCATTTCCCCTCCGTTACAAAAAAACAAAAAAAAGGTATCGCAAAATCTTATCTTATATCAATAAGATATTGCTCAACGTGTAACGCGAATACAGATCACGTTACGAACGTTGACCGAACGAAGCGCTGACAACGCGAGCCACGCGCGAAGCCCGAGCGACCGCGCAATCACCCATTACGAAAACGCGGAAACCAAGGCACGCGGAATAAGGATGTTGCGAAAATGCAACGTAGAAGTCCTACCGAAAAGCAGAAAGAAAATTGCGAAAATGCAAGCAAAGAAGTCCTACTTAGAACTCCTTAGCTTGCATCCGGATCTTGCCGCAAAATCGAGCGACACGACGCATGGTCTTGTCGCTAAACGATCCCCTCCTGGGAAACCAAGGGGAGACAATAAAAAGACCCATCGCTAACGAGCGGCGGGCAGTCTTTACCATCAATTAATATTACGCGGGCCGTAACGCTAATAGTCGCGAGTAGTCACACTTAGTGAAAATCGTGAAGATCGAGAAGCTAGTCTCGCGACGTAAACCCGACTCCAAACACGCGTCCGCGAGTGTCAGATAACGCGATACGCGACACGAGTAGATGATAGAAACGAGGACGAATTATAACTAAGACCATTTGTAGTGAATAAAAGTTTTATTGAATATAAAAAGTGTCCAGAATTTCGGGTAACCCGCCAGACGTATCCCAGATTCCTAAATCTAAATCCGGCAACGATCCCGAAAATTACCGTGCCTCACCCGAGGCATAACAAAATTGGTGGCAGCGGTGGGATCTGCCGGAGGACGTCAGCGAATTCATCCCGCTAAGACCTGAAAAAGACACAACTGTATTCGAAAACGGCACGCCAGCTACAAATCGAATTAAAATTGACGGACGGAAGCAGCCAAGCCTTCCCCAAGACCTGCAAAGCACCCCGAGTGTAAACAGGGCAGGCACGCCAGCACACGTAAAACGTAAGCTGACGGAAACCACAAGTGAAGCAAGGACAACAGAACGAGCATCGCCGCAACAGCTGTAGCAGAAACGTGAGCCGCCAAGCCTCACGACCTACCATAATTCTACGGACAACGACCGCCGTACGACGAGCATCGTCAGCCGTATCAGCCGCCGAGCGAAGGACTGCAGCGTCAGCAACCTACTAACACAGCGAGCGATCATGCGAGCCGTCATAATATTGTAAGTCCGAAAAAATTTAATAATTAATTGCGTGAATGTCGGAAGGTTCGAATATACCGAAACCGATAGCGAACCGATCGTGGTTACTGAGTGAACCAGCCCGACGAGCGATTAAATTAAGTTTAGCACCGCGAGAAAATCCTTATAACGTGCGAAAAAACTTAGAAACTCAATACTCGAGCGAAAGCGAGCCCGAGTTACCGGAAAACGTCGTCACAGAACGCGAATTTCCGTTTAACAATTTTAACGAAAGCCTATTCCCGCGTAATACGACTGACCCCACTGACGACACTCAACGCGAGACTAGACGTACGCGACCGTATATTAGTAGAACTCCAAGTAGAGTATCCCTACGGCGCGAATTTTCATTAACTTCCTACGAAAGCGATCTATTCGATCCGGAAGAAATTTATAGCCAACAAGAAAGTAAAATGGCCGAATCGCGAAATCCGCGAGAAAACACCCCCGCGAACCCGCCACAAAGCGCGGTAGACGAGGAAATAGAAAGAATGCGACGATCCATTCACCAAATGAACCGAAATATAGTGGAGGCTGATCACACACCGCCCCACGAAACAAACCGCGAAGAAAAAGGAGATTATATACAGATAATCCACATTTTGAATGAAATACGCGCGGACATCCATTCGTTAAACATACGAGTAACGCGATTAGAGAGCGCGGACACGCAATTACCCCGTCATACAGACATTAACAGGGAAAACGATAATAATGCGTTTGAAACGACATATGGGCGAACGGGACGCGATATCAGAAATCGACGAAGCGTCGCCCCGAATTATCTACCGTTAAAGGAAGCGAGAATAATGATCCCCGAGTTCGACGAAACCTCGCGACATAAACTGCAAGAATTTTTAAACGCGTGCAAATACGCTGTTCAGAACATAAACCCCGCAGACGAAGAATCGTTAATTCAAGCAATCTTATTTACAAAATTAAAAGGGAAAGCGATGCAGGACTTTGAGACGCGAGATATACAAACGTTCGACGAATTAAAGCAGCAACTCGAGACTTGTTACCAGTCGAAACAAAGCACGACACATTTACAGATCGAATTCAACTCGCTAAAACAAAAGCCGAATGAAACTGCGTACGCTTTCGGACAACGCGTTGATCTACTCGCGATGAAATTATACGATTCGATGATCGAAGGACAAGAGCATTCCGCATTATCAAAACGCACGATTCAACAAACGATCCAGGCGCAGGCATTAATAAATTTCCAAATCGGGTTACACGACGAATTACAAGTGCTCGTACGCGCGCAGCGATATACGACGCTCCAAGAAGCGATAACGGGCGCGAGCGCCGAAGAAAAACTCAGACCCGGAACAGCGAGAACGAGTGGTTTTGCTAATAAAAATAAAACCGAATTTAGTTACTCGCGAAATAGTCGAAATCCGACACCACAATGCTTTAAATGCGGAAAAAACGGACATTTCGGACGCGATTGCCGTAGCAGCCGATACGCGCTCCCGAAGCCGGAAAAACCCTCGCGAATAAACGCGATAAGTAAATATTGCTCGCATTGCAAAAGAACAGGACACAGCCGTGACGAATGCTGGAGTCTAAAAGGGAAACCGAAAAACAATACAAATAAACTAAAAGTCGGAAATCAGCAAAAAACGCGCGACGAAAATATACGCGATCAAAAGAAACCGCGACAACAAAAAAGAAACGCCGATAGCGCAAGTAGCAGCAGCGAAGACGAGCAGGAGGAAGCGAGAAAGAGACAACCGCGACCTGCATCTGAGTATCGCGTTACGCATATTAAAGATATGCCACGTGCAAAGAAAAAGACGGACTTATTGCTTAATAACCTTACCAATGCGACAAGCGAAAAACGAGAAAATACAGATGTTGTACGATTCAGGATCGACCATCTCATTAATAAAATTGAAACATTTAAAAGATGACGCACTAATACATGAAGGTAAAATCGCGCTTACAGGCATAACCGGGCATAAAGTACACACCATAGGAAAAATGTACGCCACGATTAAAATGGACAATCACAAGGTAAAACATGCATTTTACGTGGTAAAGGACGACATTCCGATCGAATATGAAGGAATACTAGGAATTGATTTCCTTCGACAACATTCGGTATCTTGCGATTATAATAAAAGTCAATTAAAAATAGGAAACGCCGTACTAAAATTTCATTCGCTTAACAAAACAATTCTAAAACCGCGCAGCGAGACCATCGTAAAAGCGACAACAAATCAAAATCGAATAGGAATAATACGAGCAGAAGAAACAGCTCCAGGAATTTACCTTGGAAACTGCTTAGTAGAACCAAAAAATTACACGTGTCCCGTTAGTATTATAAATACAACCGATATGGAAGTCGAGATACAGACGCCAAACGTCACCCTCGAAGACATAGAACGCGAGATCGAATCTAAAATACATACGGTGGAAACAAGAAAAAATTTTAAGTATACTAACTCGAGACACGGACAAATATGACAACTACTACGCACGCAACATTTAAATACGGAAGAAAAACAGGCACTCCTACGGATATGCGAAGAATATTACGATACATTTCAGTTGGACGGAGAACCACTGACGTGCACCGCGACGGTAGAGCACGAGATAAACACGCGCGCCGACACCTCGCCGGTGAACACGAGACCGTATCGTCTTCCCGACAAGCACAAAACGGAAGTAAATAAACAAGTGCAAGAAATGCTAAAAAATGGCATAATCCGAACAAGCGCGAGTCAATGGAACGCACCCTTATTGGTGGTACCAAAAAAGGCCGACGCATCCGGAAAACCTAAGCTCCGAGTAGTAGTAGATTTTCGGAAGCTAAACAATTTAACAATAGGCGATTCATTTCCACTGCCCAATATCACCGATATACTGGACCAGCTAGGAAACGCTAAATATTTTACTACACTAGACTTAGCGTCAGGATATCACCTGATACCGATGGCTGAGCAAGATAAACAAAAGACAGCTTTTTCAACGCCCTACGGACACTATGAATTTAATAGAATGCGCCAGCAACATTCCAGAGATTGATGAATTCAATTCTAACAGGAATGCAAGGACTTAAATGTCTAGTTTATTTAGACGACATCGTCATATACGGATCGAGCCTAGAGGACCACAATAGAAGACTCAAGGAAGTACTACAGAGACTCCGAGAAAATAATCTAAAATTGCAACCAGATAAATGTGAGTTTTTGCGCAAAGAAGTAATTTATCTAGGTCACATTATTTCGGAGAATGGAATATCTCCGGATCCGTCAAAGCTAACCGCAATAAAAGAATTTCCGACGCTGAAGAAAGTAAAAGATATACAATTTTTCATAGGACTAGCCGGATACTACAGAAAATTCATAGAAGATTTTTCAAAAATAGCCAAGCCGCTAACGAAATTAACAAAGAAAACGGAAAAATTCGAGTGGACAATGGAACAGCAAAATGCTTTTGAAATATTAAAAGAAAAATTAATGACTGCGCCAGTGCTAACGTATCCAGATTTCAATCAAGAATTTATAGTGACCACTGATGCTTCCGACTATGCAATCAGAGCAGTATTGTCACAAGGAAAAGTATGTAATAACCGACCAATTGCTTACGCCAGCAGAGTTTTATCGCGAGCGGAGCAGAATTACAATACACCAGAGAAAGAATTACTGGCAATTGTATGGGCTGTAAAACATTTTAGGCCATACGTATATGGTACGAAATTCAAAATCGTAACCGATCACAAACCATTAATCTGGTTATTTAATGTGAACGATCCCGGATCGAGATTAATCCGATGGAGATTAAAACTCGAAGAATATGATTATGAAATCATCCATAAAGCTGGACGAGCGAACGCGAACGCCGATGCACTGAGCCGCAATGTAACAAGAGAAGCGCATGAAACAGAAGAGGAAGAACGAGAGATCTTCGCAATAGAAGAGGAAATAAACTCCGACGAAGAAAAAATATACACGGAGGAAGACAAGAAACAGATATTATACGAATATCATGATGCACCCACAGGAGGACATCAAGGAATTGAACGAACGGTTAAAAGAATCCGCCTAAATTACAATTGGCCAGGAATAACGAAAGATGTAGAAAAATACATTGCAAAATGCGAACTGTGCCAGAAAAACAAACTATCGCGAAAAAATAAAGTACCGCTAATAATTACGGATACGCCTACTAAACCGTTCGAAAAATGCGCGTTAGATATTGTAGGACGTTAACAGTTACAACAAACGGAAATAAATATCTTTTAACATTCCAAGACAATTTAACGAAATTCAGCAAAGCGATACCGATTCCAAACCAAGAAGCGAACACGGTCAGTAAAGAATTCGTTACAAAAATTATACTTGAACACGGAAAAAATTTTAACGGATCAAGGCACAAACTTCCTCAGCGACATATTTAAAAATACATGTAAATTATTAAAAATAAATAAAATACAAACAACTGCCTATCATCCGGAAAGTAATGGCGCGTTAGAACGATCGCATCGAACATTAGCAGAATATTTAAGACACTACATAAACGAAGACCAGACAGACTGGGACGAATGGATACCGTTCGCAATGTTCACATATAATACGACGCCACACACAGCTACGGGGTATACACCCTTCGAATTAGTCTACGGGCACCAAGCGGATTTACCTACGTCACTGACGAGACCGCCTAAACCAACATATAATTATGACGATTACGCGCAAGAATTGAAAGAAAGACTAAGGGCAACGAATCAGCTCGCAAAAGAGCATATCAAAGAAGAAAAATTCAAAGCCAAAAAACAATACGACAAAAGTACTAGAGAAATAAAATTTAAAGTCGGAGACAAGGTATTAGTACACGACGAGACGCTCCGACGCGGACGATCTAAGAAACTTGAATCCCTATGGACCGGACCGTACGTAATAATTGAGAAAAATTCGGACGTGAATTATACAATTAAGAAAGGAAGAAAAGCGGTGCGCATGCATACAAACAAATTAAAGCAATTTATAGAAAATTAAAATAAAAAACTTACCTATTCGTTGTTGGAACGACCGACCATTCGCATCCGATATAAAGCGCGACGCATCTGCGCCATCGCACGACCTCGTTCTTCGAATTCACGGAGTGAAAGACGGAGATGAAAATCAAAAACGCGCCCTCGAATGCGTATAGGCATCTCCAACCAAAGTCGTCGTAATAAGGGAATAAATCCATCGGGAGGCTCATAACGAGGCACCCAAACATCACTATCGAACCCGTCGTCCACCTCATTCATATCTGTTTACTCTAATAAATACACTATATAAGACACGGACGAACGGACGTAGAGGTCTCATCGACGGAATAGGCGGAATAGCGAAAACATTGTTCGGTACAATGGACGCGAATGATAGAGAATTAATAAACGAACAATTAAATCTCCTACAAAATAACCAGCAAACCATTCAACATGTCGCGAAAAATCAAATAAAAATCTTAAATAGTACGATAGTACACCTAGATAAACTAGAAAATATATTAGACCATAACGGTAAATTATTAAATCATTATGTTCGAGAATATAGTAACCGCGAAGAAATAACCGAACATTTTACGGTAATCATCGCGATGATAACAGATTTAATTCGGGATGCGAAAGATGTAATAGAATATCTTATGTATGTACGCAAGGGCATTATGCACCCTGTACTAACACCTATTAGCGACATTATAACACATTTAAAAGAAGCAGCTATCCAATTACCTCACGGTTTATATTTCCCTTTCGAAATTCGAAACGACGAATGGCTAGCACTAGAAGAATATATTAAAATAACTGCATACCGTGAAGGATCAATCATATTTACTGTATTGCGATTCCCACTAATCTCACAACCAGTATACGATATAATAAAGGTGACCCCATTACCTATGTACGATCATAAAAATATATTTACGCACGCGGAAATAAATCACGAAATAATCGTAGTTAATAGAGAAGGATTAGCGTATATCATAATAACGGAGGACGACTTAAAAAAGTGTATCCAAATAAATTCCAGATACATATCTGAGAAAACACAACCAATACACCGTATCAATTCAAACGCGCCGTGCGAAATACAAATGTACTTGCAACCACAAAACCAAAACGAGGCTTGCAAAAGTAAACATGTAATTGCGACAGAAACGATATGGATATCGTTGCAACAGCCACTTACTTGGCTATACTCAACTGTACGCGAACAATCAATAATAATTCAATGCGAAAATTATAACGAGATTAGAAAAGTAATTAAAGGAACAGGGCAAATTACCCTCCAAAATAAATGTAAATTAATAACAACAGAAATGACGATCCAATCAAAAGAAGTCATACAAGGTAACGAAATAGAAACGTATTTACCGGAAATTAATATTACATTTATACGAGACAATACAGACATACTAGACACGAAACAACAGAATATCGTACAGCATTCAGAATTAACAGAATTAAGAAATAAATTGAAAGATATAAACAATGATTTACAGGACAATAATGACAAATTCTTTACGAAAAAACAATTCGTATATCCTATGGCGACGAGTGGAATAACCACAATAATTATAATAATATTAATAATTTATATAATTGTAAAAAATTAAAAAGAAATATACAAAACGACCGTCAGTCAGGATATACGAAGAAGACGAACCACGTATGTCCTACAGATTCCCAAAACCCATACTAAAACGAAGTCTAAGTACACGATTTTAGATAAGTATAGGAATAATAAGAAACGATTATATCTCATATTGTATACGGGAAAAATGTTGTACATTAGAATAAGAAAAAATAATTTTTAAAATAAGTTTGTTTTGCGAAAAATGTCACTTTTACACCTCCGTTTTTCTTTTTTTTACGGGGGAGGGATGTTATAGCCCGAGAAGGCTATATACGAATTATTAGATACATATTATTTTAGAGAGATATTATTTTATACAATAAGATATTGCTCAACGTGTAACGCGAATACAGATCACGTTACGAACGTTGACCGAACGAAGCGCTGACAACGCGAGCCACGCGCGAAGCCCGAGCAACCGCGCAATCACCCATTACGAAAACGCGGAAACCAAGGCACGCGGAATAAGGATGTTGCGAAAATGCAACGTAGAAGTCCTACCGAAAAGCAGAAAGGAAATTGCGAAAATGCAAGCAAAGAAGTCCTACTTAGAACTCCTTAGCTTGCATCCGGATCTTGCCGCAAAATCGAGCGACACGACGCATGGTCTTGTCGCTAAACGATCCCCTCCTGGGAAACCAAGGGGAGACAATAGAAAGACCCATCGCTAACGAGCGGCGGGCAGTCTTTACCATCAATTAATATTACGCGGGCCGTAACGCTAATAGTCGCGAGTAGTCACACTTAGTGAAAATCGTGAAGATCGAGAAGCGAGTCTCGCGACGTAAACCCGACTCCAAACACGCGTCCGCGAGTGTCAGATAACGCGATACGCGACACGAGTAGATGATAGAAACGAGGACGAATTATAACTAAGACCATTTGTAGTGAATAAAAGTTTTATTGAATATAAAAAGTGTCCAGAATTTCGGGTAACCCGCCAGACGTATCCCAGATTCCTAAATCTAAATCCGGCAACGATCCCGAAAATTACCGTGCCTCACCCGAGGCATAACAATTACAACGGAAGTAAAACCGAATTTTATACTGACATGAGAGATCGCTTACTTATTTATATTTATTTATTTCCACCCATTTTATTTATATGACCGCCTAACATTTTATTTATTTATGGAATTATTGTATTTATTTTTGTAAATTGCTTGTAATGCGCTGAGGATGACCTAAAGAATGGGACCAAAACGTACGCTAATATTTTGAATTATCTTCAAAAAATTTCATGCGCTCCAAGTACTGCGCGTGGCTCGTATTGCCCTTTACATATCGTCCTTACATATTTATATTTTTATTTATATTTATATATTTTTGAGCTTATTATATATACTCTTATTTAATAATTTATTTTTATGCAAAATTTACGTCCCGTTTCAAGTTCTTCTTCTTCCCTGCGTTTTCGGGTCTGAGCGCAAATTTCTTGTACGCTATTCGGAGTGTTTTGATCTACAAATTATGATAAATTTGTAAATTTAAATTAATTAACGCTTTCGTATTCGATTACACTTGCAATAATATAAATATAAATATTTTGCTTACTATTTAAGAGGTTTCCTCGACGTTTAGGTGGCAGGAACTCTATAAGATCTCCTGCATGATCGAATGCCTCTCGTATTTCTATTATTTCACCCGCGATATGTAACAACTCGGCATAATCGGCGAAATAAGCCTGTATAGCACTACTAGTATAGCAGGCGCACGCAAAAGACCGAAAAACTGCGAAATTGGTTTCCGCCGATTCATCCGATAACACGGATAAATATTGCCCTCTGTTTTAACGTAGGCGACTTTGATTCTATGATTATGCATTTGCATAAGACCTGTTTGAGTCCAGTCATTTTTAACGCTCATTCACGATATCAATTTTCACAATAAATACACGATATCACTTTTCACGGAACGACACGCATTAATTTCAATCGTTGACGAACTCGGCAATAATTTTTCTACTGCACCGCGAAGAATTTATTTAAACTCATATCACCTCTTTTTTCCAAAAAAAAACGCCCTGAAAGAAAAATATCTCTAATATAAAATTTCTCGAAGGTCGCGAGGTGGGGGCGATGGGAATAACACGTGTAATCGTTACTCGTCAAGAAAATGAGGAGGAGAGGATTCAAAGAAAAAGGTGAGAGTCAGAAAGGGGATGAGTAGGAAGGGAAGAATGAGGCGCACACGTGCGAATAAAGGGAGAGTTGGAGAGTAAAGGAACGATGAAAGAGAAGAGTGTAAAGTGGAGTAGTCTGGAGGTTAGGTTGATGGGGAGAGAGAGAGAAGGGGAGAAGAGCGAGAGACAGGAAAGCACGCGGGAAGTGTGGAAAGGTAATAGAGAGTAGAAGGAAAGTCGGTAAAGAAGAGGACGGAGCGGGTAAAGAAGAGTAATAGTTGACGTAGAAGGCTCAAAAGAGGGCGTCAGAGGACCGAGATGGATCGAGCAGGTCGTAGATCGATACGGAAACGAGAGCTAAAAGAAGGAAGAGTGATGCAATAGAAGCTAGGTTAGGTGAAAGATAGCGGATAGAAAAGCTGGAAAGAATAAAGTGCGTTGTGAGAAAAGAGGTGAAGAGGGGAAGGAAGTAAAAGGAGAGAGAGGCGGAATAGGAGATTAGAAAGCGTGTGAGAAGAATGGAAGAGGACAGGAAGGAAAGAGAAGAAAGGAGATAAAGGCGGAAGGGAAAGTGAGAGGGAAGAAAGAAAGGGATTGATTGATTGATCTTTATTAGCTTTCTCAGCTATTTGTAATACAAATCTAGTTTACATTAATTACAATATACTCCTTTAACATTCGCTTAAACGGCACAATTCCTTCATTCCGCTTTATTTCAGCTGGCAAGGCGTTATACATTTTTACTCCTTCATAAAACATACTCTCTTGCGCACTCCTTGTTCTGCGATATTATATATCGGCATACACTTTATTGCAATATCCCCAGCTTGTCGTGTTTGCCTTTCACTCTCATTTCCCACAATTTCTAATCTATTTCTTAATTGCGCCGGTAACATGTTCCTTAAAATCTTAAAAATAAATATACACACATTATAATATAGCCTCTGTTTTATGGACATAAACTGCAGCGCTTGCAGCATACGCTCCACTTTGGTATGTCTATCACATTGCAATATGATCCTCATGGCCCGGTTTTGTGCTTTTTGCAATTTACTCAGCTGTGTTTCTCCTATATCAATTAACAGCGTCGCACAATACTCAAAGTGAAGTGATATAATTGTCTTATATACAATACATCTAGTGTATGCCGATATATAATTACCTATTCTATTCAAAAAACTCGTTTTTTTCCCTATTTTCTTTAGCATATAATCACAGTGGTCCTTAAATCGTAGTCTATCGTCAATAATTATGCCTAGGTATTTCATTATTTCCACACGTTCAATCTCAGTTCCATCCAAACATTTCAATGTTATATTACCTCGCAGTTCTTTTCTTATACTTCTAACAATCATATATTTCGTTTTTCCTGCATTCATTTTTAATTTATTTATATTCATCCACTTTTCTACTATAGTAAATGCCATATTCATTTTGCCCTCTAATTCCGCGCTGCTTTCTCCAGTTACATATATTAACGTATCATCTGCAAACATTTTTATACTACATCCTTCTGGACAGATTTTTATTATACCATTTATATATACTATAAATAATAAAGGTCCTAATACAGATCCTTGCGGTACTCCATATTCTGTGGTCATTAATTTAGACCATTTATTATTAAATTGAACCTGCTGTGTTCTATCCTTTAAATATGATCTTAACCATTCTATAACCATTCCCCTAATTCCATATTGATATAATTTCTCTAATAATCTTTCTTTATCTATTGTTTCAAAGGCTCGCTTAAGATCCATGAAAATTACACCTACCATTTTTGCCTCACTAACTATCAATTTCCATTCATCAATGACTGTTTGAATCGCTGTTTCATACGAATACTGTTTTCTAAAGCCCGACTGATGTTCTGTTATAATACAATTATCTTCCGTTTAATACGTTTCAATTTGTTTTTTAACTACTAATTCTAACACTTTTTCAAATATTGGTAACATATTTATAGGCCTAAATTAACTTGCTTTTCTAGCTTTCTCTATTTTTGGAATCGGTATTATTGTAGATGTTTTCCAACCTTTTGGACAGCAACCTTCCTTCAAAGAATTATTTATTATATCAACAAATTCCTCTTTTATTACGCAAAATACTGCCTTTAATATATCGCTAGTTATTCCCTCCTCTGTACCTTTCTTTTTCGGTAGTCCCATAACAATTTCCTGTAAATGCTCTATACTAATCATTTCACAATTTTCCATAATTCCCTCGTTTTCAATAACGTAAATAATTCTTTTACTCCCATTTATATATTTTACTATACTATTAATACTTTGTATATAATATAAATTAAATTTATCTGCTATATTGCATCCTTCAGTGCTGTCTAATATTTCAAAATCTATATTCTCTACTTCCCTCTTACCTCCTGGTTCGCCTCTAATTATTTCTTTTAATGTTTTCCACATAGATGTAGGATTTTCTTTATTAAGATCTATCATATTTTCATAATATTCTTTCTTCTTTGTCTTAATTAATTTAACTACTGTATTTCTTTAAATTTTAAATTGCAACCAATTTTGTTCCGTGTCAGCATACAATGCCTTCTTATATGCCTCATCCCTTTTAGCCGCTGCTTCTCTTATTTCATCCGAAAACCACTTTTTCCCTTCCCATATTCTCGGAATTCTAAAATTTTTTCTAGGTGCTGTAGCGTTCAACGCATTTACTATACTATCAACAAATTTCTTCGCTCTCACACTGATATTCATATCTTGGTTTTTCTCTAATTTATTTTCCACTAATTTAATAAATTCATCTATATTAAACTCTTTATAATTCCTAACACTAAGTTCTCTGTATTTATTATCAAATTTATTCGCATTTAGTTCAACTTTTAGTCACGCATGGTCCGTTATTTTAGGTCCATGCATTACCTGCATTTCTATTTTATTATTAGCAAAAATTAAATCTATAATTGTTTTACTATCTTTCGTAATTCTCGTCGGTTTATTTACATATTGTTTCATGCTAAGCTCAACATTGTCGTTTGTAACTTCCTTGTATAAAACGAATCTAACATAATATATCTATATTAAAGTCTCCTATTACCATACATTCTCCCCGTATTATTAACTCTTCTTATATCCTCCAGAAATCTCACATAATCACCATGCGATGCACTCGTTGAATGATATATTACCATTATTGTTCCTCTATACAATTTTTCTTTCACCTCAATCGCAGCACACCAACAATTCGATTCTAATTTTTTTATTAATACTATTTTATATTTAACATCATCCCTTATATATAAAACAACCCCTCCTGTATTTCTATTTTCAGCATCGCATCTAATTATACTATAACCTGGTACATTCACTTTACTGTCTTCAATTTCAGCAGTCAATCTTGTCTCTGATAACGCTATGAATGCCGGATTTATTTTCTTCATAATCTGATGTTGTATCTCATCTTTATGCGCCATCAAACTTTGCGCGTTTGTATACGATATTATTTCCGCTTCCTTCTGTAGTTGCTATTTCGCATCTTCCCAGCCGGCTCTCCTCTTCTCCTCCTGTAACGCCCTTTTAAATGTTTGACATTCGGAACTAAGAGCGTCGTGTTCATCATTTATCTTCAGGTTGTATATTCGAATTTTAAACATACAATTTACACATTTTTTCTTTGTTGCCGTACATTCAATCGCTTTATGATTTCCCGCACATTTGTGGCATGTTTCATCTCGCGTACAATTTTTTGCAATATGATAGTATCCCCAGCATATAAAGCATTTTTTAACATTAATGTGATTGAATATAGGACATTTTCTCCATCCTACATTTAGTTTCTCTTTTTTCAACATCAATTCATGCGTTTCTTCATCTACTTCAATTATTATCGAACCTTCTTCTTTTTCTTTTCTTCTAAGTTGATTATTATCATTTCTTTTTTCTTAAACTATTTTCTTTACTATTCGCATTTTTCCATCATTTAGTGCATCAATTCTATTCTGCTTCTTGATTATAGTTATTAAATCATCATCATCCAATCTCATTTCTTCTTCGCTGACATTGATAATTTTTATTTTGGGCTTCATCTGCGGTGATCCCGTAACTTTGAAATTTTCTCCTGTTTGTCCTGCACTGTGGCTTTCAATGTTTTCATTTCTTCTCCAGTTTCACAACCCATGCTCATTGTCTCCTTGCTTCCTTTTTTTAGCTTCGTTATTCCCATCGCCATGTTTTTGATATCTATCTTTTCTTTTATCAATTTTTTTGTAACTTCACTCTCTTATTGTATCTTGGGTTTGATAATTATAACATTCTCTTTCTTTTTCTCTTTTACCGCTTCACTATAGCTCCTTTGTATTCCTCCTGTTGATCCACCTACTTCTCCCTGTATCATTCTTTTCAACTCTTCTAGTAGTTCCTGCTTAACATTTCCCAATTCTTCTCGAACTATTTCCTTGACCATCATTTTAATTTCCTTCTTACATGCTGTTTTATCTTTTATTTCTTTTACAATTTTTACCAGCTAATCTATTTTTACGTCAATAATCAATGATCCACTCGCTCCTGATATTCTATTTCCACTACTTAGCGTCGTAAACGAACCTGTAGATCCTGTAGATCTTAGCCTGTCCCTGCCGCCCCCGGTCACTGCCGATGCCTTCTTCATGTCTGCTTCACTTTCAATTGTAAATCTGTCAAATGGGCCAGAACACGGTATCAATTCTTGATTTTTATCGTAAATCCTATGCTTGCTTACACATCCTGGATGGAACACCCTGATCCCTCGCCTCCTCTCTTCCTTCTTCCTCTTCCTCTTCACTTTCCCTTCCTGTTCCTGCGATACCGCTGTTTCCTCCTCCTTTTTTCTCCTTCCTCTCGCTCTCTCTTCTCTCCATAATTTCAGCTCCCTCCTTATTCCCCTTACCTCCACCACCAGCTCCTTCAACCACTTTTTCATGTCCTCCATCTGTTTTTCTTTCCTCCCAATTCCTTTTCCCAGCCTTCTTACTTCTCTCCCTTCTTACTTCTCTCCTCTATCTATCTCTCTCAGGTGGATAAGACGTGTCAAACATCGCTCCGCAAAAGTAATAACTTTTAAACGGTTAAATAGTTACGGGGAGTGATAGAAAGTTATTTAAGTCGTAGCGGCATAGACTGGCATTAGCCATGAGTGTTATCTAACCGGGATATGCTGATTTGTGGGCGTGAGAAGTGCATTTCCTGTCTGGGACACCAAAGTTTCACACGACAGGTAGATATTTAAGGTGGACACAAAAGTGCTGACGTGTGACAGTGAAACAGAGGTGACTGATCGCTTACGCTGATATTAGCGGTTTCGGTAGATAATTATCGACATGGACGATGAATATGCTGAATATCGATGCTCGGCATGTAAAAAGACAATAAAAATTCAAGTGGTGACATGCAAGTCTTGGAAAAAGGTATTAATGGTTAGGTTAGGTTAGGAAATGGATAAAGAGGAGGAGAAGGACGAGATATTGGAGAAAAGAAGTGAGGTAAGGAGATTGTGGAAGATAGGCGTGGACGAGGACTTAACGATGGAGGAGAGAAGAATGAGATGGAGGATGGTAGAAAAAGCGAAGGTGGAAAGAGGGTGCGGAAGAAGCGTGGTTGTAAGTAACAGAAGGATTTGGATAGACGGTAGAGAATGAATAGGGGACGAGAGGAAGCAGAGATGGAGAATGAAGAGAGAGGAATAAGTGTGAGGAAGTGGAAAGGGAAAGGGGGACAGGAAGGAGAGGAGAGAGAAAAGAGAGAAGATAGGGAGGAGAGAAGGAAAGGTGGGGAGAGAGGAAGTAGAAGTGAGATGGTGGGTCGAGGAAGAGGAGGGAGAAAGTATGTAAGCTCGTAAAGAGCCAGGACGGGTAAAGGGTGGAAAGGTAGAGGAATTTGTAAGAAAATTAGGCTAGGAGGAGAGAAAGAGGAGAGAGGAAAAGGGGAGAAGAGGACGAGCAGGTAGGGAGGAGGGAAGAAGAAAGAAGAGAGATGGAGAGGAGGAAGGGAAAGAAGAAGGGAGTAAGGTGAGGAAGGAAAGGAGGGCGAAGGAAGGGAAAGTGAGAAGAGTAAGAGAGAAGAGAAGGACACAGATGAGAGTAGAAAAGAGAAGGAAGGAACAAGAGAAGGACGAGGAGAAAGAAGGAGAAGAAATGTAGTGTGGAGAAAGAGGGAAGATAGGGGGGAGAGAAGGAAAAGTTGGGAGAAGGGAAGTGAGGGTGATGGTGGGTCGAGGAAGGGGAGGGAGGAAAGTATGTAAGGTCGCAAAGGGCCAGGTCGGGTAAAGGATGGAATGGTAGAGGAATTTGTAAGAAAATGTAAAGGTTTGGGTACGTTCCGGAAAAACGCCTTCTAACCCCATAGGGGATGAATAACTGATACAATACAAATACAATACAATAAAATTTCTCTTTCTGAGAAAAAAGTGGACAAAAAAGAAAAAATAATTTCTTGTTTTTATTACGTTATGCAACTGTTACGTCCGGTAGACTCCACGATTCTTTTCTTTCACGTAATATTAGATGCCTACGCTCTGGAACTCTTTGCACTTGACATAAATATTAAACTAAAAGAATATCTAGCAGGCGAGACTAATATTTCAGAACTTAAACCATGCGCGATAAATATTCGAACACAAAGATCCGGTAGAAGACCAGAAATTTTAAACAATAACTAAAGGATACTCGAATTGTGAGAAGGCCAGTGATGCCAGAATGCTCACGCTAGCAATACGCAACCGTAGTGGGGAGGATACGCACACAAGCAAAAACCGTATATATGTAATGCGCAGAGCGTTCTGCGTTAGGCTCCATTTCCGGAAGATATAACCTAAATCAAACCAAATGTTAGTTTAAAATCAGAAACTAGATTTGGGTTAGGTTATATCTTCCAGAAGTGAAGCCCCCCGTAAGGGGGCGGAACCTACTGTGACTCGTAATGTGTTTCGTATGTTATGTAAGGACCTGGTTTCACATCCAAATCAGGGTCCTGATGCGGATGTATCTCGCTTTATAATTCATTGATATAAAATATTGAAGAAAAACTTTTAATTATAGAAAAGTATTGTCTTATTATTATATTTGGGCATTCTTATATATGGACGCTCCTGAGACAAAGCGTCGCGTTCCTTAGTTACGCGTATCTGGCGACTCGTTGCTAACGCACGAGCGGTGAGTGGGGGGAAATAGGCGTGAGCCACGGAATCGAGCCGAAATGTGCAAGTAAATTCCAGCACTGTATTAGTATATTAATATAACAATAAATCACACAAAATTAATATCTGCTTCGATAAATAGCAACTGCTTATGAATCGTTAATTTTTAATTGTTATAGAAATCGAGGGTTAAATATCTTATAATAATTTTCACGATCGCATATAACGAGATACATATATAATAATAAATCAGACGAAATCTACTTCGACAAATAGTAATCGCTTATGAATCGTTAATGATAAATATTTATATTACCTTACACCTCACGGATAGTTTTTATTTTTACATATATTATAGAGAGCATATTCCTAAGTAACACGCACTTTGAATTTTGTAGCGCTCTTTTCTGGTTCCAGAGATATGCAATTTTAAAGATTCACAATTTTAATGCTTTTTCTGTTATAAAATAAATAAAAATAATGTTTGTTTACGTTGTATTTGTTTAAAGCAGACGTGGAAAAAGTGTTTGTTTACATTTCCGAACGAAGCTCCTTGAATTTTTCCATTTTCCATACGAAGCGAGGTTCAATGCAAACCTATGGATCTAATTTCGCAATAGTGGTGCCCCCCCCCACAGGGGGGGGCAGAACATACTGCCTCCACGCATATACGTTTTAATGCGTAATATAGAAAATTATAAACCCATGTGAAACCTTACTTTGGAAACAGTATGTTCCGCCTTCCCTACAAGGGGGTTCCACTATCAAAAAACTAGACAGATAGGTTTGCGTTGAACCTCGCTTTACGTGGAGTAGCAATTGTGAAAAAGTATAATATACAATTTTTGATACCTTATTAAATGATATTTATTTTATAAATCATTTGTAAGAGGATATACATCTGCCATAATGTTAAAAAATTCATCAATACGTTTATTATAATTAAATTGACGTTTAATTAAAAACTCGTAAATAAAAAAAATTCTTAGCAAAAATATACTGACAGTCACGCAAATGTAAACAAAAAAAAACAAACACGCAAGTAAGATATAGTGTGTGACGTTGCCATCTCGCGCGTGTCCACCGAATTCCTCTTCGATTGCGAAGCGCGGACTAGGAGGCCGCGCCAGTCGAGAAATAGCGAGAATCGTACCGTTGTCTTCAGAGAGGCGTTATTAATTGAGATTTCGAGCTTTATATTAATCCCGTTTGTTATTTCTTTTGTCGTATGATTATTTGAGTTGAGAGCCGCATCGGAAAAAAGAGCAGGAAGTTGCTAAAGCATCATGGAAAATACTATCATTGATCCAGGACGACCGTCAAGGAGCAAGAAGCCAGCAATTTGGAAATCCAAAACATCTAACGGCCAAAGTAGCTACGTTACGATGGGATCAAGACCCGCACACGGGGTGCGCAACGCACGGGACAGCGAGAGAATCCTCGCGCAAGGACCCAGGCCAGTGCGAATTCGATCCCCGTAGAGGGACTGCAATAGCTCCTGCTGGCTTAGCACGGCCCCAGGAAAACACCACCACAAGGGTTGCAGCAATATTTTCGATTAAGCCGTTTGCCCTGGACCTCGCGATGGCCGCGAGGAAAGAGCACCAGCTAATTATTGTATAAAATACCGGGCTCGATACGACCGTGAGCGCGCCGCCCACTGGCCTCAGCGCGTGATTGGTCGCGATAATACGCACCCCGTCTGCGCAGCCCCGACTGACCCAATCGATTCTGGATCGCGGCGATCCTCCGGAATCAAACTGGCGCGGGCGGGCGTAACGAGAGCAACCGTTTTGCGAAGACGATCACAAGGTCAATTCGAGAGCGTTGCGACGTGAGCGAACAAGGATTCCGGCGATCGAAGGACGGACCCGGACGAGAGGACGTCAACGTTGCCGATCCTGTGCGGCCCCGCAGAGAGAAAGGGTACCGGTGAGGTTATCCACCGTTATATTCGCCACCCGCGCTCGCGGCTCGAATCATTTTGTTCTGTCATCGTTACCGTGAATACGTACTTTGGTGTACGGGCTAAGCCCGTGTTACGTCCCTGTACTATCGCGGCGCGATAACTATGAATTCGCGTTCTCGGATGTCTATGTCGCTATTTCGGAATGTCTCCGTGGATAACCCGCGACTAAGGGTTACCGGATTTTTATAGAATACGCGAGTATATTGGTGAAGATCGCGACCGATTGCGAGATTTGAGTCAAGGCGAGGTGTAGTTAACGGTGTAGATTAGGCAGCTGGGGTACTTCCTCAGTGCGGAGCACCAGATTTCGTTCAGGATTATTAATTAAACCATTTATACTCGCAGGGTTTTGATCGAATTCGTTTAACTTGTCGGTACACAAACGGCACGAAGTTCCTGATCTAGCAAAACTTAATGCTTTGTCGCATTTATAACATGCAATTCTACCGCGTGCGTAGTAATCTATTTCGACTATATGCAAAGATATCGCGGACCACTCACGCAATTCGATGCTTAGAAGATCGCGATAGCAATTTTTGCAAAGGGCAAATTTAGTTAATACATGACATCTTCCAAATGTTCTGACGCAAAAATAGGAGGGAAGGGTTTGCGTTGCTTCTATCCCGAATACTGGTTGTATATCGGGTATAGACGGGGGACACATAGATAGTTAATGCCTAGTCTAGGTATCAATAGGGCTAAGTAAGCTGCTTGGTATTTCTGGATTCTTTTGCAATGTTAATCTTAAGAGATAATGGATAAAAAAAAGAAATTGATTGATTTGGAGCAGAAAGGTTTTCTTTGACTGACCTTTTTAATGGTTTCGGGTTAATGGTTTTTCCTAATGGATTTCTTAATGGATTTGGGTTGCAAAGGTTTCCTTTGACTAACCTTTTTAATGGTTTTGGGTTTAATGGTTTTTCCTAATGGATTTCTTAATGGATTTGGGTTGCAAGGGTTTTCTTTGACTAACCTTTTTAATGGTTTTAGGATAATGATTTTTCTTAATGGATTTCTTAATGGTTTTGGGTTAAGAGCCCAAGGGTAAGCAATTCTCAAAATCGTATGCTATTGCTATTCAAAGGACAGCTTGAACTTGTAACAACAATACATGCATATTCCTTTTCGGTAAAGATAAATGGATTAAATATAGATATAGTCCTACCGACATTTTCCTTTATGTATACGTACAAAGTCATGCAAGTAAATATATATATATTTAACGTTTTACGCTTTTTCTTATGTTATACTTTATCTTATTCTTATTCATCTAACAATTTCCTGAGTTCCTTAAAGTCTCTGCGCACTTCACTCGTGTAAATCACTCGGGATTGTGGGGTTATTTCTTCTGGTGTTGGGGGGGCTTTAGGGTGCAGATTTTCGGTCGTTGAAGGGGTTATGGGAGATAACTCTTTGTTTGTCGGGGGTATTTGGTTGGGGCGCTGGTTTCCGTCGTTGCCTCTGTCGCTTCTTTTGTTTGGAGTTCCCATGTACAGGAGTAGATTTGTTACTGATGTCCATATTGCTCCCAGTAAGTGTAGACTCCATCCGTAAATTGAATGGAGAGCATAATCATGGATGATTGTGTCCACTATTAATTTCGCGAGCCGGATGACCATGAATATTGCAAGTATCCCTGCACTGGCGGATCCAAATGTTATAAATCCCTTCCAGAGACGGGTCCAAATGTTATAAATCCCTCCCATGCCTGCGCTTTCCGCAATCTGGTCCAGCATTTTCTCGTCGAATAAATTTATCAGAGACAAACTACCCGCTGGAATCTCCTGACCCATTGTTCCTCGTGCGATTGTGTTTAGCATGGAAGGTTTTTCCATGGGAAACATGATGTGGTCACGTAAACGATCAAGGTCCTCGTTCGTGTAGATGCCGCTGGTGGCGAGGGATGTTGGGCTGACATACTTCCACGTTGGTTTCGTTAACGGTTGTATCGTTGGGGGTGCCATTGATTCAACTGGTTTTGGCATTAACCGGTACCAGGTGTTATAGATTTTGTACATTGTTGGCAGGAGTTCCTTGCAATCCTTTGGAGTTCCTGTTTTGGTGAGTATTCTAGATCCGGGTAGTAAGAATATTGATTGGTTCTTATAGATGACTGATAGTTCATTGTAGCAGCCTTCCACGGATCGTAAACGACACTCTGCAGGTACACACTTGATTAGGTGCATGGCTTCGCCGGCCATTATTGCGGTGTATCCTGGCTCCTTCATTATTCTGTAAGCCATCTCGTCAGGCGCTATGCTCGCCAGGGAGAGGGCGTTTTGTAGTACCTGTTTTTCCAAGGCACATTTCTGTTCCATAATGTCTCGGTACAACTGTGTTAGCTGTGTTTCTCCACATACAGGAATTTCGAATTTACGTAAGAGAATATGTCTAAATTATTGACAGATACTCTGGCTCGGGTTTTAAAGGTTTTGCCTCGCTGTGTTTCCAGGATTGATAGTTTCGGGTGTTCAGTCTGTAGCAGGTGGTATCCACATAGATTGAGCTCCGTTGTTTTGGTAAGCGCAAATGTGGTCTCCTTGGTTGTTACCGTATATACCGTTGGTATTGTGTAGTTCCCTTTGGCGGTCAGTTTGTTGGCCATTCCCTCGTAAAGGACATCGTATCTGTCAAAATGGCAGCTGTCTCGTGGGGCGATTCTCCAGTAAGTCTCTGCTCCGTCGGTGTCAAGGCATTTGCCTGGCGGTGCCTTGCAATATACGCCAGATGGGAGGATCACCTCGTTTGATTTCCGGTCGATCGAGGCTTCGAAATCCCGTAAAGTTACCTTGACGACTGCTTGGACGACGACGTCTTCCCAGGTTCCAAAAGCATCGCTATATTCCGTTCCGGAACATCGTCCATCCACGGAGGTGGAGCCTGCCAGTGTGATAGAACGCGTGTTCGTGCTGTTTCTCTTGAGGCCTTGTATAATGCTCTGTTGGCCCGTTCCCATTGCAATGGCTCCTGAATTTTGCATCTTTTTGCAAACAGAGTCAGATAGTTCGTGCATATACTGTCGTCGACCTCCCTGGAGAATGGAAATATGGGAGTGCATTCCGCAGTAATAGATTGTTCGGTCTACCTCAATTTTGCATTGAACCACGTCTGTGCGGTCGTACTCGGAAAGCTGCAGCAGTTGGACGTAGACATCCTCCTTGTTGGGCTCCATGTCGACCTCGCATCTGCCTATGTCCAGTAAGGACAGTAAGGTTATGTTAAGTCCTTGTCCTCCACAATCATAACCTATCAGGCTATGAGAGATGGGGAAACAGAGCACAATGATGACGACTATCGGTAAGAAGGTTTCCATTTTATGGTTTGCTCGTTACTGGTCGGTCCTCCGCCGGTACGTTGTTATTATAGCCTCCTTGGTTGTGGTCTTTATGGTGGGGGTCCGATGTGGAGGGGGTATTATGGAGTGAGTGTTTCAGCTTGTCTTCGTGCACTGTTTTTGTTCTATTTCTACTTATGGCTATCTTAACATTATTATTTCTTAATAGTTCTATTATCTTATGCGGACCAGTGTACTGGTCTCCTAATTTCCCTTTCGTGGGTTTCTTAAGCAGGTATACATTATCTCTTAGCTTGAATTTACGGGTCTTAATCTTACGGTCATAGTATCGTTTCGAACTTTCCTTAGAATTAATTAGGTTTTCACGCGCTATTGCCTGTGCGTCTTTGATTTTGTTAAACAAGTCGGTCAGATACTTTGCGTAGCTTTCATTTATCTCATTAGTCGTGTCTGATTCGCTGGAGGGTACTTTGGCTATTTTGCCGAACACTAGTTCGTGGGGGGTGTATCGCGTGTCTTCATGGACGCTGGTATTGTACGAGAATGACGCTAGCCTCAAAAGTCTATCCCAGTCATTGTTTTTATTTACGAACTGTTTTAGGTATTCCCAGAGTACTTGATGTGATCGTTCTACTGAACCGTTTGATTGCGGTCTGTATGCCGTGGTTTTAAAGTGTCTAATTTTGAATTTGTACGCTACATTTCGTATAAGGTTATTAAGGAAGTGTGAGCCTTGGTCGGTTAAGATAGCTTTTGGAGCGCCGAATGTGCATATAAATTCGTTAGTGAAAGCGTCCGCTACGTCGATCGCACCTGCGTGTTGGAAAGGGAGAGCTAATGAATATTTTGTTAGTAGGTCTTGAATGGTTAATATATACGCATTGCCTGATTGTGTGGTGGGCAGAGGGCCCATGATATCCATTGAGATCTTTTCAAAGGCGGAATCAGGGGTGTCCGTCAGTACCATCGGTTGTCTGGTTTTTACTCTAACTAGTTTCTTTAGCTGGCACGAACGACAATTTCGAACAAAAGTTTGTATGTCTGCCTTCATTCCAGGCCAATGATAATTTTTCTTAACGCGGTTGTATGTTTTCGTTACACCCTTGTGTCCTCCTATCGCTGAACAATGGTTTTCTATCATGATCTTATGTCTATCGTTCTTATTTTATTCTATCGTGCTATTTTATTTGTACATATAAATACGTTTATATTGGTGTTTCCTAATATGCGAGTAAGTAGCGAGTGTACTGTCTCCCAGGGAACATTATCTACGTCCCCTTTCGCTATGGAAACTGATCGCAAATCCAGTTCCGTGACGATATCTAAGAGCGCGCACAATGCTTCCTTTATAATGTTTTTCTCTGTTACTCCAGATGTTCGTTCTTTTACAACTAACGATATTATGAGGCGATTACCGTTTTTATTTACTTTGCCTCTGGCCAGTGTGGCATCTTTAACCATAGATAATGCTTTTGTTTCCTGAAGCATCCGGGCTCCCAGGTCAATAGGTGCACCCTGCTGCATAGTGAAGATTACAAGGTTATCTCTACGGGTTGTGAAATTGTCGGGAATCCTAGGAATTGTCTAGGACTCCTAGCATTAAATAAAGATTCGTTGGAGCTGGTTATTACATCATCGCGCCTGAGAGGAAACCTTCGGGTCTCAACGTTCCTTTGTATCCTCTCTGTTATCGCATGGCCGTGTGTCGGATTTCGCGATAGCGCATCCGCGTTCACGTTCATCTTTCCTGCTTTATAAATCACTTTGTACTCATACTCGGCTAGTTTTAAACGCCAACGGACCAATCTGGAAGTCGGGTCTTTTACGGAATGTAACCATACCAACGGTTTATGATCAGTAATTAGTTGAAATTTCCGTCCGTATAAGTAGGGGCGGAAATAATTTACACAATATACAATAGCTAAAAGTTCCTTTTCAATTGTGGAATAATTTTTTTCTGGGGAATTCAACAGACGCGACGCGTAAGCGATAGGAAGGTCCTTCCCGACTGGTCCCTGGCTTAGTATGCCGCCTATCGCGTAGCCCGAAGTGTCGATGGTAACTATAAAAGATTTTGTAAAATCGGGGTATTACAATATTGGTTCTGTACGTTCTGAACGTTTCGCGGAGTTGTAAAAAGGCTAATTCTTGCTCCTTCTGCCAGTTGAAATGTTCGTCTTTTTTTAGTAAATCCGTCAAGGAACGCGCCGTTTTAGAAAAATTAGGAATGAATCTACGGTAGTATCCTGCTAATCCGAGGAATTGTTTGATATTTTTTGCGTTCTTGGGTGTCGGAAATTCCTTTACCGCTCGAATTTTCGCGGGATCGGGCCTCACACCTTTGTTGCTGATAATATGGCCCAAGTAGCCGATTTTCTTCCTCAGGAATTTGCATTTGTTCGGTTGGAGTTTCAAATTGGCTTGTCTTAGTCTCCCGGCAAGTTTGTTAAATTTAATTTCATGTTCTTGGAGTGAGCTTGCGTATAATACAATATCATCTAGATAAACGAAGAGTTCGCTACCCTGCAGTCCCGTCAAAACCTGATCCATGAGTCGCTGAAACGTTGCAGGAGCATTCTTGAGACCGAATGGCATACGGCTAAATTCGTAATGCCCGTGAGGTGTAGAAAAAGCTGTTTTTTCCGCGTGTGACTCATGCATCGGTATCTGATGGAATCCTGATGCGAGATCGAAAACGCTAAAGTATTTCGCGCTACCTAATTGATCCAGGATCTCCGTAATATTCGGGAGTGGGTATGCGTCTCCTATCGTTTTTTCGATTAACATACGATAGTCAATGACCATTCGCCACCTTTTATTTCCCTTGGAGTCTGGTTTTTTTGGCACAATCCACAAGGGAGAATTATAAGGAGACTCGGATGGTTTAATCACATCATTGTCTAATAATTCCTTTATCTTCTTATTTATTTCTTTTTTGTGGATTGGCGGAAATCTGTATTGCTTAGTGTTTACTGGCTGAACGTCGACGGTTACAATTTTATGCTTTATTACATTCGTGTATTCTAACTTATCGCTAGGCAGCCGAAATAAGTCTTGGTGTTTTCCAATTAACTGTGAAACGTGTTCCGACTCTTCTTTATTTAAATGCTCTAAACGGAGAACGTTATGAATAGCTTGCCTTCTTTCTTTGCTTTCTATACTTGAGGTTGCGGAAGTCATGAATATTTTACTATCTTTTATCTCGTGTCCCGTTTCCTCTCCGAAGAGCTGTCGTATCTCTTGCAGCTCAACAGTGGGTACTACAAGTTCTCTATCTACGTCGCTTGCGTTCACGACTTAGAGATAAGTTCTCCCGTTACGGTTCGTAACTACAGCGTCGCCGAGATAAACATTCTCGCAGACGCTAAGTCGCGGAATGTATCCCGTTAAAATATGAGGGTTGGTAACTTTCACATAAAAGGTTGCACGCGATCTGGCGGGAATGACCACGATGTCGCGTTGAGCAAAGGGGACACGCATCCCTTTCCAGAGTACGAATTGGTTTTTGAAATCGATTTTTGAGGCGTCCCAAAGGAAGTCAGATCCTAAGATCCCTTCCTGAAGTATCGGGAAACTGTTTCGTACTACGTGCATATCTATGGGGTATCCCATGTATAGAATTTGTATGGACTCGAGCGTCTCGATCTTACCGTCCGTTATTCCACTAAGGAGTAATTTATCGGTGTCGAGGATATTCGCTTCGGGATGTAGATTTCTGAGCTTAATTAGATTTGGAGCCGCGCCCGTATCAACCATGAAACTCGTTTCTTGTAATAGACAGTCTGCTGCTAACGCGACGGTGAGCGCGTGAGAGAAATGTTGCGGATTTAGGGTTGCGATTCTGCACTTGCGCAGCTGGCCGCTTCTACCGGGTTTACCGGGCGAATCGTTTGTTGTGAGGGCCCTTGGCGAGTTACGCCCGTTTGTCCCGCGGGGCCCGTCGCGTTTCCCGATTCGACTTTTCTCCCGTTATTATATTGTCTCTTACGACATTTCTCTATCGTGTGGAGTTTTTGCAATACCGGCACCACTTAGTCGATTGATCATTACGCGGGGGAGGGGCGTTAGTGTCACGTCTCAGTATTTGAAGTTAATAAAAAAAATTATTAATTTAAATTACTAATGCTAAGTAATCTCTTAAAACGTGACTATATCGATTGTAATAATAGTAGTAGTGAGTCTGTATTTAATCGAATAAAATGTTTATTTCTTAAGATGTTTTATTTCTTTTTCGCTCACCCTGCATTCACCGGGTCTACCGGAGACCAGAAGGCTTATAACTTGTCGCTGTGAAATCGGTGTTACCTTGACTCACCAGATATTTACATCTAACTATGTACTGTATGATGTTCTCTAAGCACGCTGGATTTCCTCCTACGGATGGTCTTCCGAAAGTTCCAAAGGAATTACAGCGTCTGCTGACTACAGTGGACGACGGCCGATCGAGGATGTCGAATGGCCGGTCGTTAAATAATTACGAATCGTTGTAATATAAAAAGAATCATTTTATTTTATACTCAACGTTAAATTTGTATTATTATTACAGTCGCTATTGTCACGTCTCAGTTTTCGAAGTTAATAAAAAAAATAATTAATTGTAATTACTAATGCTAAGTAATCTCTTAAAACGTGACTATATCAATTGAAATAATAGTAGTAGTGAGTCTGTGTTTAATCTAGAGTTTAAGTATTTAAAATCGAATAAAATGATTATTTCTTGAGATATTTTGTTTCTTTTTCGGTCACCCTGCATTCACCGGGTCTACCGGGGACCAGAAGACTTATAACTTGTCGCTGTGAAATCGGTATTACCTTGACTCACCAGATTTTTGTATCTAAATGCGTGCTGTATGATGTTCTCTAAGCACACTGGATTTCCTCCTACGGATGGTCTGCCGAATGCTCCAAAGAATTTACTGCGTTTGCTGACTACAGTGGACGACGGCCGATCGAGGATGTAGGAATAGCCGGTCGTTAAATAATTACGAATCGTTGCAATATGAAAAGAATCACTTTATTTTATACTCAACGTTAAATTTCTATTATTATTACAGTCGCTATGCTAGCGGCTGGTAAACTCCGTTTCAGAGTATATCTAAGAGTCTTAAAGAATTGTACAGAAGTTTGACGACGCGTAACGCCGGATTACTGACGCTTGACAAAGGTATTCGGAGCTCGAAAGTAGTAAACGTGTTAACAGTTTGCCGTCGCGAATAATAATGCTGGACGTCGGACTTGCACTGAGCTCCTCCGATCTTCAGGTGCTGGTGGGAGAGATGCTGCAGTGGGATCGCCTCTTTGTAGATGGTGGAATATTCTGGTAGGAATCTCTGTGCGAGAAGGACAGCTATATCGTAGCCTCGCAACATTCCAACTTGTTTGTCCGGCTTAATCTTATCGAGCGGGCGGATAAAAATATCGATCGTCGGCTAGTCCGCATACCATGCACAGTTTAAGGCTCTTATAAAACTCTTATAATGCTATAGTGAATAAAATATTATTTCCTATACTCCTAGCTTCTTATTATTAAACGCATTATTAATAATGAAAAACGCCACGTTATATAGGATTCGTGTGCGTGTAGTGTAGAGTATATAAATGCGTATGAAGATTCTTAATGCTACTAAATAAAGGATATAGAATAATATAAAGTTAAATATTATGGTGTGCATATAAATGTATGTGTACTTAAAATTATTATATTAAAGCATGTACCAATGTTCCATTTTGCTATGTTTATACGGGACGCGCATTTGTTAGTTAATAACGTTACATTTGCATTGTTCATTGTTTCATTCTTTTCGCTTGTATCTCCTAATTGAATTTAATGCTTTTGAAGTTAGTTTCGTTTATTGAAAGTTATCGTTTATTAAAAGATCTTTTGTATATTCGTATATATATATATATATATATGTATTATGATTTTAAAGCGTTTGAATCGTCTGTCTAATTGTGCAATGCAAATATAAATTATTAATTATTCTTATGGTCTACATATGATGGCTATTTTTGCGTCACCCGCTGGCGCGCTCGAGCGTTAGCGGGGTGACTCGCAAGTATGAATACTATTTTACAAGTTAGATCTTTGCTTTGAACGAATAATTTTTTCCGGGTTTTTACTTCTTTCACCTCTTATGGGTGTATTAACAATAAATATATTGTTTAAATAAAATTTGACGTGCGGCTAAGACGTCACACCACCCCCCTTAGTTTAAATTTCGGAGTAAGAAATTATGATGAAATTTATTCGTCCAATCTGGCACGTAGGTCTCTGAATGTATATACAATAGGTATAGTGGGTGGTTCTGTGTTTTCGGCTGGCGCATTAGGTACTACGTTTGTGTCTGTGCGTTCCGGTGGATTTTCGGGAATCACTTCCAGTTGCGGCTGTGGTCTGTTCGCCAGATACAATAATAAGTGTGTGAAAGAGCTCCAGATGGCTCCGAGTAAATGTAAGCTACAGCCATAAGCTGCGTGTAGCGCATAGCCGTGTATTAATGTGTCGAATACAATTTTTATTATTCTTATAATGATGAAGATTCCGATCGACGATAAAGAATACGCCGGCGATTGCTGCGCCGAATGTAGTAAAACCGTCCCATATTTTCGTTAAAGTATTATTATAAATTTTATTTAGGGAGTCTTCATCTAATAAATTTCGCAATGAGATGGCGTCCGACGGTATCGTTTGGCCAGTAAAACCTCTAGCGATAGTATGTAATACAGCGCTCTTTTTTGCTGGGAACATGATGTGATCTCTTAAATTATCTAAATCATCTTGGGTGTAAATACCGCTTGTTGCCAAAAATTTCGGTGCTAAATACTTCCATGATAGTTTCGTCATAGGTTTAATAAGATGTGGGGAATTCGCTATGAAGGGTGTGGGATTGAACTGTATCCATGTTTGGTCTATATTGTAGAGGATAGGTAATAAGGGGTTACAGTCTCTAAGTGTATTTTGTTTCGTTAATATTCGTGATTTAGTGGTCATATACAATGAAGCGTTCCGGAACGTGACCGGTATTTCTGTGTGACAGGTATTTGTTTTCCTGAGTATAACGTCTATAGGTATACATTTTATGACATGAATTACTTCTCCTGCAGTCACTGCCATGTAACCCGGAGATTTCATGAGTCGATACGCAAATTCGTTTGGTAGAATAGAGGCAAGCGACAGTGTGTTCTGTATCACTTGTTTCTCTAGCTCACATTTCTGTAAGATTACGTCTTGGTATAATGCTGTTACTTGGCTCCTCACGTATTTTTCGACGTAAACGAATTTTGAGTTTGCATATGTAAACATGTCAAGGTTTGTAATATCAGTTTTTGATTTTGTTTTAAAGACGTTTCCCTTTTGTGTCTCAAAAATGAATAATTTTGGATGTTCGGTCCCGTATAGGGTGTATCCACAGATGGTGTGTCTGCGGGTAAGTGTGAGAGCAAATGTGGTGTCTCATGTCTCTAAGGAGAATATGGTAGTATTGTGTGAGTCTTGAAATCCTTGGAATTTAACAGCGTTTCCTTCGTACAGTATGTCGTAACTTTCTAAACCACACGCGGTAGTGGGAGACTCTCCCAAAAAGAATATCCGTCGTCAGAATCTATACATGTCTCCTAAATCGCAGACGGTTCTGGATTTTAAAATTATTTTTTCCGTGCTTAGTTTTATGGGTACGTATATGAGTCTTTTAGAGATATTTTTACAGTAGCTTGTACAATTACATCGTCCCATGTTCCATAATAATCTGAATATTGAATGCCTTTACGTTAACCTTTCCGGCTAAGGTAACGCTTCTATAATAAGTATGGTTTGACTTTAGTTCATCTATTATTTCCGCGGTTCCTATTCTCAAAAGGCCCTCTCTATGAATTTGCATACACTTATTTAGGGATGTTTCTTGGAGGTAACTCACATAACCGTTTTGAACTGCCGAAATATGCGAGTGCATGCCACAATGATATATGGTACGCATAATCTCTATTTTACACTGCATAACTTGTGTCTGCGCATAGTTGGATAGTTGTAACAGTTGTATGTACGTATTGGTTGTCGCTGGTGTATCTATATTCAGGTCGCATTTACCAGATCGTAGCAATGACACGGTTGTTACATTTAGGTATGTCCCTCCGCAATCGTATGCGATAATGGATTGGGTGCCATAGAGTACAATTGCGACGGTCAGCGAGAATAGTATCGCTCTGTATGCCTTAAAATAGAAATATTATAATTAATCTTTAAGATTGTAACTAGTGTTGGTTGTTTGTGTTGTTTTGTGTTACAAAATGTGTAAGATAGAATAGGAGTAATACTGAGAGATATTTTCTTAATAATATTGGATCCGGGGGTCCAGGCCACGATTACAAGCTCTGATTTTTTCGTTTTCCTTCAACCCGGATCGATATAGCATGTGCTTTTGCACAGCTTTAGTTTATTGATATGAACAACGCGTGGTTTACCTCGGAAGTCTATTCTAGTGTTATTCATCGGTAATAATTTAAGAATTTTGTAAGGACCGGTATACTGGTCGTCTAACTTTCCCTTTGTTGGTTCTTTTATGAGAAAGACTTCATCATTGACTTTAAATCTTTGAACGTTAATTTTCCTATCATAATATCTTTTACTTATTTCTTTAGATTTTATTAAATTTTGCTTTGCTAAGTCTTGAGATGATTTTAGCGTATCAAAAAGGTTAGTAAGATAATCTTGATAAGGGATTTCGGTTACCTCTTCTGGAGTTACAAAGGATGAGGGTGCTCTAAGAAGATGTCCAAAAACTAAGGCATACGGTGTATAATTAGTGCCCTCATGCACGGATGTATTATAAGCGAACATAGCAGGTCGGAGGTGTTCATCCCATTCGTCATTTTGGTTAGTGTACATTTTCAAGTATTCTGTTAACACATGATGTGAACGTTCAATGGATCCATTCGATTGTGGGTAGTAAGCAGTGGTTCGACATTGTTTTATTTTAAAATAACTGGCGAGAGTTTTCATTAGGGAAGTGAAAAAGGTTGGAGCTTGATCTGTTAATAAGGCTTTCGGTGCTCCGTATATGCAAATGAAATCTTTTATAAAGGCGTCAGCAATGGAAAGAGAGTCTGCAGTTTGCACAGGGGTAGCAATTGAATATTTTGTTAGAAGTCCTGGATAGTTAAAATGTAGGAGTTATTTCGGCTGGTCGTGGGCAATGGCCCTACAACGTCCATGGATATTTTATCGAAAGCTGTTCCGGGGGTATCAGTGATCATCATGGGCTGTTTTGTTTTCACTCTGGTCAATTTCTTGATTTGGCAGTTTCGGCAATTTTTTATGTAATCTTGTATATCTTTTTTCATCGTTGACCAATAGTAATTTTGCCTGATTCTATGGTAAGTTTTATTCACGCCTTTATGCCCTCCAATTTTAGTTGCGTGTTTTTAAATGATATTCTGTCTTTCTTGCGGGTCGGGACAGCGAATTAAAGATTTGCAGACAGTTATGATTGGTAGGTCCGAAAGAAATCTTCTTAAATTTTTATGCATGAAATTCCAGGGGACTGTATCGTAGAGGTCGTTTTGAGCTATGCTGACTGTTTTTAGATTTAGTTCGATTACGGCGTCTCTTAGGGATCTTATTCCGTTTAAGACATCGTTTTGTTCTATTGGTGTCTTTTCGTTTTGTTTAATAGGGATGGTTATCAAATGTTTCTTGCTACTTAGGCTTGTAATTTTTACTCTTGTAAATGTTAGGTCCTTATATGCGGGGAGTTTGTTTTCTTTTAAGTAATCCTTCGCGCCCTTGTCGTAAGGATGTCCTTCGGGTGTAGTAAAAATGATATGATTATCCTTTCGAGAAAGTAGCGAATCACGCGTTTCATTGATTTTGAAATTATTTCCTTCGTCTGAAGAGCGGGGTTGTGGAGATACTGATATATTAAGCTCACTTTCATCCTGTGAATCCTCTTCAGATGTTTCTGATTCATCACCGAAAAGTTCTTGTCGTTGCCTTTCTGGATCTTCGTCTAAGCTCTCGGTGTTCGGGAAGAAAGGTTGAGACGCAGTTCTTGCTATTGCGGGTGGAGTTAGTAAAGCATCTTCAGTTAAATTTTCGGTGAGTATCTGTTGCTGGAAGTTAAGGATAAGTGCGGGGTTAGTATCATTGGAAGGAATAGTGATAGACGGTCTAGATTGTTGCGTCGCTGTTTGATACGAGAACAGGGATTCGTTCGAATCATCGTCAAATTCCATTAAGGGAAGTAGAGAAGCGTCAGGAGGTTGCAGGTTTCTGGAGAGTGCGTCTGCTACTACGTTAGTTTTCCCAGTTTTGTATTGTATTTCATAATCATACTCTGAGAGTTTCAACCTCCATTTCCACAATCGGGAGCTGGGTTCCTTAACTGAATGCAGCCAAACTAAAGGCTTGTGGTCTGTGAGGATTGTGAATTTTCTTCCGTACAGATAATGCCTGAAGTGTGTGGTGCAGTAGAGTACGGCTAGACACTATTTTTCTATTGTCGAATACCTTCCTTCTGCCTCATTCAATGTTCTGGAAATATATGAGATTGGTAAATCTTTCCCTGCCTGTTCTTGACTTAATACGCCTCCTATAGCGTATCCGCTGGCGTCAGTAGTTAATAAAAATGGTTTTGTGAAGTCCGGATATTGTAAAACGAGTTCTTTTAATAATTCGTTTATTAGTATTTTAAATGTTTCCTCTTGTAGGGACGTCCATATAAAAGGTTTATCTTTCTTTAACAAATCTGTTAATGGTTTTGCAATTTTTGAAAAGTCTCTAATGAATCGGCGATAATATCCTATCAGTCCTAAAAATTGTTTTGTTTTTATGATTCTTTGGGGTTGGGAAATGTTTTACGGCACTAATTTTATTCGGGTCTGGTTTCACTCCGTCATTTCCAATTATGTGACCTAAATAAGCCACTTCGTGCCTCAGGAACTGACACTTGTCCGGTTGCAACTGTAAATTCGCCCTTTCCAACCGGCGCATCAATTCTTTAATTTTTATCTTATGTTCCTCTAAGGATCTTGCATACACGACAATGTCATCTAGATAAACAAAGAGTTCGTTTCCTTGCAGGCCCGTTAATACATTGTCCATCAGACGTTGGAACGTCGCTGATGCATTCTTTAATCCAAATGGCATCCGTTGATATTCGTAGTGGTCATAAGGTGTAGAAAACGCTGTCTTTTCTTGATCTTCAGCAGCCATAGGTATTTGATGAAATCCTTGGGCGAGATCGAAAATAGAAAAGTATTTCGCGCTACCCAACTGGTCTAATATCTCCGAAATATTAGGCAGTGGATACGCGTCTCCGACTGTCTTCTCGTTTAATTTTCTAAAGTCAATGACCATCCCCCATTTTCTTTGTCCGTCTGCGGCGGACTTCTTCGGAACGATCCATAAAGGGGCGTTATAAGGAGATGCTGATGGCACAATTATTTCATCTTTTAACAATTTCGCTACTTGTTTGTCGATTTCCTCCTTGTGAACCGGTGGATACCTATATTGTTTCACATGAATAGGCACGTTGTCCGTGGTCGGGATGGTATGTTTAACGGAGGTTGTACATCTAAGATTTTCACCGGGTAGATGAAAACAGTCTACGTACTCTTCAAGTATGTCTCTTACATGGTCTGCTTCTTCATCGTTCAAATGTTCGGTGTTTATAAGAGCTTGAAGCCGTTGTACGCGGCTAGATGTACTCACGATTTCGAAACAGACCCTCGGGTCTGGGGATATGGCGAACGTATCGCTTCGATTTAGAAGGTCCTCTAGACCCGTCGATCCTGTACGTGAATCGGTTAAATTCTTGAGGCTAGTAGACACTGGAAGCGTGTCACTGAAAATAGAAGAACCCTCAAGGTCTAAAGGCGTGCTAATAGAATCCTTAAGGCACGAAGATGCAGGCGTTGCATCTTGTGTAGAAGGATCTTCCTGGTGTTGTGGCACCGGAAAAGTATTTAGTAATTTAAAATCTGAGGATCTCCCGTTTTCGGAGAGCTCCTTTTGGCTCGTAGAATTGTTTTTAATTTGTCTAAGAGATCCACGACGCGCACGTATACGCTTCCTTCGACTATCTGATACACGTCGCCTTCGATTTTGTTCATAATGAACTGCACTAGTTGCGGTTCTTGCACGGGGTATGATAAGTCTCGGGCTCGTTCGCACGCTCGGGCGAATTGGAAAACAGAAATTCTGTAGCCATTAAACGGGGGAATGTTTGCAACTACGTCTTTTATTTTCAGAGCTGGCGTCGTCACGGGTGGTACGTTTTCGTGTATTAAATTGTCACCGTATTCGTCGTACGCGGACGCGGCGCGAGATGCTTCGCTCACCCTTTGCTCTAAGCTAATTAACTTGCTCCGGTAATTTTTGTAGCTGTGATAACTCTGATTGTATCTGCGAAAGGACGTTAAACAATGAGTTCGCATCGATCGATTCACTTGGGCGTTTAGTCGTCCCGCTCCTTAAGCGACATTTTGGAATGCGATGATTTTTCACGGTCTTCTATGTATTTTTGTTTCTTTTCGATTTCCGGGTCGACGCTTACGGTACCGTGCGATCTCGTAAATTGGGCCATAACTCGGTACACGTAATTTCGAAATAGTTATCGGCTCTAATTGTTCTTCGCACAATAATTGTGAAAATGGTAATTTTTAATAATATGAAAATTTATTGTAATACATACGGTTTACTAGCATGTAATGCTATAGTTTCTTAATCCTGTATGAATATGATATAGTACAATAAAATAAAGACAGTGTGATAAATCAGTACATAGACAATGACAAAAACCGTATAGTGGTTAAACAAAATCGTAAGAATATAATAGCAGTATAACAAAAGAAATATATATATGTGCATGTAATACTATGATAATAAAATAAGAACGTTTTTATGGATTTTTTTTTTAGTTACTTTATAAATTCTCGTAGTAAAATTGTAAATAGTAAAACTCAAGCAATTAATAAATGCAATAAATATAGTGTCAAAGCTAGTAATTGTGGTATATATTTCGCAATAATAAAAGATTCTTAACTAAGGAATATATATATATCTTCTTATTTATTCAAAGTTCCTCTTCGTATGCTTCTATTGTTAGAACTGTGGTATCGTCATCAAATGTTGCTTCAGGCAAATCTTCTTGAAATTCGGTAAATCTTAGGAAACATTCAAAGCATTCGTTCCCGATTCTAGAGACAGTTAGCTTTTTTCGACATTCGTCACAATAGTGGCTGGTAAGGATTCCGGCAATTATTAAAGTATGTCTAAAAACTTTACGCCAATTCGGTTTTTCAGAAGGATCTATTGTATCACAACACTCTTGGCAAAGTGTAGTTCCAACCCTTTGTTTAATATACACTGTTGTTTTTTGGCAAAAATAAACTTGTCCCGATATTGGGGGAGAGGTTGGTACTTCATAAATAAGGGGTAGGGGGTAAGGGGTTTCGAAAATCTGTGCGGACACGTGAATTTTATTTCACTTTGTAAGCAACAATGACATAGTAACGAGAAGCTCTATAGTAATGTATATATATATATATATATATATTGAAAAATAGGCAATGCAATGAAATATAGGAATATTCTGAAAATAAGGGTAATGCAATTATAAGGTAGGGTATAATAAAACGCACAAAATAGTATAATATAAAGGTAACCATGGTATATATGTTTCTTTATTCGCTGCTGGCGCTAACGCTTTGAATTTGAGTCTTTTCGTAATATTCACGACGCGGGTCGTTCTCCGGGATTTCTGAATATGGTAACGGAGATTGCTCGACCGTAATCGGAATTAAATTGTAAACGTCGTTATTTACTTCGAGTATCTGCTCGGATACAGAATTATTAGAACTGCTAGCGTCGGTTGATTCGAAGGAATTATTCTCGAGGGCTCGACAATATTGTGCTACCAATCGTCTGAGCTGATATTTTCGACCGGCACGGCGTGTCCTCGGCATATCTAATTGACAAGCATTTCGATATCCGCCTCTTCGTTCAACTCTAAATGTGCGGGGTCACCTCACCAAGAAGAGAGAACAAAAAGCGAGAGTGTGCGGAATAGCCTCACTAGCTCCCTTACGTCTATCGAATGCACAGAAAATCAAAAACAACAACGAGCGGTTTATCCGCCCCAGAGCCGTCGCTTCCAATTAACTCAGATTTAGCACACGTCGAAGGACAAGCACACGCCCTCGGAATTTAAAGAACACGAAGGTAATTAATAGATTTCTTTCTACACTGCGTGTTTCGGCAATGCTAAATTAAGTAAGCTACACATTGGTGTCTACGCTACGTTCGCTACTCTCAATGTGCGTGGTCGCCTCACCAAAGAGAGAGCTCCGGTTATAACGACGAGCGGAGTAAACCAGCTCAAAACCGCTATCGCAGAACCAGGTATCGTTCAAGAATTCTTTCGCAGCAAGGAGCGAAGTATATTCGCTCTAAACTCGCAGCGTCAGAATGTCACTATGTCGTTTTAATATTGCATTCAAAGCACACGCAGTCGAGAACAATCACTGAATTCTAACAACGTTAATAAAATCGAACACGAATATGAAGTGTAGAAATAGAATGGATAATGTCTAAATGAAGCGTTATTTAGTAATTGAATAAAATTATAGCGGCACTGTAATTCGCAAAAGATTTAAGAAAAATCTGAAAAATATTAACCGAGACTCAAATTGAACGGTATATCGCGCACAATTCACTTTCTGAAATAAAGTATGATTATTAGAACAAGAAAAATGACAAGTTGGCTTCTGCGATCCCACCGCTGCCACCAAAATTTTTAATATGTCACGTCTCAGTGTTCGAAGTTAATAAAAAAAATATTAATTTGAATTTCTAATAGTAAGTAATCTCTTAAAACGTGACTAAATCAATTGAAATAATAGTAGTAGTGAGTCTGTGTTTAATCTAGAGTTTAAGTATTTTAAATCAAATGAAATGATTATTTCTTAAGATGTTTTGTTTCTTTTTCGATCACCCTGCATTCACCGGGTCTACCGGGGACCAGAAGACTTATAACTTTTCGCTGTGAAATCGGAATTTCCTTGACTCACCAGATTTTTGTGTCTAAATACGTGCTGTATGATGTTCTCTAAACACATTGGATTTCCTCTTACGGATGGTCTTCCGAAGGCTCCAAAGAAAAAAAGGCTGCGTCTGCTAGTCAGCAGTACAGAGGACGACGGCCGATCGAGGATGTAGGAATGGTCGGTCGTTAAATAATTACGAATCGTTGCAATATAAAAGAATCACTTTATTTATACTCATCGTTAAATTTCTATTATTATTACAGTCGCTATGCTAGCGGCTGGTTAACTCCGTTTCAGAGTATATGTAAGAGTCTTAAAGACTTGTACAGAAGTTTGACGACGCGTAACACCGGATTACTGACGCTTGACATAGGAATTCGGAGCTCGAAAGTAGTAAAAGTGTTAACAGTTTGCCGTCGCGAATAGTAATGCTGGACGTCGGACTTGCACTGAGCTCCTCCGGTCTTCAGGTGCTGGTGGGAGAGATGCTGCAGTGGGATCGCCTCTTTGTAGATGGTGGGATATTCTTCCTATGCTTTTGCCTTAGGCTTCCTGATGCTGGTGGGAGACCAATGGGCGGGAGCAATGGTAAGTGGAAGCGCCGTTGGTAGGGATCTCTGTGCGTTCTCGCACAGTTATATCGTAGCCTCGCAACATTCCAACTTGTTTGTCCGGCTTAATCTTATCGAGCGGGCGGATAAGAATATCGATCGACGGCTAGTCCGCATACCATGCACAGTTTAAGGCTCTTATAAAACTCTTATAATGCTATAGTGAATAAAATATTATTTCCTATACTCCTAGCTTCTTATTATTAAACGTATTATTAATAATGAAAAACGCCACGTTATATAGGATTCGTGTGCGTGTAGTGTAGAGTATATAAATGCGTATGAAGATTCTTAATGCTACTAAATAAAGGATATAGAATAATATAAAGTTAAATATTATGGTGTGCATATAAATGTATGTGTACTTAAAATTATTATATTAAAGCATGTACCAATGTTCCATTTTGCTATGTTTATACGGGACGCGCATTTGTTAGTTAATAACGTTACATTTGCATTGTTCATTGTTTCATTCTTTTCGCTTGTATCTCCTAATTGAATTTAATGCTTTTGAAGTTAGTTTCGTTTATTGAAAGTTATCGTTTATTAAAAGATCTTTTGTATATTCGTATATATATATATATATATATATGTATTATGATTTTAAAGCGTTTGAATCGTCTGTCTAATTGTACAATGCAAATGTAAATTATTAATTATTCTTATGGTCTACATATGATGGCTATTTCTGCGTCACCCGCTGGCGCGCTCGAGCGTTGGCTACATACGGGGTGACTCGCAAGTATGAATACTATTTTACAAGTTAGATCTTTGCTTTGAACGAATAATTTTCTCCGGATTTTTACTTTTTTCACCTCTTATGTGTGTATTAATAATAAATATATTGTTTAAATAAAATTTGACGTGCGGCTAAGACGTCACAATATTTCTATTTTAAGGCATACAGAGCGATACTATTCTCGCTAACCATCGCAACTGTACTCTATGGCACCCAATCCATTATCGCATACGATTGCGGAGGAACGTACCTAAATGTAACAACCGTGTCATTGCTACGATCTGGCGAATGCGACCTGAATATAGATACGCCAGCGACAACCAATACGTACATACAACTGTTACAACTATCCAACTATGCGCAGACACAAGTTATGCAATGTAAAATAGAGATTATGCGTACCATATATCATTGTGGCATGCACTCGCATATTTCGGCAGTTCAAAACGGTTATGCGAGTTACCTCCAAGAAACATCCGGAAATAAGTGTATGCAAATTCATAGAGAGGGCCTTTTGAGAATAGGAACCGCGGAAATAATAGATGAACTAAAGTCAAACCAGAAGCGTTATCTTAGCCGGAAAGGTAAACGTCGACGGTACATGTAAAGGCATTCAATATTCAGATTATTATGGAACATGGGACGATGTAATTGTACAAGCTACTGTAAAAATATCTCTAAAAGACTCATATACGTACCCATAAAACTAAGCACGGAAAAAATAATTTTAAAATCCAGAACCGTCTGCGATTTAGGAGACATGTATAGATTCTGACGACGGATATTCTTTTTGGGAGAGTCTCCCACCACCGCGTGTGGTTTAGAAAGTTACGACATACTGTACGAAGGAAACGCTGTTAAATTCCAAGGATTTCAAGACTCACACAATACTACCATATTCTCCTTAGAGACATGAGACACCACATTTGCTCTCACACTTACCCGCAGACACACCATCTGTGGATACACCCTATACGGGACCGAACATCCAAAATTATTCATTTTTGAGACACAAAAGGGAAACGTCTTTAAAACAAAATCAAAAACTGATATTACAAACCTTGACATGTTTACATATGCAAACTCAAAATTCGTTTACGTCGAAAAATACGTGAGGAGCCAAGTAACAGCATTATACCAAGACGTAATCTTACAGAAATGTGAGCTAGAGAAACAAGTGATACAGAACACACTGTCGCTTGCCTCTATTCTACCAAACGAATTTGCGTATCGACTCATGAAATCTCCGGGTTACATGGCAGTGACTGCAGGAGAAGTAATTCATGTCATAAAATGTATACCTATAGACGTTATACTCAGGAAAACAAATACCTGTCACACAGAAATACCGGTCACGTTCCGGAACGCTTCATTGTATATGACCACTAAATCACGAATATTAACGAAACAAAATACACTTAGAGACTGTAACCCCTTATTACCTATCCTCTACAATATAGACCAAACATGGATACAGTTCAATCCCACACCCTTCATAGCGAATTCCCCACATCTTATTAAACCTATGACGAAACTATCATGGAAGTATTTAGCACCGAAATTTTTGGCAACAAGCGGTATTTACACCCAAGATGATTTAGATAATTTAAGAGATCACATCATGTTCCCAGCAAAAAAGAGCGCTGTATTACATACTATCGCTAGAGGTTTTACTGGCCAAACGATACCGTCGGACGCCATCTCATTGCGAAATTTATTAGATGAAGACTCCCTAAATAAAATTTATAATAATACTTTAACGAAAATATGGGACGGTTTTACTACATTCGGCGCAGCAACCGCCGGCGTATTCGGAATCTTCATCATTATAAGAATAATAAAAATTGTATTCGACACATTAATACACGGCTATGCGCTACACGCAGCTTATGGCTGTAGCTTACACTTACTCGGAGCCATCTGGAGCTCTTTCACACACTTATTATTGTATCTGGCGAACAGACCACAGCCGCAACCGGAAGTGATTTCCAAAGATCCACCGGAACGCACAGACACAAACGTAGTACCTAATGCGCCAGCCGAAAACACAGAACCACCCACTATACCTATTGTATATACATTCAGAGACATGCGTGCCAGACTGGACAAACAAATTTCGTAATAAAATTCTTTTAACCCGAAATTTAATCTAAGGGGGATGGTGTGACGTCCTAATCGCATGTCTATTTTTAAATAAACATTAAATTATTATTGACGCACCCATAGGAGGTGAAAATATTAAAATTCAAAGAGAATTGTTCGTTCAGTAGAAAGTGCAACATTAAATGTAAGACTTGTATTTGCGAATCACCCCGTATATAGCCAACGTTCAAGCGCGCCAGCGGGTGACGCAGAAATAACCATCCTATGTAGACCATAAGAATAATTAATAATTTATATTTGCATTTAAGATTGCACAGCTAGTTAGGCAATTCGAACGCTTCAAAATTATAACATATATGTATATATACTATATATATATATATATATATATATATATACGAATATACGAAAGATCTTTTAATAAACGATAACTTTTAATAAACGAAACTAACTTCAAAAGCATTAAATTCAATAAGGAGATACACGCGAAAGGAATGAAACAGTAAACAATGCAAATGTAACATTATTAAACGTTATTAACTAACAAATGCGCGTCCCGTATGAACATAGCAAAATGGGACATTGGTACATGCTTTAATATAATAATTTTAAGTACACATACATTTATATATGCACCCCATAATGTTTAACTTTATATTATTTTATTTAATAGCATTAAGAATCCTTATACGCATCATACACATTTATATACTCTATATTATGCTCACACGAATCCTATATAACGTGGCGTTTTTCATTCTTAATAATGCGTTTAGCAATAAGAAGCTAGGAATATAAGGAATAATATTTTATTCACCGTAGCATTATAAGAGTTTTATAAGATCCTTAGAACTGTGCATGGAATGCGGACTAGCCGACGATCGATATTCTTATCCGCTGTGACGTCCTAGCAGCACGTCTATTTTTTAAATAAACATTGAATTATTATTAATGCACCCATAGGAGGTGAAAAGAATAAAATCCAAGGAAAATTGTTCGTTCATATAGAGAAAGCAATATTAAACTCAGTATCCGTATTTATGAGTCACCCAGTATATAACCAATGCTCAAGAGTAAGCGGTTGACACAATAATAACCATATTTAATCTGCATACAGTAATATTAAGAATTTTATATTATTTAGCACTATAAATTATTACTAGTATTTTACGACCACCGTGTATATAAATTTTACACGTATAAACCACATACACATCACATAAGCATATGTCACGTCTCGGTATTCGAAGTTAAGAAAAAAAATGAATTTTTAAATTACTATCATTGAGTAATTTATTAAAAACGTGACTATATAAATTTTATTGAAAATAGCTGTAAATTAGTTTGTTCCAAGGTTCTCTGTTATTTCTTCAACAGCTATTATATTTATTTGTTCTTTACTGGTAAGTATTTATTCGTAATTTATTTAAATAGAAAGTATTATTTTTGGCCACTCTGCAGTTCACCGAATTTGCCAGGGATCAGAAGGCTTCAACTTGTCACTGTGAAATCGGAGTTACCTTAATTTACCAGATTTATATTTATGAATTATATTTATGCTAGAGTACGTCCTCTAGGCACGTTGGATTCCTTCCTGTGAATGATCTTCCGAAGGTACCAAAGAATTGGCTGTTTTACTGACTACAGCGAACGACGGCTGATCGAGGATGCAGGAATGGCCGGTCGTTAAATAATTGCGAATCGTTGCAATATAAAAGATCACTTTATTTTATATTCAACGTTAAATTAGTAATATTACAGTCGCTAGACTAGCGGCTGGTAAACTCGTTCTTTACAATTGAGTGTGTATATAAAAGTCTGAAAAACTCGTACTGGAGTCTGACGACGCGTACGCCGGATTATTAAACGCTAATTGGATGAACGTCGAAATAGTAATTCAATGTCAAAGTAGTGAACGTGTTAACAGTTTAAGCGCTGGATTAATAATGCAGGACGTCGAGCTCGCACTGAGCTCCTCCGGTCTTCAGGTGTTGGTGGGAGAGATGATGTAGTGGGATCGCCTTGTTGTAGATGGTGAGATACTCTTCCTATGCTTCTACCTTAGGCTTCCTGGTGCTGGTGGGAGACCCATGGGCGGGAGCGATGGCAAGTGGAAGCGTCGCTGGTAGGGATCTTTGTACGAGAAGGACAGCTATATCGTAGCCTCGCAACATTCCAACTTGTTTGTCCGGCTTAATCTTATCGAGCGGGCGGATAAGAATATCGATCGTCGGCTAGTCCGCATTCCATGTACAGTTCTAAGGCTCTTATAAAACTCTTATAATGCTACGGTGAATAAAATATTATTTCTTATATTCCTAGCTTCTTATTGCTAAACGCATTATTAATAATGAAAAACGCTACGTTATATAGGATTCGTGTGCGCATAGTATAGAGTATATAAATGCGTATGATACGTATAAAGATTCTTAATGCTTCTAAATAAAGTTTATAAAATAATATAAAGTTAAACATTATGGTGTGCATATAAATGTATGTGTACTTAAAATTAAAGCATGTACCGATGTCCCATTTTGCTATGATCATACGGGACGCGCATTTGTTAGTTAATAACGTTACATTTGCATTATTCATTGTTTCATTCTTTTCACGTGTATTTTCTTATTGAATTTAATGCTTTAGAAGTTAGTTTCGTTTATTAAAAGTTATCGTCTATTAAAAGATCTTTTGTATATTCGTATATATATATATATATATGTTATAATTTTAAAGCGTTCGAATTGTCTGTCTAGCTGTGCAATGCAAATATAAATTATTAATTATTCTTATGGTCTATATATGATGATTATTTCCGCGTCACCCGCTGGCGCGCTCGAGCGTTGGCTACATACGGGGTGACTCGCAAGTATGAATACTATTTTACAAGTTAGATCTTGCTTTGAACGAATAATTTTCTCTGGATTTTTACTTCTTTCACCTCCTATGGGTGTATTAACAATAAATATGTTATTTAAATAAAAATTTGACGTGCAGCTAAGACGTCACACCACCCCCCTTAGTTTAAATTTTGGAGTAAGAAATTATGATGAAATTTATTCGTCCAATCTGTCACGTATGTCCCTAAATGAATAGACTATAGGTATAGCGCGTGGTTTGTTATTTTCGACTGGTGCATTAGGCGTTATATCTGCATTCGCGTTCTGTGTATTTATCGCAGTGTGTTCAGGTGGGTTTTCGGGAATTACATTTGGTTATGGCGGTGGTTGTGGTCTGTTCGCTAGGTATAATAATAAATGTGTAAAGGAGCTCCAGATGGCTCCGAGTAAGTGTAAACTACAGCCGTAGGCTGCGTGTAACGCATAACCGTGAATTAATGTATCGAATACAATTTTTATAATTATTATAATAAATATACCGAATACGCCGGCGGTTGCTGCGCCGAACGTAGTGAATCCGTTCCAAATTTTAGTTAACGTGTTGTTATAAATTTTGTTTAATGCGTTTTCATCTAATAAATCTTGGAGGGAGACGGTATCGGATTGTATGGTCTGTCCTGTAAAGCCTCGGGCGATGGTATGTAAGACTGCGCTTTTTTCCGCAGGAAACATTATATGGTCTCTTAGCTCATCTAAATCTTGTTGTGAATAGATGCCACTGGTGGCTAATGATTGAGGGGCTAAGTATTTCCAGGATAATTTGGTAAGAGGCTTGATTTTGTGTGGGGAAGTTACCATTGATGGGGTAGGATTAAATTGGAGCCAGGTTCCTTCTATATTATAAAGGATAGGAAGTAATGGGTTACAGTCTCTCAATGTACCACATTTAATTAATATGTGATTTCGGGGTCATAAATAAGGAAGCGTTTCTGATGGTTACGGGTAATTCTTTGATGACATGTGTTAGTTTTGCGTAGGGTGACTTCTACAGGCATGCACTTAATTATATGGATGCCTTCGCCCGCCGTCACCGCCATGTAGCCTGGTGGCTTCATCATCCTGTAAGCGAATTCGTCCGGTTGCATCGCTGCCAGAGACAAGGTGTTTTCAATCACCTGTTTTTCTAGCTCTCACTTTTGCGTAATAATGTCTCTGTATAATGAAGTGATTTGATTTCTTATATATTTTTCGACGTATACGAATTTTGAGTTAGCGTATGTAAATAGATCCAAATTTGTCACCGTAATTTTGGATCTCGCTTTGAAAATGTTACCCTTTTGGGTTTCAAAAATAAATAGCTTCGGGTGCTCAGTGCCGTATAAGGTATAACCGCAGATGGTGTGTTTGCGTGTAAGTGTTAAGGTAAATGTAGTATCTTGTGATTCTAGAACGAAGATTGTTGTGTTTCGGGAATCTAGGAGACCTTGGATCTTAGTGGATGAGCCCTCGTATAATACATCGTATGATTCAAATCCGCATGCAGTATTCGGTACTCCTTCCCAAAATGTATACCCATCGTCCGAGTCTATGCAAGATTTTTCCGCTAGTTCACAAACTGTGCCTGATTTTAACATTATTTTCCCTGCATTTAATTTGACTGGTACGTACGAATCCTTGAGAGAGATTTTTACGGTTGCTTGGACTATTACGTCATCCCATGTGCCGTAGTCTGAGTATTGAATTCCTTTACAAGTTCCGTCTACATTTACGTTTCCTGCGAGCGTGATACTTCTATAGTATGTGTGGTTTGACCTAAGACCATCTATAATTTCCGCGATTCCTACTTTCAAAAGGCCTTCTTTATGCATTTGGATGCATCTAGCGCGAGATGTTTCTTGTAAGTAATTTGCATAACCATTGTGGACAGCCGAAAGGTGAGAATGCATTCCACAATGGTATATCGTTCTTAAAATTTCTACCTTGCATTGAGTTACATGTGTTTGCGCGTAGCTCGATAGTTGCAGTAGTTCTATATATGTGTTAACGGTTGCAGGTGTTTCAATGTCGATATCGCATTCGCCTGATCGTAATAGGGACACAGTAGTTACATTCAAGTAAGCTCTTCCACAATCGTATGCTATTATTGCCGATGTGCCAGAGAGCAATGTGGTAAGTAGAAGTATCGAGACGTGGTAAACCTTAAAATAGAAATATTATATTTAAGTATAAACGCGCGAATAATATGGCTTGTTCGTGTTGTTTTGTGTTACAAAAATGTGTAAAGCGTGTGTGTTTATGAGTACGTATAATTAGGATTATAACGAAAATATTCCAAGATTTTTAATACTACTGGATCCGGGGGTCCAGGCTGTGCTTACAAAAGTTTCATTCTTTTGCACTTTCCTTTGTGACGTCCTAATTGCACGTCTATTTTTTTTAAATAAACATTAAATTATTATTAACGCACCCATAGGAGGTGAAAAGAATAAAATTCAAAGAGAATTGTTCGTTCAGTAGAGAGTGCAACATTAAATATATATAACCAACGTTCAAGCGCGCCAGCGGGTGATACAGAAATAACCATCCCATGTAGACCATAAGAATAATTAATAATTTATATTTGCATTTAAGATTGCACAGCTAGTTAGGCAATTCGAACACTTCAAAGTTATAACATATATATATATATATACGAATATACGAAAGATCTTTTAATAAACGATAACTTTTAATAAACGAAACTAACTTCAAAAGCATTAAATTCAATAAGGAGATACACGCGAAAGGAATGAAACAGTTAACAATGCAAATGTAACATTATTAAACGTTATTAACTAATAAATGCGCGTCCCGTATGAACATAGCAAAATGGGACATTGGGACATGCTTTAATATAATAATTTTAAGTACACATATATTTATATATGCACACCGTAATGTTTAACTTTATATTATTTTATATCCTTTATTTAGTAGCATTAAGAATCTTTATACGCATCATACGTATTTATATACTCTATACTACGCGCACACGAATCATATACAACGTGGCGTTCTTCATTATTAATAATGCGTTTAGCAATAAAAAGCTAGGTATATAAGACATAGTATTTTATTCACTGTAGTATTATAAGAGTTTTATAAGAGTCTTAAACTGTACATGGTATGCGGACTAGCCGTCGATCATTATTCTTATCCGCCCGCTCGATAAGATTAAGCCGGACAAACAAGTTGGAATGTTGCGAAGCTACGATATAGCTGTCCTTCTCGCACAAAGATCCCTACCAGCGGCGCTTCCACTTGCCATTGCTCCCGCCCATGGGTTTCCCACCAGCATCAGGAAGCCTAAGGCAAAAGCATAGGAAGAATATCTCACCATCTACAAGGAGGCGATCCCACTGCAGCATCTCTTCCACCAACACCTGAAGACCGGAGGAGCTCAGTGCGAGTCCGACGTGCAGCATTACTATTCGCGACGGCAAGCTGTTAACACGTTTACTACTTTGAGCTCCGAATCCCTTTGTCAAACGTCAGTAATCCGGCGTTATGCGTCGTCAAACTTCTGTACAAGTCTTTAAGACTCTTAGATACACTCTGAAACGGAGTTTACCCGCCGCTAGCATAGCGACTGTAATAATAATAGAAATTTAACGTTGAATATAAAATAAAGTGATCTTTTATATTGCAACGATTCGTAATTATTTAACGGCCGGCCATTCCTACATCCTCGAGCGACCGTCGTCCACTGTACTGCTGACTAGCAGACGCAGGAAATTCTTTGGAGCCTTCGGATGACCATCCGTAAGAGGAAATCCAGTGTGTTTAGAGAACATCATACAGCACGTATTTAGATACAAAAATCTGGTGAGTCAAGGTAATACCGATTTCACAGCGACAAGTTATAAGTCTTCTGGTCCCCGGTAGACCCGGTGAATGCAGGGTGACCGAAAAGAAACAAAACATCTTAAGAAATAATCATTTTATTCGATTTTAAATACTTAAACTCTAGATTAAACACAGACTCACTACTACTATTATTTCAATTGGTTTAATCACGTTTTAAGAGATTACTTACTATTAGAAATTCAAATTAATATTTTTTTTATTAACTTTGAACACTGAGACGTGACATATTGAATTTGGTGGCAGCGGTGGGATCGCAGAAGCTAACTTGTCATTTTTCTTGTTCTAATAATCATACTTTATTTTAGAAAGTGAAGTGTGCGCGATATAACGTTCAATTTGAGTCTCGGTTAATATTTTTCAGATTTTTCTTGAATCTTTCGCGAATTACTGTGCCGCTATAATTTTATTCAATTACTAAATAACGCGTCAATTTAGACTTTATTCGTTCTATTTCTACACTTCGTACTCGTGTTTGATTTTATTAACGTTGTTAGAATTCCGCGATTATTCTCGGCTGCGTGTGCTTTGATTGCAATATTAAAACGGCATAGTGATATTCTGACGCTGCGAGATTAGAGCGAATATACTTCGCTCCTTGCTGCGAAAGAATTCTTGAACAATATCTGGTTTTGCGATAGCGGTTTTGAGCTGGTTTACTCCGTCGTCGTTATAACCGGAGCTCTCTCTTTGGCGAGGCGACCCCGCACATTGAGAGTAGCGAACGTAGCGTAGACATCAGTGTGTAGGTTACTTAATTTAGCAGTGCCGAAACACGCAGTGTAGAAAGAAATCAATTAATTACCGTCGTGTTCTTTAAATTCCGAGTGTGTGTGCTTGTCCTTCGATGTGTGCTTAAATCTGAGTTAATCGGAAGCGACGGCTTTGGGGCGGATAAACCGCTCGTTGTTGCTTTTGATTTTCTGTGCATTCAATAGACGTAAGGGAGCTAGTGAGGCTATTCCGCACACTCTCGCTTTTCGTTCTCTCTTCTTGGTGAGGCAACCCCGCACATTTAGAGTTGAGCGAAGAGGCGGATATCGAAATGCTTGTCAATTAGATATGCCGAGGACACGCCGTGCCGGTCAAAAATATCAGCTCAGACGATTGGTAGCACAATATTATCGAGCCCTCCAGAATAATTCCTTCGAATCAACCGACACTGGCAATTCTAATAATTCTGTATCTAAGAAGATACCCGAAGTAAATAACTACACTTACAAATTAATTCCGATTACGGTCGAGCAATCTCCGTTACCATATTCAGAAATCCCGGAGAACGACCCGCGTCGTGAATATTACGAAAAGACTCAAATTCAAAGCGTTAGCGCCAGCAGCGAATAAAGAAACATATATACCATTGTTGTTTTCATATTATACTGTTTTTTGTGTGTTTTATTATACCCTACCTTATAATTGCATTACCTTATTTTCAGAATATTCTTCTATTTTATTGCATAGCTTATTTATATATATATATATATATATATATATATATATATATATATATATATATATATTCTATTATTATATTGCTTCGCTTTATACTACTATTTTATTGTCGCTTACACGGTGAAATAAAATTCATGTGTCCGCACAGATTTTCAAAACCCCTTACGCCAATTTACGAAGTACCAACCCCTCCCCCAATAGCGGGACAAGTTTATTTTTGGAAAAAAACAACAGTGTATATTAAACAAAGGGTTGGAATTACACTTTGCCAACAATGTTGTAATAAAATAGATCCGTCTGAAAGACCGAATTGGCGTAAAGTTTTTAGACATACTTTAATAATTGGTGGAATCCTTATTAGTCACTATTGTGACAAGTGTCGGAAAAAGCTAACTGTCTCTAGAATCGGGAACGAATGTTTTGAGTGTTTTCTAAGATTTACCGAATTTCAAGAAGATTTGCCTGAAGCAACACTCGACGACGATACTACGGTTCTAACAATAGAAGCTTATGAAGAAGAACTTTGAATGAATAAAGAAATATATATATATATATATATATATATATATATATATATATTCCTCCGTTAATTACTATACTATTACACGAATATATACGTATTATTTTTACTATATTGCTACTATATTCTCATGATCCTATTTAATCACTTTATCGTTTTCATTATCTTTTACTCACTGACTTATTATACCGTCTTTGTTTTATTGTACTATACCATATTCTCGCAGGATTAAGAAACTATAGCATTACATGCTAGTTAACCGTATGTATTACAATAAATTTTCATATTATTAAAAAATAAAAATACTATTTTCACAATTGTTGTGCGAAGAACAATTCGAGCCGATAAACATTTCGAAATTACGTATACCGAGTTATGGCCCAATTTACAAGATCGCACGTCACAGTAAGCGTCGACCCGGAAATCGAAAAGAAACAAAAATACGTGGAAGACCGTGAAAAACAATCGCATAACAAAATGTCGCTTAAGGAGCGGGACGAGACGACTAAACGCCCAAATGAATCGATCGACGCGAACTCATTGTTTAACGTACTTTCGCAGATACAATCAGAGTTATCACAGCTACGAAAATTACCGGAGCAAGTAAATAGCTTATAGCAAAAGGTGAGCGAAGCATCTCGCGCCGCGTCCGCGTACGACGAATGCGCTGACAATTTAGTACACGAAGACGTACCACCCGTGACGACGCCAGCCCTGAAAATAAAAGACGTAGTTGCAAACATTCCCCCGTTTAATGGCTACAGAATTTCTGTTTTCCAATTCGCTCGAGCGGGCGAACGAGCCCGAGACTTATTATCCCCCGTACAAGAACCGCACCTGGTGCAGTTCATCATGAATAAAATTGAAAGCGACGCGTATCAGGTAGTCAAAGGAAGCGTATACGTACGCGTCGTAGATCTCTTGGAAAAATTAAAAACTATTTTTGCCCCAAACAAATCGATTGCGCAATATCGCGGAGAATTGGCTAACGCGTATAAATCACCCAATGAAACGATTCTAAAATACGCAGGGAGAATTAAAGATTTGAGAACGGCAATATTAGACGGAAACAGGCGACAAGGAAAACTATCGCGGGTTCAACAACGAGGTCGAGGAGGAAGTCCTCGAAGCATTTATAAACGGTTTACCTTCCAATGTTATCACACGTATGGAATACAGAAATATTGCTACACTAGATGAGGCCATAGAATGGGCCGTCAAAATTTCAAAGAATTTAGAAGTCGAAAAGCAACGCGAACGGCAGAATCTGCCACGACTATCTCCCGTAACGCGTTCAGACTTAAGTAATCAAAAACCTCCGGAAGTAGAGCAACCTAGATCGATATTAAAAAATCCTAATAACAATTCCTTTCCGCGACCGTGGATCCGCCCCTTAATACCCGGTCAACCGGGCCCAAATGCACCCAACGTGTACAATTATTGCAAACATCCAGGACATAGAGTAGCGGAATGTCGAAAACTAGCATACGCAGTCCAACCGTCGGGAAACGCGGAGGGCCGTCCGTCGGTAAGCGCAACCAGAGAACCGGCCCAAGCAACCGCGCACCTCATTACGACACTAGCGGATCCAACAACCAGCAAAACCTGAAAAATATAAGAAACGAAAATCAAGATCCAGCTTATTTCAAAAATTTACCAATTAAACATAATGATCCAACGCCGGCCATTGAACCAATAAATGAAATTAAAGAGGAAGCAATTATCGGAATCGCGAATTTAGAATCAAAAACTTGTCAACCTAGAGTCGCCATCACTTGTACAAATTTCAAGGGATATTGCTTTTTTATGGTAGATTCAGGGTCCTCCGTAAATCTTGTAAAAGTGAGAATCTTGAAGAACACCTTGATAAATACACAAGATAGGCTGAAATTAAAAGGGTTTTCGAGTAAACCAATTACAACATTGGGATCAGCCACTTTCAAAATCATGGGAAAAACTGCCAAATTTTACATCGTTAAAGACAATTTTGGGATACCCGCCGACGGCATAATAGGCGCCAATTTCCTGAAGAGTAACAATGCCGTCGTCGACTATCAACACGAATGTTTAGCGTTTGGAAACATTCAGATACCATTCTATATAAGTAAAGACATCATGGTGCCTTCACGCTCTATTGTTGACATCACATTCAACATCACGAACCCAGAAAAAGAGGAAGGCTACATTCCACGGAACGAACCAATTAAAGGGTTATTCCTAGGTGAAGCGCTTGTCAAGAACTCCCGAGGGAAAGGCCATATTAAGGCTTACAACCTGACAGAGTACAATTACACCATCGAGGTATACCCGATGCCTCTTGAGGATTATTTCGTACCAAATGACTTCAAGGAGCACCTTAATTCTAATTCTATGAGCCAAAAGGAGCTCTCCGAAAACGGGAATTCCTCAGATTTTCAATTACTAAATACTCTTCCGGTGCCACAACAACGGGAAAATGCTTCTACACAAGATGCAACGCCAGCATCTTCGTGCCTCAAGGATTCTATTAGCACGCCTTTAGACCTTGAGGATCCTTCTATTTTCAGTGACACGCTTCCAGTGTCTGCAAGCCTCAAGAATTCTGCCGACTTACGTCCAGGGTCGACGGGTCTAGAGGACCTTCTAAATCCGGGCGATACGTTCGCTATATCCCCAGACCCGAGGGTCTGTTCCGAAATCTTGAGTACATCTAGCCGCATACAACAGCTTCAAGCTCTTATAAACACCGAACATTTGAATGACGAAGAAGCAGACCATGTAAGAGACATACTTGAAGAGTACGTAGACTGTTTTCATCTACCCGGTGAAAGTCGTAGATGTACAACCCCCGTTAAACATACCATCCCGACCACGGACAACGTGCCTATTCATGTGAAACAATATAGGTATCCACCGGTTCACAAGGAGGAAATCGACAAACAAGTAGCGAAATTGCTGAAGGATGAAATAATCGTGCCATCGGCATCTCCTTATAAGGCCCCTTTATGGATCGTCCCAAAGAAGTCCGCGGCAGACGGACAAAGGAAATGGAGGATGGTCATTGACTTTAGAAAATCAAACGAGAAGACAGTCGGAGACGCGTATCCACTGCCTAATATTTCGGAGATATTAGACCAGTTGGGTAGCGCAAAATACTTCTCTATTTTCGATCTCGCCCAAGGAGTTCATCAAATACCTATGGCTGCTGAAGATCAAGAAAAGACAGCGTTTTCTACACCTTATGGCCACTACGAATATCAACGAATGCCATTTGGATTAAAGAATGCACCAGCGACGTTCCAACGTCTGATGGACAATGTATTAACGGGCCTTCAAGGAAACGAACTCTTTGTTTATCTAGATGACATTGTCGTGTATGCAAGATCTTTAGAGAAACATAAGATAAAAATTAAAGAATTGATGCGCCGGTTGGAAAGGGCGAATTTACAGTTGCAACCGGACAAGTGTCAGTTCCTGAGGCACGAAGTGGCTTATTTAGGTCACATAATTGGAAATGACGGAGTGAGACCAGACCCGAATAAAATTAGTGCCGTAAAACATTTCCCAACCCCAAAGAATCATAAAAACAAAACAATTTTTAGGACTGATAGGATATTATCGCCGATTCATTAGAGACTTTTCAAAAATTGCAAAACCATTAACAGATTTGTTAAAGAAAGATAAACCTTTTATATGGACGTCCCTACAAGAGGAAACATTTAAAATACTAATAAACGAATTATTAAAAGAACCCGTTTTACAATATCCGGACTTCACAAAACCATTTTTATTAACTACTGACGCCAGCGGATACGCTATAGGAGGCGTATTAAGTCAAGAACAGGCAGGGAAAGACTTACCAATCTCATATATTTCCAGAACATTGAATGAGGCAGAAGGAAGGTATTCGACAATAGAAAAAGAGTGTCTAGCCGTACTCTACTGCACCACACACTTCAGGCACTACCTATACGGAAGAAAATTGACAATCCTCACGGACCACAAGCCTTTAGTTTGGTTACATTCAGTTAAGGATCCCAGCCAGTGTAGCCAGAAACAGGTCCCGCGGCTCACGGCTCAGCAATGGAGGGGATAACGCACACAAGCGCGAACCGCGTACATGTGCGCTCTGCGCTTCGGTTAGTTTCGGAGAGTAGAGAAGAACAGACATATGTTTTCCGTTTTCTTCTCACTTTCTACCGAGCTGGCAACGAAGGCAATGTTGATCGCTTGGCTTATTACATACGACAGCGTTAAATGCTTTTCCGACTCGTGAACTTTTTATTATGTATATATATGTATATATATACCTTGTATGTAAAGATTTGTTGCCCTCATACGACTCAAGAAGTAATATTTTCGTGTGATACAGCGAGTAACTAGCAAACTTTTTTTCACTCAAACTGTACCACTTATCGAACATTTACGAATTAATCCACGCACTTTATCGATAAACTGAATTTATTAAAAAAAACGATGTTATTATACGTCATTATATTTTCATATTTTATAGTTTCATGTTTTCGAAACTATCGAATTTACAATGTCGGAGGCTTTAACCGATCACAAGACACATGATAGCGTCCGCGTCGATCACGCGTAATGTGATACATTCAGTCGTTCGGCAGCCGGCAGCCGGCAACGCTAGTACCGACATAACTTGCTTGTTGCCGTCGCACAGTCTCCGCATCGAATAACGCGTTTCTTTCTTCGAGTTATTTTAATAATTAATCGGTAGTAATCGGTAGATTGTGATTAACCGTTATATTCGTTAATAAATTCAATTTATCGATAAAGTGCGTGGATTAATTCGTAAAAGTTCCATAAGTGGTACAATTTGTGAGTAAAAAAAAGTTTACTAGTTACTCGTTGTATCATACGAAAGTATTATTTATTGAGTTGTATGAGGGCAACGAATTACTACATAAAAGGTAAGAATCAGTGAGAGAAAGAGAGAGAAAGAGAGAGAGAGACAAAGAGGGAGAGAGAGAAAGACAGAGAGAGAGAGAAAGAGAATGTTGGTATTGTTAGCTGTTTGGTATACGCGATGGATGTAAAAGAGAAAGACAGAGGGAGAGAGAGAGAGAGAGAGAGAGAGAGCGTGTGTGCAATCAGCTGTTTGCGACGAGTGTAAAAAGAGAGAGAGAGAGAGAGAGAGAGAGAGAGAGAGAGAGAGAGAGAGAGAGAGAGAGAGAGAGAGAGAGAAAGTGTATACGCGTATAATATTGCTCAAGCCATTGTTTGCGTTCTACCATAAGCACATAATTATCATACGTTCTCTCTCACACATACACTCCATCGTATGTAGCAAACAATTGCTCGCAGCGAGCGCCTCACGTAATCACCAGCATCGGATGGCGAATTCCGCCGCCCCTGCCTGCCTCGCGTACGCGGCCCGTAATTCCTTAACTATTTTGGCTTATAATTTAAAAACTAAGCCTCGGAAAAATGTTGGCAAAGGAAAAATCGTCTTAGAATAGTGTCAAGTATATGACATTGTAAGGACAGAAGGTTGTTTTGAATCACCCTGTATATATATTTATTGTATGGTTTTGAGGGGAACATAAGATGATGTCATTGGTTTGACCTTGGATGGCATCGTTAAGGGCAAGTCAAGGACACCTTTAATTTCTTAAATGGAACCCCCTATTTTTTATTGCATATTCTTATAGCTTACCTCGACAGCTTTCCAAAACACTATAATGAAGTATTTTTTCATTAAGTACTTTTTGAGTTATAATTATTGATTTAATATTTTACACATTCGATACTCTTTATTAAATTGATCAGACATGAATACTAACTGATTTATCCAACATACATTCATCTATGTTGAAAAAGAGTTCTAATTATCTAATAAGAGTTACAAATGTGACTTTTGAGATACTTTCAATAATTTCTGTTTAAAGATTAAAGTAAATTTATTCCCTTGATATAACTTCATACAACAGCATTATATTGTGGTATATTTAGAAGAATTCTAACATTTATGGATAAATTAAAGAAAAAAGCATGTTTTTTCAGAACTGGCAAGACACTGTTACCGCGTTAAAGTACGTTTATTAATATACATAATTATTAATATACAAAGCAAGATGCTGAATGTTTGCAAAAAGATGGTTTTGACAAAATAATAGAAAATAAAGAAAATGCACGACATTTATTTGAAGAAGTGGAAGAAGGACAAGATGCTTCTATATACATTTACGCAGTGACTAATATCAATATTATTCTTAAATATATATACTTAAACAACTACATTCTGCAATTGATGAAGCAGGAATATCTTTTAATGCGGAATTATTATTCGACTGCATATATGCAACATTACATGTAAGAATGTTGCAAATACAAGTTCTTATATACTGGAATCATAACCCTATACTTTGTTGTCTTATGGACAATAACGTACGCAGCGATTTCCACGAGATGAATAATTTATAATGAGGTTTTATATTTACATAAGTCTTTCCTGTTGCAGGTACGAGTAAAATGTGGTACTTTTTGCAGCACAAATCACAAATTCGTCGAGTGTAACACGCTGTCTTACATCAGTTGAACTCGGAATGACCGGTAAAACGCTACATGTAGGGCGCATTCCACTTAACCACAATGCTCGCGAGGATTATCGGTCTTTGTTTAACTTTCGGTGAACAACAAGGATAAATGATACCGTGAGCGTCGTGATCGTTAAATGGAACGCGCCCGTAGCGCATATCGCGGGACTCAATATCCGATCATAAGTTTCTTCAATATAGCGTCAGAAAAGAGATTAGTAAAATCATATTATAGAAACTCATGATTGGATATTAAGTTCCCCTACTGAAAAAAATCACGTCATGAAATCACATCACAAAATCACGTAATGAAATTAAGTAATTAATGACATAACTGATTACGTAACGAAATGTTCCAAATCAGTATGTGATTTTTGAAAATCATATGATGTTCGAAAATTATGTGATTTTGAAAAATCATTTAACTTGGAAAATCACGTGATTTTGGGAAATTACATGATTTTTTTGGAATCATGATTTGATCTATAAAAAAAATGGTCGTTTAATTCAATTGAATTTTTTTAAGGATTATATTATATTAAAATATAAATATTCTTGATATTTTCATGACATTCTTCAAAAAAGGCATTAAGATGTTGAATTAATATGGGATCTATTATTTTTATACTTTTAATGTAAGTTCTAAAACGTTTTGCTTTAATTTATAATCCTTTTATTATTGTTGCATCTAAGTATAGTAATCAAATTTTAAAGAACTGATAGAAATAGAAAAAAGAAAAAATATACAGTTTTGATTTAGATGTTTATTAATCTCGCAAGGTAAATGTAGTAATGAAGTTAATTTACATTATGTAAGTATGAAATTACCTAATAACTAATAGAGAACCTTAATTATATAAAAACAATTTTTTTACAATAAAATATCCTGCATATAAGAAAACATTAAAAACATACAAAAAATTCAAGCTAGCGTTTAAACCAGAATTGCGTACATTCTATACTACAATCACACGTTAAATTATACGTTGAATAGCGTAATTAATCACATGTTATTTGCGATCTTTTTAACCAGTTAAATCGCATAACGAAATCATGTAATTCCATTGCGAAAAGTTTAGAAACATTTTATTACGTAATGAAAAAGTTAAAAAATAACACGTAATCGATCACTTAATTCGCTATAAATTACCGCCATTTGTTTATAACATTATAACTCTCATTTACAAGTGAAAAACAATTAATAAAAATACAACTTTGGCACTGCGCATATATACATCATGTTATCTATATTCATAAAAACGCAAACTCTTTCGATGCTGTTAGTGTCTTTTGCTACTATTATCAGAAATATTTACAACTTTCTTCAGTGGTAAAGAATTGTTATTAAAAACATCTTCCGTATTTATTAAATGACAGATAGTATACTCTTTTCTTGTTGGTGCATCGATAATAAAGTCTAAAATGCGAATAAAAGTCCCTTCTGTTGTTAAAGCATACGAATTGTCTGATCGAATCATATTTTTTTTTTTTTTATCATATGTACAAACACCGTTCTTTTACAATTTTTCGATATCTTCGACTTTCATCAGATAATTCAAGTTCTTCTATCCACATTAAACTAGTTTTGTAGTGTGGTCCAAAGTATCTTGCATACGAAAATTTACATGTTTGTTTTGCGGTTTTTTGTCCAGATAAGAAATGAAACTACTTACATTTGAAAATGCTTTTAAAGCAACATGTTTCTTTAAAATTAATTCCCTTTGACTCATTGCTATCGATCTGCAAATTTGGTGTACAACGCCCTTAGCACTGTGGACTTTTCGAACTATTTGACCATTCCCGTTTTCAAAACAATAGCCAGAATCAGCCCAAAGTTGGCCCCTATCTGCTACACTTTGTGTCAAATGCAATAGTTGATGGACGTTATATGTCATAGCAGCTTTGAAATAATAGTGTTCGGTGTAATATGAACAAATTTTGTCAATAAGGTATGAGCATGATTGACTTCGTCACGTGTAATGGAATTCTTTAGTAAAATATGGAATGCTTCTATTAGAAACGACCAATGCTTTACCCATATTTCTAAATGTGGAAAACATAATAGTATTGGTAAACTGTAGTACAGAACCCAATTCTCCCACTCTCTTGCCTTCTAATATTTTCTATCTCGTATGGAGCGAGATAAACGAGCAATTTGATTGGGAGCTTTTATTATTAATAACAAGTTGTCAATTTTATTAATATCATTATTGGATAAAGAATATGGCAAATTGTTCGATTCGATCCAATACCCTGAAAATTGTACCGCTATTCTTAAACAAAGACATATGCATACTATCTGGTACAAAACCGGATATAATGTCAAAATCTTGCAAATTAATTAGGTGAATGAAGGTCTTTTTACACCATAAACGGGATTTCGAGATGTAAGACTCTGTCGCATGTGTTCGATTGTTTCAATTTCAGTTCTTTTAGGCGGTATTTCACTTAATAAAGTATATTTTACACTTCCACCTCTCTTGTAGAAAACATAATATCCTGGGTGTAAACACCAATTGCACCCAAAATAACCATTATATTGAATCATACTCTGCATTGGTGCACGGGTAACAGAGTCTACGCAGCAACATATGGTGAATACTTTAATAGTGCGTACTTCATTTGCAATAATACACCGTATACCATCATTTGACGATTTGTTCATGTGAACAATATACGGTTTTAGAAAAATATTCATATTTAGTTTATCTTTACCGAACCATGCCGCACACTATAGTTCTAGAAGTTCTTACATCTAAAGGTAATTCATTTATAAACATTTGGATCGGCCAAATCGAAAATCTATGTGGCGACCTACGGCAACCACAAAAATACGGTAGCACATTATTCGCGGAATATTAGCGTTTCTCGCAAGCGCTCGTACGTCCGCGCGTAGTGCGGGAGGAGCCGCTAGGCAACGCAAGGCACGCGGGCCAATTAGGAAGTGAAAAGCAATTCGGCGGGCATATAGCGCGCCCGCGCATAGTTGCGGACGGCACCGCTAGGCGGTGTAGGGCGCCGGAGCCAATTTGATAGTGGAAAGCCGTTTGGCCGGAATATAGATCAGACCCTCTGCGAAGGAAGACACGTAGAAAGTACCTGGCGCTAGACGCCTCACCTTTCTAGCGCAAGTCGCTTATTAACGTTGAACAACACGGCGCCAGTCGCCGAGAAGCCCTCAAGACGTTGCAAGAAGGTACTTCACCCACTCTAGGAAAGGCCGCTGACGCCCTCCGGCGCTCGTTCGCCATCCTCAGGCGATAGGCCGCCGACACCTTCCAGCGTTCGTTCGCCATTCTCCGGCGCCAGACCGCCAAAGACCTACGGAGCTCGTCCGCCATCCTCAGGCGCCAGACCGCCGAAGACCGCCAGCACTCATCCGCCATCTTTCAGCATCAGGTCGCCATCATCTGCTGGGACCTGCTCCCCCATCACAATTAGCGACGGGTCGCTTTCTCCCATCAGCGCTGGCTCGCCCGTAGTCTCTGGCCTCTGGCCACCTTTCAGTGGCCATTCTCTGGAGAACACTCGCGAGGAGAATAACCAACGGCAGAAGGACCGGCCTATCTCGCCACAGTTGAAACGGATCTTGGCGTCACCCACGGTCACGTGGCAACCATCTCAGTTAATCTCGCCAATCAAGGCCTCTCCAGTAAGAAGGAGAAATTGTGGTACCCAGACTAGACCCGTACAGTTCACCGGGGCCAAGGAAACGGCTGACGCCTCGACTCAGACCAAGAGACGTGGGGGCAAATCTAAGCCCATGCATAATAACAATAATCCATATATGTGCAACCGCAACTTGCAATATTAATGTAATATTAACTGAATAAATATTTTATATACATTAAAACCACTCATTCACTACCTGCACAATTAGAAATAACATTGGGTTAAGAACTGCGCATATAGACTGTATATAAAACCGCACATCACACGCAGCAACCCATAATCTAGAACTTTCGAAAATTGGCGATCCATCACTGTTCATCGTAGTTGTAGCGAAATTAAGTTTATCATTTGTTGACAATGAGTCAACAAATTCTTTGTATAATACTCCGTCCGTAATATCATCGAATTTGTCATGATTTCGCACTCTTTCGCGAACTACATAATCATAATATTTTTGATTGTCTTGAATTAAATTTGCAATTTCATTATTTACATTCATAATAGCAAAAAAGTCATTATATGTTGTATCTTTTAACACAATTACAGTATCGCATGCCTGACATTCAACGCGACGATCTTTGCGATCAAATTTTGCTATATATTTTTTGCAATTCGGACAAACTGCATGATATTCTATGACCATTTCTGGATTGCACATTTGATTAACAAGATAGCGCGTACTAGGTAATAAAGAAAAATTGAATAAACAGCTCAACATTTTAAAAAGATCAGCTAATGCACTTTGTGATAAACAATACTTGAGTCCATATTTTAAAACTGCAAGTAAAATTTCAGTTTTACTCACGACTACTTCAGCATTCATAGTCTCATTATTCTCTTCTTTTTGCATCATTTCTATTATTCTACTAAAATCAATATTATTTTCATTATTGACATCTTTAGAGTTGACTTCTTCGCGAACATCATCGTCGTCGTTATCGCTATCATTTTCATCGCTAAATTGAAATAATTCTTCATGTGCATCGTAAACCCATGAAGTCTGTAGATATAAATTACGTTTTTTATTATAGACTTTTAAGAGATGATTATAAGCATACTTAATCTTTTGAGAAAATATACATAATATATATATATAATTTTAACTCTTATATATCTTTGTATAATATATGGAAGAGTTGGGTAAAATAAATGTAGTAACAGTAAAAAAAAAAAACTAATCTTTCGAAGAGAGATAAAAAGTTATTTTAAATTCTAAAACTTGTATGCAAACCTATATCTTTAAAATATGTAAATTCTGAATCATTTTAAGTTTTCAATTTGTTTTCAGAAGCTATTATAAATAACAATTAAAAAATTGTAAAAAGTAGTCATTCAACTTTATATTATTTCAAAAAGAAAATGATATAATATAAATTTATCTATGTTATCGATATTATTGAGCAAGATTTTTGAGATTAGCTACTCTTATTTATTTATTCTACAGAAAAAAGTGTTTTTCATTATAATTATTTTACAATTTAAAAAATACTAACTATAATTCAGTAAAATTGTAACTGGTAAATAACAAAAATTACTTTAATTTCAATTTTTAAGCTATTATAACTATTATTTTTAGAGAAAAAGTAGTTTATAGAAAGTGATTTTTGTTATTCAGCGGTAATAGAAACAATAATATTTTTAAAATTAATGCATTATTCAATAATTTATTAGCATAAAAATTTTGAAAATAACTGATTTAAAGTATATTTTTTATGTTGAAATTAAGCATCAAAAATTATTTTTTGGCATCAAAATTATTTTTGAGGAAGTTAGTTGCCAATATATTGGCAACAGTTTACAAATAGCAAAATATTCACATATATTTAAAAAAAAGTCAATCTGCAATTAAAAATTAAAAAAAGAAATTCTGAATTGTAATTAGATTCTCAAATGATTTCTAGATACAATATTTTAATATAATGAGTTAATACAAAAATGGATGCTACAAAGGTGTAACAAAAATCTGCGAATAAATTAAAAGTTACTAACATTCATAGCCCTATTACTTTTTTGCTTTAATTTTTTAAGACAATATCCCGAGTTCAAATTAACTAAAGTAGAAATAAGGACTTGATTAGGATACTGATAGGATTAACTTCCTGATGAAGACCTTATCAAGGTCGTCACGCTTAACTTGTCAGAGGCTAATCAAAAGCTAAGTACAAATTGTTATTCCATATTATCAAAATCATTTATTTTATGTAAAATAAATAAAAAAATAATATTTATTAAGACTTATAATATTAAGACTGTATGTAGATATTGATTTAAAATTCTGATAGAAATATTGTTAATACTAATTGGATAAGTTAGCAATTGCCAAAGAATATTCAAAATATACTAAGAACATGGAAAATGGATTGATAATATTAACTTGATAATATCATATAAAAGTAAGAAACAAATTTTTATTAAAAATTTAATTTGAAAAAAGTTTTGTAGAGAAAGATAATCTAAGCTTAACAATATAAATCTTATATGTATTAATAAATTAACTTTATTTTTATTGAAAATTGAAAACAAGATGAATGTAAAAATAAAAAAAATTGTTGTGTTATTAAATTTACATACATATTATACAAAATTAAAAAATATATTCTTACATGAAAATTTTCATCCTCAGAGTCTGATAAACCGTACAGTTGATTTCTATCACTTTTTGAAATATGGGCTGCATCTACTGTCTACAAAAAAAAATGTATATTTTTAGAAGTGTATTAAATTAATCCTTAACATGTACAGATACGAAGTTTTTAATGTACAGCCCTAATGTACTCACAAATAGAAAATTTATAATTTAAAAGAACTAATGAAATATTATATTTAGAATAATAACAACTTTGTTTAATGTCTTTCGTATACATAAGTGAAACTAATGAAATTGATGAAAAACGCAGTTATTTTTTCGTATTTCATTAATTATCAATACATTTCATGAGAATAGTGTAATAAATGTTATGAATTATTCACGGCTTACACTGTCATGAGTGTTCAATAAAACTTTCTTAAAAATATTTTTTTATAATTGATAATGCCTGCTTCCGCATACTACTTAAAAAATATATTTATCCGTAAACCAATGAATGCTAAGCGCGTTTTTCATAAGAATTTATAATAATTTTTTAGTATAAAGTATTGTACACTAATCTGTTCTAATGTTGATGATGATTGTTGATCGTTTTGCTGAATAAATGGATCTATATACTGATCTTGCACTAAATGCAATGACGAGTCAGTAAGTTGCTCATTGTTTCTAATGCCTGCTGGCAACACTTCATTGGAGGATGAGTGAATACTATTATGTTGACTCGTGTTACCAGAATCTGTGTTGTCGCTATCACTAGATGATTGATGATTACAGTATTCCTAAATGAAGCAATACAATAATATTAATATAATACAAAATGAAATAAACATGTTTTTGTATTCTACATTATGAGAATGAGGCCATTTTATATATATAACATTTTTAAAAGTCAATCTCCTTTTATAATCTCAGTTTAGAATATACAATAAAATAAAAAAAGAAGTAAAAAAACTGAAAGATTTAGAGTTTGTGGTTTAAGTATACATGAAAAGTATCATATAAATGTGACCAAAAAATATTACTGGTTAATCACAACTACCGATTACTACCAATTAATTATTAAAATAACTCGAAAAAAAAACGCGTTATTCGATGCGGAGACTGCGCGACGACAAGCAGGTTATATTGGTACTAGCGTTGTCGCTGCCGAACGACTGAATGTATTACATTACGCGTGATCGACGCGGACGCTATCATGTGTCCTGTGATCGGCTAAAGCCTCCGACATTGTAAATTCGATAGTTTCGAAAATATGAAACTATAAAATATGAAAATATAATGACGTATAATAACATCGTTTTTTTTAATAATTTAATTTATTACTCGTTTTGCCTTTTTGCGCAAGCGAGACATGAGAAAAATTATTTTTATGTCTCTGCGAATACAAGGTGTTCCACGTAGAAATGTGTTGGTCGCTCTGAAAAGAGCGAATTGGTTTAAAGTCGAAAACATTTTATAAAAGGTGCTCAAAATTACAACCATCCATCCTAACGCAAGCTCTCATGCGTTTTAATACATTTTTTTCGACGTTTTCCATTATTTCTTCGTCGATATTCCAAATTGCATGTCGCAATCTTGTATGTAGATCATCGATATCCTCGGGAAGCGTTTTGTAAATGACTTCCTTGCAATATTCTCATAAAAAAATAAATCTAATGGTTTGAGATCCGGTGATCTTACAGGCCAACGTATTGGGCCATACCGATCCATCCAACGTCCAGGAAACTGCTCGTTTAAGTAATTTGTAACGATCCTGGCTTTATGTGGCCCAGCATCATCTTGTTGAAACACGATCTTGTTTCTCTCTAATAATGATACTTTTTCTAAAAAATCTGGCAGATTTTCTTCCAAAAATTCCAGATATGTTTGGCCAGTTAAAATATCTGGAAGAATAACTGGACCAAGTATTTCGGTTCCCATTATCCCATCCCACACATTTATCTTCCAGCGAGTTTGGAAGTTTCTTAATCGCGTGACTCTGGGATTTTCTTCGCTCCAAAAATGCATGTTATGCGAATTGAAAATTCCCTCTCGTGTGAATAACGATTCATCGCTGAATATCACACGAGAAGAATATCTTGGATTTCGATTTACTTTCCTCAGAAAATTTTCGCAAAATGTACGTCTCGCTTGAAAATCTTCTGGTCGCAAATCTTGCACGCGTGTGTAGTGATATGCTTGCAAGTTTTCTTCTTTCAATATTCTTTGCACAGTTGCATAAGATAAATCGTATTCTCGAGCAACCACCCGAATACTCGTTTCGGGTTTATGCTCGAAAGCACGTATAATTTGCTCCGCGTTCTGCAAATTTCTTGCATCGTGATTTCTCCCAGTGTCGTGTTTATTTGCAAGGACACTGCCAGTCTCGTATAGCCTCTGAGCTACTGCAAGTATGACGTGAGCCGATAGATGTCTTTCTCGATTTGGATATAATTCGGCATATCGTCTTGCAGCTAGATAATGCTGTCCTTGACATTCGCCAAGTGCCATCAACATATCGTAATATTCTTCGTTTGTGTATGCTGCCATTTCGTCCTCTCAACGCTTCTAATAATCGAAGGATTATTGATTCTATTATCGATTGCTTTATCTTATTTATACGATCCTCGCGGGGAGTCGATAACCCCTGCGCGCCTCCCGCAACGAATAGCGGGTGTCGTGTGTTGCGTGTCATTACCCGAATTACCGGCCGGTACCTCGTTCTGGCATCACAGTCGAGACCTAAGAGTCCTTTCTAGGATCACGAGTTCTATCTCGTTCAATAACATAAAGGTTTTTTTGACAGACAAATAATGAACTCAAAATCAGCAAATATTTGTTTTTCGTTCGATTGCAGAAGCGCACGAAGTAAGTAATAAATATTTTGTGTAAAATTTGTTTTTGTGTTTGTGTTTTCAATCTATCTGAATAATGAGGAGATAATTTGATTTGATTTAGCGGGATGTGTTATTTAAAAAATGACTATAAAGCAGGCTAAAGTATATATTCTCTTTTTATGTTGTATTTTTTTGGTTTATAAAACCATTAAAATGGTGTTCTCAAAATAGATGTTATCATTTATCTCTATTCAAAATAATTTATATGATTATTTTTATATACATTGCAGAAAGTATTTGACTTTATGTTTTTATTTATAATTTACAAACACATTTCAATATTATTAATCACAATATAAATATGTGCAGTACTACACTATTTAAATCATTTTCTTATTACATGGATTCATAAATTAAGTTTGCTAGTGTATGTTATTTCGATGATGAGAGCAAGAAAATCCACATTGTCTCTATTGAAAAAATAAAGAATTTTGTGGTTTTGGATAAGTATAAGGATCTATATTTTGTAAAAAGGCTGAACACTGAAACTATGGAAGAAAGTTTGATCGCAGCTTAGATTATGGAAGTAGGAAGTATGTACAAAATTTATTGTCATAGTAAATTTTAATTTTAAGTAAATTATAAAGTTCACACTTTCCTTTTTCTCTTAAAATCTTTTGCGGTTCTCTTCTTTCTACTTTTTTTGAAAACTGATCGTGTTTTTCATCTTTTTTATTTTGTTTATTATATTCCATTCTAGTTTTTAGCATGCTATTATCTATTTGTAATGTTAAAAAGATTTTGTCATTTATTTTTTCATAACTTTTTTTTTCTTTACTTTCTTTTATCACAATTATTTTATTATCCATTCTAATTTTTTACTAAATATACTTATTAAATGTTTCTTATTTTCAGTAAATGATAATTTTATTAGGTTTTTACTAGCATTTCATTCTTTACAGCTAATGAAAAGGACTTGAAATATAACAAACAACGCTATGTCTTTAAAAAACTGCGCTACAGTGATGCCGTACAAAAAATATTAGATAAAAAAAATACATAGCCTAATAAAACTCAAAAAGAAACGGTAAGATACAAGTTCTATAAGATTAGTCAATTTGTAATTACAGATTTATACAAAACAAGATTCTGTTAAATAAATTTGGCTTAACTAGAGTTGCCTCAACATTTTAAGCAGATTTTACTTAACAGTTGAGCAATAATTAGCTAAAGATTTTCTCCGTGTAGAAACATAAGTTTTGTTTTAAATAAATATAAACTAAAATTAATTAATGTGAACTTGCATGTTCATGCAAGTAAAAGTAACGTTTTTTTCTCTATTTTAATTATAAATATTATTTATTTTTAAAAATGCTTATTTTTCAATTGGAAAATTATTAATGCGAAAACAAGTTTTATGATGCTCAAAGTTTTTTAAAAATCATGAATTTTCAAGGAGTTCAACAATGAGAGAACATCGGAAGAAGACGATGACAATACAATGAATGAGAAATTGGAAACTTTAAATTGTGACGCTATACTATTTAAAAGAAATCATAACAAATTTTCGAAAATTCCATCTACTGTAGATAAGAAAACATCCAAAATGGACGATAAAGATATAATTAATGAAAAATTGAAAACTTTAAATCGTGACGCTATATTTGAAAGAAATCATAACAAATTTTCGAAAATTCCATCTGCTGTACATGATAAAACATCTAAAATGGACAATGAAGATATAATTAATGAGAAATTGGAAATTTTAAATCGTGATAGTATAGCATTTGAAAAAACCCGTGAAAAACTACTTGAAATTCCAGTTTCTAGACCAAATTTTGCTCTAGAAAACGAAATTCAATGTTTAAAAGATGAAAACAAAAAACAACAATTTGAAAAGTTTTTATATTCCTTCTTAAGAGGATGCCGGATTACCGACAGAACGCGAATATTCTTTATTTTGCAAAATCTTTTTGTTGATTATAGATATCAACAAATCCTTTTCGACAATTAAGGTACACATAATAACGAAGTGCGGAGTTTAACATTTCATATTAGTTAAAGAAAAGTTAAAAAAAATGAGAAATTACAGTTTTGTTATCGGCTTCTGCGTCAATATTTACTTAATATAACAAATTTGTAATCTACACGTGCCTAATCAATAAACTTCGCACTCGGCATTTCATCAAAGAGTATAAATGAAGTGAGTTTATTAGAGAAGTGAGTTTAGAAGCTTTATAAAAAAGATTTTGCAAAATAAAATTTTCGTGCATATGTATGTGTGCGAGATGGAGGCTCAAGAGTAAAACAGAGCAGTAGATTAGTTGCGTGATGTCGCGATAGACGGAGCTGTAATCTTACACGACAAGGACAGACATAATCGTACTACCTTTGTCTCTTTCATGCGTATAGAGTAATATACATGTACGCACTAACATTATTGCAGTATCTTTTTTCTCTCGATCATACGCTCTGTTTCTTTATAATTGCTCGCTCGCTATGTACTACATATCGCTTAGCTTCATGCTCCTCGCATATTCACTTACGCGTCACTCGCGCTTCTCTCTCTCTCTCTCTCTCTCTCTCTCTTTCAGCTCGTTCATTATTATATTCTTTTATTCATTTATTCCCATTATTATATTTTTTTATTTGCTCAACTTTTATTTTTTCTATTCTCGTCTCCCTACATGATCAATTTATTTATTTATTTTTGTTTTATAAAGCATAAATGAGATACACAACAATAAGTTATTTTCTTTTTCTATTTAACTATAATTAAATACAACACATGTACATACAAAAATACACATAATTAACTACTTTTTCTATTTATAATACACAATATCTCATTTATATTCTATAAAATAAAGATGAATAAATTAATGATTAAACTAATAATTATTATTATATTGGAAGACGAGAATAAAAAGAATAAAAATTAAACAAATAAAAGAATATAATAATGGGAATGCATATGTTACGTCCAGACTCGAGGAAGGATAATCGACGGAAGGGCGCAACAACTATCTTTTATTTTCCCGAAGTTAAACGTCTCGTGGCGTTTGGAATCGGGTCGAACGAACTGATAGGTCCGCAAAGCAGGTAAACGACCGTTCGGATCGCTATTACGCTGTTTATTCAGATGTTCGTTCGGTGGTCCCTTTTCGGTCAGGGAATTTAATCCCTTTTACGCGGGATGGGACCTAGTGCGATCTTCGTACTGGGAACGAGAGAGGGGTTAAGAAATGTTTAATTAATAAAAAATATAATTTTATTTATTATAAAAATAAAAGTTCGAATACATGATATATAATATATATGTAGGAAGTGATTACATTTATCGTGTGAGTGTGAGTGGTTGTGTGTGGTTGAGCTTATCGCTCCGCGGGTGTTACAATGGTACGGAGGGCATCAGTCAGAATGACGAGGGAAAGTCTCTACCGTTGAATTTTAGGTTCTGACTGGTTAATACAATGTAAAGGTTTAATAATAAATAATAAAAAAATAAAACATGTGTGTGTATGTGTGAGAGTGAGTAAGAGGATGCGGTATGAAGGAGGGAGAAAGAGAGAAGGGGGAATTTTTAGGTTTGGTTAATCCTGGTAAGATGAGTCGGCTTCCAGGTCGGGCAATTCGTTGCAAAACTCTTCTATCGCTTGCTCGAATTCCGACTCTGAAAGGTGCGGGGAAGTTGGGGGTGAATTGTTTAGGAGGACAGTAGAAAGAGAGGAGAAAGAACGAGGGGAAAGCGGAGGTTCAGTGACTTCGGGGAAATAGATTGGGGAGTAGCTGGGGGAGGGGTAGTTGGGCGAGGGGGGAAGAGTAGGTCTAACAGATACTGTTGTTGAATTGTTATTGTGAGTAGCGCAGAATCTGCATTTTACCGGCGTTCGAGTCCTCTGACTCCTGCGAATGACCGTTTGGCTTGGAATGCCGGATCTGGTTTTCACTATGAAAACCAGCGTTAATATAATATAACGTAATGCTTTATGTCTTACGAGGGTTAATAGCGCAAATTGAATTGGATGAATGTGACTTACTTTTTGTTTCGTAGGTGAAGGTGTGGAATTTCTTAATGTGCCGGGTTGCCGGGGTCCAGATTAATCAGGCGATGAGTGCACTGGTATAATTTTTCTAGTAGTTTTCGCGGTGCCACGTCACTTAATGAGACTTATGTTAACTGAAGATGCAGGCACAGAATTAAGTGAATAAAGCAAATGCTAAGTAAGTGAAGTGGTAAGCAAGTGTGTGAGTGGCCCTTTGGGTCCTCTTTTTATATCTCTTTTTTAGGGGTGTATTCTAATTTCTAAGAGTGGGAATCTTCCAAGTCTCCAACGAATTAAAAATTATGCCAGTGCCCTCATTAGGCGGGGTGTTTCTCCAACTTTTCGAATTTTTACCCGTGGCGATCGTCGATTGGTGATCTCGATATCAGTTGGGCATTAGATTTTGTCTTGCGTTTTTGTGATCTGATTAGAAAGAGTCTTACCGTCGTTACTGGATATGTCGTCACAGGAGTTTCATCATTATTGATTTAGTTACGTTTGTCGGATATTTTCTTAGAGGGAATTTTATTATCTTTTCGATATCAATTTATTCTTCCGTTGGAAAATTCTATTTCGAGGGTATCTACTGATTTTGTTTATTTTTAGGCGACTAGCGCGGTTTCGTCACCGGTCTCTCGCGTCTTTCCCACGGTTGTTCTTAGATATTGATATTGACAAGTGACTAGATGTTTAAAGAAATGCGTGGCGCAAGATGCTCTATTTACTGAACGACTTATTTTTATCACCGATCGATTATCGTTGCCGCAACATTGCGAAAGGAAGGAATCGTGGAATCGCCAGGACGTAACACATAAATACAATAAAGAACAAGCAGAAAAAGAGGAAGAGAGAGAGAGAAAGAGAAAGAGAGAAAAAGAGACAGAGAAAGAAACGAAAAGAAAGACAGAGAGAGAAAGAAACAAAAAATTTAAATAAATTAAATATATTTAAAAAAAACTTTATTTAAAATTTTATTTTATACATAATGTGTGTGTGTGTGTGTGTGTGTGTGTGTGTGTGAACTTAATATAAAACTTATAATCAAATTAAAATAAAACTTATATTTCTAATTATAATATTATAAAAATTAGATATAAAACTAAAAATAAAACTAAATTAACTGAAAATTAAAATAACTGAAAATTAAAATAAAATTGAAAAAAATGCAAAAATTAAAAAAAATGTCTGGATGGTGCGGTTGGGGGAGGCACGTATCCGGATAGTCCGGACGATGACGGCACATATCCGGGTGGTGCGGATGATGCGAGCACATATCCGGGTGGTGCGGACGACGCGGGCACATATCCGGATGGTGCGGATGATGCGTGCACATATCCGTATGGTGCGGACGATGCGGGCACATATCCGGGTGATGCGGACGATGCGGGCACATATCCGGGTGGTCCGGACGATGCGGGCGAATAACGGCGCATTTTATTTTTTTTTTTCGTTTTTATTTATGACCCGCCTCACTGCTTCATTGATACGCTGAAAAAAATATTAAAATATTAATATTTCTACATGCATATATAACTACGGACATACATATCAATTTGTACACATATATTGATAATTCATTATATTATAATTACATACATCAATATATATATATATATATATATATATATATATATATATGATACATATACCCAGCAACATATATATATATATATAAAATTGATTATATATACATACATACACAAACACGCGCGCGCGCACACACACACACACACACACACACACACACACACACACATATATATATATATATACTATGATAAAATCAAAACAGATAATATATGAGCAATATTATAGATTTGTATTCAAAATATTTATGCGACACAAACAGATATCTATGTAAAGTCGTTGCTTCTACGAGACGATAGAACAGAAATAGAGTAGAAATTCAACATATTTTCTGTTTCTACATATTTAACACAATGCGAAAAGCTTATATTTTATTGTTCTTTCCAAAGTATGCACATATCCTTGACTCCATTACTCTTATGTAGACATAATGATATCGGTAATGTAACTATAAAGCGTTGGTAATATACCGACACTTTTAGTTACACTTAGATGAGGGCGTTCACCCGTCGGCGTTCGCCCGTCGCTCCGGCAATACGGCATCCTCTTAAGAGGATGTATATTACTCTCCACACACATGAAAGAGATAAAGATAGTACGATTATATCTATCTTTGTCATGTATGATTGCAACTCTGTTTATCGCGACATCACGGAATTAATCTACTGCTCTGTTTTACTCTTGAGTCTCGATCTCGCACACACACATATGCACAAAATTTTTACAGACAGTAATCTTTTTTACTAAGCTTGTAAACACGTTTCTAAACGTTCACCTATATTCTTTCATGCATTTCCGAGCAGAGAGGTATCTTATTTTGCATGTACTCATTGCAAAACTTTTATATTACATAAGTATTTTTCCGACCTGACGCCAGAAGCCGATAAAAAAACTGTAATTTTTAAATTTCTTTCTATTTTTAACATAAACTCGTGAGTCTCATCTTTGTTTCGAATGTATACTTAAATCGTGGAAAAGGACTTATTATTCTATTCAACTAAAAAAAAAGATTTTGATGTGCAAAATAATAATCGTTTTGTAAAACGATTTTTACAAACGAGCTTGTGCATCCCCTTAATTGTTCCTTCAATTCCTTGGTGTCCGCCTAAGGATGCATCCTGATATTCGTACAATATTCGCGCTTCATCTTCTTCGTTATAGATTCTCTTTTTGTTATGATTTTTTTCCTTTCCTTCCTTTAGGTTGAGAACTACATTACGGCTTAATGCGTCGGCATTGGTATTTGTTTTTCCAGATCGATGTACGATTTCGTAATCATATTCTTCCAGCTTTTATTTCCATTTTATTAGACGTGATCCTGGATTGGCTACCGGCTGAATAACCATACCAATGGTTTATGATCCGTTATTGTTCTAAATTTAGTATAAATAAGGTCTATAATATTTTACTGCCTATACTATGTCTAATAACTCCTTTTCGATAGTATTATAATTATGTTCTGCTCGCAATAATATTCTGCTGGCGTAAACAATTGGTCGATCTTGGGCTACTTCTCCTTGAAACAAAACAGCTCCGATGGCCTAATCCGATCGTCCGTTGTTAAAAGAAATTCTTGTCTAAAATCAGGATATTTTAGCACTGGGGCGGTAATTAATTTATTTTTTAAGTCTCAAATGCATTTTTTTGTTCTCCGACCCATTCGAATTTTTCTCCCTTTTTCGTTAATTTTGTAAGAAGTTTGGAAATTTTAAAAAAATTTTCTATAAATTTTTGATATTATCCCGCTAAACCTATAAAAGATTGTATTTCTTTTCCCCTGATCGATGTTGGAAATTCTCGTACAGCTTTTAGTTTAGAAGGATCCGGCATGATTTCGTTTTTGGTTACTATTGTTACGTTCAGTGGACTCCACGATTCTTTTCTTTCACGTAATAAAACTTACGCTCTGGAATCCTTTGCACTTGCGACATAAACAATAAACTAAAAGAATATGTAGCACGCGAGACTAATATTTCAGAATCTAAATCATGCGCGATAAATATTCAAACACAAAGGTCCGCTAGAAGACCAGGAATTTTAAACAATAATTAAAAGTTACTCGAACCATGAGAAGGCTCGAAATCTAAACAGTGCGCATGCAAGAGACAAACAAACGGATCAGATAATTTCTTTTTTTCTTAAGAGCCGCTAGTGAAAAAGCGGTATAAGAAGAGTTTCGAACAAAGACCCTTCTAAAAACTAGAGCTATGTCTTATCAACGTAGTTATGATCCGCGACTGAAACTTGCGACACTTGACACCACGAGCTCGCCTGCTAAACCACCCTTGCGCGTTATCTGCTTGAGATAAAACTCAAGTGAATAATAAAACTGTCAACTTGGCCGATCATGTCGACCAGCGGACTCTCCAGTGAGCGAGACTCAATTGTTTAAAACAAAAAGCCTACAGCAATAAGCGCAACCTCCTGAACCTTTTTTTGGAAGGGACACAACCTCAACTCATGAGAGGGGCACCATTTAAAAAATTGATTGGGTAAAAAAGGAATATGGCTTGCCTAATGGAGAGGGTACGCGAGGAGATGCCAAGATTCGGTGTACGCGAAATCCTCCCTCAGGAGAGTCAGTCCATCTTCGTATCTCGATTCAGAAGGTTGGTACTGAGTCTATCCGTAGCTCGCTCTGACTTATCAAAACTTCGAAAATCTGACTGAGTCTATTCTCTCAAGTTCTCTCTGCGATCGTGCAAGGAGTTTCACGTTAGACGAGCTAAAATTTTATAATCGTGCGGACAAGTGACGAGTGGTGTGCCCTTGAGTGCAACAACCAACATCACCGGAACCGAACGGATCTCCGAACCAATTTTCCAGTCGGCTCTTTCACGGGAGGCGGAGGGTCACTCGGTTATCGAGAGTCATCTTTTCCTTGCACATAACAAGTAGTGAGTCTACCAAAGATTTCCTTTCCCTTTGTTTATGTTTTGTCTTCTTCTATCAAATACCATTTCTTATCCTTCTTCCTTTCCTCTCAAAGGAAACAGTTGTTGTTAAGTTAGAAACTTTAATTAAAATCCATGCATACATATTTATTAATTTAATTTAAATTTTTGGTTAAATAAAATTCTGGTTATTAATTACAATATTTATTTTTGATTGTCCTTAGTTATTTTTGATGTGGCTTCGGCAAGGGGAATCGGTTTGAATATCTGCTTGTTTAGCATTCTCGTCCGTGATGCCCTAGTTTTCCGCATTTGCTGCATTGTAATACTTTATTTCGCGCTGCTTGCGAAATTGTATGATCGGGCTTATATCGCGATGCATGTTCTAATGGGCCCTTGACTTTCACTTCCGCATTGGCTTCTGCGATTGCTTCTTGAAACATTGAGTAATGCTATGCTCGCACCACTAATTTGATATCGTCGTGGAAATCTATTTGGAAATTTTGCATAGCTTGCTGTGGTATAGTTTCAAGTATAATGCGTTTTCGTTCGCTGCCGTAATCTTGGCTTTCGATCATGGGTTCATATAGTTCCATAGCCAAATTGTCGGCGTGAAGCCCGTATGCTCTGGCGCTCTTGCTGGCTTTTTGTTTTAAAGAGTTAATCTCGATTTGCAAGTGAGTAATGCTCTTCTTGCTTAAGGGGATCCTAAAATGACGGCCGAACTCCGACGGGTTAGCGCCCTCATCTAAGCGTAACTAAAATTATCGATAATACCGACCGAAATTATCGATAATATCAATAATTTTGTAACGGGGTTACTTTTCGCGAGTGCATGGATGAGCTCGGTCGGGATCAGGGCTCGTGAAAAGGTGAGACACACGAAAAGATTTAGTTAACAGATATCGTCTTTATTTGCCTCGTTCGGCAATGGTCGATTTACAATAGTGAGCGCGCGGCGGATGGTGCAACGCGCTAGATGTAATGCGCGTTTGTTATTCGGTGCGCGATGTTCGATATATCGAACCGCTTATAATATTCGTACGGCAAAGCCGTGTTTATTTTGATGGCACACGAAACGCGCAAGAAATCGGGCGCGGTCGTTCGGCGCGTGTTTATTTTGACGGCGCGCGGAATATAATGGAAGATTAGGCGACAGGTATTTCGGCGCGGTGATTATAATTCGCAAGTATCAAAACGGTTGTGATCGTGGTCGCGGGATTATGCGCGTATTCCCAGTGGTAGGGGAATGCGATCGGAGATCGAGTACCCTCGACCGGGTGGAGAACTCTCCGTCCCTGCTTCCGTTCGCGGAGTTGAGGATAGCGCGGCGGAGTCGAGAAAACTCGACGGGGCAGCGAACTCGCAAACCCTCGGTCCGGCTGACTGGAGCGGTCGGATGATAGACCGTAATCTAGGAGAGCGGCGAACACTCCGCTCTCGTCGAGCTAGTCGGATTTGTGTCAAGATTTAGGAGACTGCACGGAAACCGAGAATGCTCGGCGGAGGCTGCGAACACGTCAACCTCACGTTCCGTCGTTGCTGCGAATTTCAGGATCGGTTCTGGTACTGTATCTCGGAGCGTACTGCTCGAGTGGATTCAGGAATCGTTCTGGTCATGAGATGCCGAAACGCTGTCTTTTTATACCCGAGCGTCTATCGGTAATTGCGTCGTTCGCCCCCGGGTGGGGATAACGCGTTGTTTTCGGCGGGTAATTACGGTAAACGCGTTGCTTCCCCTGGGCAAAACGACGCGGCGTTTCGGCGGGTGACGCTCGGGATCTTCCGGCAGCGTTCGGTTGTGCTCGGGCTTGTCGTATTACGGCGTAACGGCTGCCGTATAACGGTCGTATGGTTGTTTATCGCAACCGCGGTAATTTAAGTATTAAAAAGGGCGCTCGGCGCCTCTGCCACTGCCCGGCTGGTGTTCGCCGGGCGGCAGACTTCCGGCTGGCTACGTGCCGGGTAACGATGGGAGGTGCATCGTTACAATTTTAGTTCCGCTGTTACCGATAATATTTTTGCATGTTTTATGCATATTTGAAAGAGAATTGTGTTCAATATGATGAAATCGGAAACATCGTGTATTTCTACTGCTCTATTGCCTCGCACGCATATCTAAGCGTATCTAAGTGTATAGATAACAGTATAACATAGACACGTGTCTGCCTTTATTGCATATTTGAACACAATTGCACACATTACTTATATGGACTTATATATATATATATATATATATATATATATATATATATATATATATGTGCGTGTGTGTGTGTGCCTTTCCATATATCATTCCAAGAGGAATAATATTTGGCCATGTGTGTGTGTGTGCATGTATTGTTATATATATATGTGTGCCTTTTATGTGTATATATATATATATATATATATATATATATATATATACATACATATATACATACATACATACAATGGCATATTACATATGTATTATAATATATAATAACGGTTATATTGCTAATCTTACATAACTATCAAATCGCATCCGGTTCAAAATATTGTAAAGCAACGGGCACACGTAAATCGCCTCTGGAATATTTTTTACAATAACCAGCACACGTAAATCGCCTCTGGGATATATTTTTAACCAGAACGCACATGCAAACCGCATCTGGTATGAAATATTTACAACCAGTTTACGAAAAGATCGCTTCTGGGATCAAATATTTCGGCAATATTTAAAGCGCACATGCAAACCGCATCTAGTATGAAATATGTATTGTAGTAATTCTAAATTCTATTTAAAGATTAATTTTATGTTACAATTTTTTTATACAAATATCTTTATGTTGTTTTCTATTTAGGAATTGCTTTAAAGATATAATCAAAAAATAAAAAAAGAAACTTGAAATATTACATTTTTATATAATATTACATTATCATACTTATATTTTTGTGTAAACTGCACGGAAAAAAAATTCAATTATATCTAGCGACATATTAGTATATAGTATACATTAAAACAATTTCTTCTAGAATTATGGTATATAAATATACTAACCTTTTGACCCTTATTTTTTTTAAAGAAAGTCTGCGGGCAAAGCGAAGCAAGCGTTTCTCATTACATTTTTGCCCCATTATATGAACACACTGTAACTACACAAACACAACACTCGTTTTTTAAATTCGACGCATTATAACGCGTTATAACGGTTGAGCACACTTTTGCGGTTATCTCTCGTTACGCGTATGTACACAACACGCGCGACTGAGACTGAGACTGAGTACTGCCGCGCACTGATATTATCGCATGTGTCTGGCTGCGTGCGTGTAAATAGTACACAGTCGACTTATTCCCCGATACGTACATACATACTTAGATATATGCATGCTACAAATATCGCGTAACAATAAAAACAAATGCGCATCTTTATAAACAAATATTCTGTAACCGAATAAAAAGTTATTTTCATATTGATTAAAATTAATTCGATACATAAAAACATTATTTATTAATATTTTACGACGTATCATTTTAATTACAATAATGTAATTAATGCATTTAAATTATTTTCGGATATATAAAATGCGACATACAGACATTTGATTTTCTATAGTAACATGACATATATATACAGGGTGTCCGGCGTCAACCGCATCACCGGTCATGTGCAGGTAGAGCAGGTGAAACCGAGAAGAAAAGTCTTGTACCAATTTTTCATATAACACTTAATAAAAGAGTTATTATTGAGTAAAGTGTGGCCAATCAGCGCCGATCTTTAACCGGGCGCACGTCGGTAAACCGCGCGCCTGATAGTGTGCACCGCTGCACACTTCACAGCGCGCGGCTCACTGACGTACGCCCGGCTAAAGGTCGGCGCAGATTGTCCAGACTTTACTCAATAATAACTCTTTTATTAAGTGTTATAGAAAAAAAAGGTAAAGGACTTTTCTTCTCAATTTCATCTGCTCTACCTGCACACGACCGGTGATGCGATTGACGCCGGACACCCTGTGTATATATATAAATTTTATAATAATTTATATATATTAATCTAACGTGAAAGATTATAGATAAAGGGAGCCTCGCGAGCGAGACTTCGGAACTCTTCGATATTTGTCGTCTCGCTTGCTCCTTCATTCTTTCTCGCTTTTGCTTTTGTCAACTCTCCAGCATCGCGCGGGGATCTTTCCTTATCTACTATACAGGGTGATTCAAAACAATCTTCTGTCCTTACAATGTCATATACTTGACACTATTCTAAGACGATTTTTCCTTTGCCAAAATTTTTTTTGAGGCTTAGTTTTTAAATTATAAGCCAAAATAGTTAACGAATTGCGGGCCGCGTACGCGAGGCAGGCAGGGGTAGCGCAACTCACCGTCCGATGCTGGTGATTACGTGAGGCGCTCGCTGCGATCAACTGTTTGCTACATACGATGGAGTGTATGTGTGAGAGAGAACGTATACGCGTATACACACACATACACATTCTCTCTCTCTCTCTCTCTCTCTCTCTCTCCCTCTCTGTCTCTTTTACACCTATCGTATGTAGCAAACAGCTGATTGCACACACGCACTCTCTTTCTCTCTTCTTTGTCTTTCTCTTTTATGTCCATCGCGTATAGCAAACAGTTGATCGCACACACGCACTCTCTTTCTCTCTCCCTCTCTGTCTTTCTCTTTTACATCTATCGCGTGTAGCAAACAGTTGACCGCACACATGCACTCTGTCTGTATCTCTCTCTCTCTCTCACACTGATTCTTACCTTTTATGTAGTAATTCGTTGCCCTCATACGACTCAATAAGTAATACTTCCGTATGATAGAACGAGTAACTAGCAAACTTTTTTCACTCATAAATTGTACCACTTATCGAACTTTTACGAATTAATCTACGCACTTTATCGATAAATTTAATTTATTAACGATTATAATGGTTAATCACAATCTACCGATTACTACCGATTAATTATTAAAATATCTCGAAGAAAGAAACGCGTTATTCGATGCGGAAACTGCGCGACGACAACAAGCAAGTTATATCGGTACTAGCGTTGCCGGCTGCCGGCTGCCGAACAACTGAATGTATCACATTACGCGTGATCGACGCGGACGCTATCATGTGTCCCGTGATCGGCTAAAGAAAGGAAAACATAAAACTATAAAATATGAAAATATAATGACGTATAATAACATCGTTTTTTTTAATAAATTCAGTTTATCGATAAAGTGCGTGGATTAATACGTAAAAGTTCGATAAGTGGTACAATTTGTGAGTGAAAAAAGTTTGCTAGTTACTCGTTGTATCACACGAAAATATTACTTATTGAGTCGTATAAGGGCAACGAATCTCTACATACAAGGTAAGAGTCAGTGAGTGAGAAAGAGAGAATGTGTATTTGTGTGTATACGCGTATACGTTCTCTCACACACATACACCCCATGTAGCAAACAGTTAATCGCAGCGAGCGCCTCACGTAATCACCAGTATGGGACGGTGAGTTGCACCGCTCCTGCCTGCCTTGTGTACGCGGCCCGTAATTCGTTAACTATTTTGGCTTATAATTTAAAAACTAAGCCTCGGAAAAAATTTTGGCAAAGGAAAAATCGTCTTAGAATAGTGTCAAGTATATGACATTGTAAGGACTGAAGGTTGTTTTGAATCACCCTGTATATAAACATCTTATAAAATAAAAACTGAAACTTTCATATTGTATTTTATTAGTATAAAAATAATTATAATGGATTAATGAGATTCTTGCGATTAAAATAAAACCAAATATGACATAAATCGTATAATTTTAAATGAAATAAGTAATCATAATTTTAATAACATAATTGATTAAAAATTATCCGATTTATGTCATGCTTAGTATTATTTTAATCGCAAGAATCTCATTAATCTATTAGAATTATTTTGATATCTATAAAATACGAAAAACAGAAATTTTACGAACGATATGTAACCCGAGATATTATAGATAAAGAATCTCGCGAGCGAGACTTCGGAACTCTTTGATGTTTGTCATCTCGCTTGCTCCTCGTTTTTTATTGTATTCTTTCATCCCTATTATTATATTCTGTTATTTCTTCGACTTTTATTCTTTCTATTCTCGTCTTCCTACATAATAATATATTAACTTATTCGTCTTTATTTCATACAACATAAATGAGATATTGTGTATGTCATAAATAGAAAAAGTATTTAATTATGTGTATTTTTGTATGTACATGTGTTGTATTTAAGTATAGTTAAATAGAAAAAGAAAATAACTTGTGTATATCATTTATGATGTATCAAATAAACATAAATAAATAAATTTATTTATTTTTATGTAGGGAGACGAGAATAGAAAGATTAAAAGTTGAGCAAATAAAAGAATATAATAATGGGAATAAAAGAATACAATAATGAATGAGCAGAAAGAAAGAAAGAAAAAGAGAGAGAGAGAGAGAGAGAGAGAAGCGCGAGTGAATGCGTAAGTGAATATGCGAGGAGCATGAAGCTAAGCGATACGTAGTACATAGCGAGCGAGCCATTAGAAAGAGACAGAGCGTATGATCGAGAGAAAAAAGATACTGCAATAATGTTAGTGCGTACATGTATATTACTCTCGAGAAATCTCTTTTAGTATAATCGAAAACTTCGCGTTTCGTAAACGAGCGTACGAATTAGAAAAGCGTGCGACTTTTCTATAACGAGAGTTTCAGACGATATAAGCACACACTGTCACGGATGGAGTTCACGATCGAGTGCGCCCGGCGGTTCCCCGAGAGAGCTTTTATACAAACGTTCTTTTACTCATTCGAGAACATTCAACGTGGTTTTCGCGAAATTCGAGCTTGCTGTTGTTTGCGATGATTATTTAAAATTGAACGATGTAATTTTGTATTTGTTAGTTTTCTTAGGCTCTCCCGGGTGACCGCTGCGTGGCCCGTATGGATAGGCACGATCGATGCCGCGGGCCTGGCGCGAGTCGCGTAGTGCCGCTGTTGGAGCGCGCTCCTATTCATCGCGCGCCGTACGACGCGCGAGATGGCTGCTCTAGAGCGCCAATTTTCGAGCGCGCCTAGCCGCTCTTTGTTATAGCGCTCATTATCTTATAATTGCTCTGAATTAATTCTAGTTGGTTCGTTTTCGAACATTCCGCCCGCCTCGTATGGTTGTACCTATGACAATTCGCGCTGATCGATTTACGCGGCCGCCGTTGGGCGTCATACGCGGCCGAGTTCGGCGTCTCGGCGTGGTCCCGCGTCGCGACCGTGTCGCGGGTGGTCACGCGGCTTAGACGTGAAGCGTGGTTGGTCATGTGGCTGGCATGCGGGTTATCGCCGCGATGAAATGCGGCTTCATTCCCTATTTCTGATCGTGAAGCGTAGTGATCGCGCGTGCTTAGTGTCGTTGTAGCGGATGCCTTGCGACTCCTTATTGTACGGTGTTCGGTATGTCTTTTAGTGTATGTATGTGGAGTGGAGTGTGTTTCGTGTAGGCGTATTGTGAGGTGAAGTGTACAGTGGAAAGTGTAAGTGTGAGCTTCGCGTAACCCGAATTTATTACTACAGAGAATACAAAAAAAAATTTATTTTTTTTTGTTACGCGTCGTCTTCCGGTGACGTGCTGACCGGGAGGAGGATAATTTTGGACAGTGGTCGCTTAAAGCTAGAGGTGGCGGTGCGCACGACGGGTTACCCCGTCTTCCCCGCGATTCACGCGGTCGAACCGGGCAAGGGGCCACTTATTCGGCGGCGTTGTCTCGCTACTTAGGAGGCACAGCCGGCCTTCGCGTACTTCCTCGTCGGCTTTGCACCATTTCGGCCGGTGCGTCAGCGAATGGAGGTACTCCCGGGACCACCGGTTCCAGAAATGGTCTCGCAGCTGTTGCAGATGCTGCCACCGGGATAATCTCGTCGTAGTTTCTAAAGCGAGGGACGGCTCCGGGACGGCGTTGAGTGCTGTGCTGACGAGGAAGTGGCCGGGGGTAAGCGCCTCTAGGTCCTCCGGATCGTCGGACAAGGCCTGTAACGGACGAGAGTTCAGGCACGATTCGATTTGGGCCAACAGGGTGGCCATCTCCTCGTACGTCAGTTTCGCGTCGCCGATGACGCGCCGGAGGTGGTGCTTCGCTGCTTTGACAGCCGCCTCCCAGAGTCCACCAAAATTGGAAGCCGCCGGAGGATTGAAGTGCCATTCAATCCTCTCGGCGGCGAGACCTCTCGCGATGCGCTGGCCCTCCCGGCCGCTGGCTGCGAAGAGCGCTCGCAGTTGGGCGTCGGCGTCCACGAAGTTTGTGCCGCAATAGCTATAGAGGGCTCGACATAGCCCCCGGCGCGCGATGAGCCGACGCAGCGCGGCCAGGGAGGCGTCAGCGGAATAGTTTGACGCTACATCGCGGTGGATGGCGCGGGTGTTGAGGCAGACGAACACCACCAGGAAGGCCTTAGTAGCGTGCTGCCCTCGTCCCCTGGAAGTTTGTAACCACATTGGTCCCGCGTAGTCGACTCCTGTGTGGAGGAACGGCCGAGCCGGTGTCACACGAGGCTGCGGCAGGTCCCCCATGAGTGGCTGCGGAGTTGCCGCTCGCCATCGCAGGCACGTTAAGCAGCGGTGGATGCTGCTTTTGATGAGCGCCCGCCCGCGGGGGATCCAGTATTCTTGGCGGATGGAGCCCAGAGTCAGCTGCACGCCCCCATGCAAGGTCCGGCGATGGTACGCCTCGATGACGAGGCGTGTAAAGATTGATCCTCCAGGTAAGATGATTGGGTGCCTGGCATCATAGAAGAGGAGAGCGCGCTTGATCCGACCGCCGACTCTGAGGATTCCCTGGGGGTCTCTGAAAGGAGTTAACCGGGTAAGTGTACTGCGTGTGGGCAGAGATTTGCCATTCGCGATAGCCGCTAATTCCTCCTTGAAGTTTGCAGCTTGGATGATTCGGATCCAACTCAGGCGCGCCTCTTCGACTTCGGAGGCCCTAAGGACACGCTGGACGGCAGGATTGGCCCGTCCTTCGGGCGCCAGCCTCTCCAAGGATCGGCGTAGCCAGCGACGACACCAGGCCGTGACCCGTAGTAGCCGATGCAGAACCGAGTACAGGTTCAGCATCTCGGGCTCCTGGCTTTCCTCCTTGACCGACGTAGCCGCGTGGCTCGAGGCGCGCTGCTCGGGAAGCTCGCTCTCGTCGTCACAGTCCCCAGCGGTCGTCCAGCCTCCCGTCTCTATACTCAGCCACGTCGGGCCGTGCCACCAGAGGAGGTGGTTTACCAGCTTCTTCGTGACAGTCCTCGTGAAGCGCAGTCGGCCGGGTTGTCTCATCCGGGAATGTGGTGCCACACGGCATCAGGCAATGATGTTTGGATCTCCGAGACCCGGTTGGCCGTATACGTCTTCCAGCCGGCAGGGTGGCCGCGGATCCATCCAAGGGCTACTGTTGAGTCCGACCAAAGATGAATAGTGACGTCTGAGGCCTCCAAGACGCGGCAGATGTGGCCGACAAGCCGAGTGAGCAGCGTTGCCGCACAAAGCTCCAGGCGTGGTAATGTCACCTGCTTTAAAAGCGCGACCTTCGTTTTTGCGCTCAGTAAGGTGACTGCTACCTCTCTTTCCAAGTTTTACGTTCGCAGGTACGCGACAGCCGCATAGGCTATCTCGGAGGCGTCGGCGAAGCCGTGGATTTGACGTCGGTAAGCAGTTCCGCCCGTGAGCTCACGGGGAACGCGGATGTGCCCTAGAAAGGGAAGTTCGGTCTGGAATTCCTGCCACATCTGCACATCGCCTTCAGGCAGTGGGGTGTCCCAGTCGACCCCTAGTAACCAAGTCGCCTGTATCATAATCTTGGCTCGCACTGTGGTGGGGGCGAGCCATCCCATCGGGTCAAACAGTCGGGCTATCAATGACAGGACTGTTCTTTTTGTCACAGTTGATAACTGGAGCGGTGGCGTTGAGAACGCAAACGAGTCCTCGTGCGGATGCCACCGGAGGCCCAAAGTCGAGTGGCTTTCCCTTGGCTGCCACCACCGAGGCTCCCGTTGCAAGAGGTCCTCCGCCGGTAGGTCCGCGAGCAGAGCGGAAGAGTTCGCTGACCATTTCTTTAGAGGGAATCCGCCCGCCCTGTAAATCAATGTGAGCTGCTGTTGCATCTGCTTGGCCTCAGCAATGGTTGGTGGTCCGGTCAGGACGTCATCCATGTAAACGTCCCGGCGAAGAGCGTCAGCACCGAGTGGCCACTGGGAAGCTTCGTCGTCGGCTAGCTGACGAAGAGTGCGGATGGCTAGAAAGGGGGCACACGAGAGACCGTAAGTGACAGTATTGAGACGGAATTCCATGATATCGTCGTCCGGGTGATCGCGCCATAAAATCCGTTGCAGGTCTCGATCCTGAGGATGGATGTTGATCTGCCGACATCTTCTAGATGTCCGCTGCGATGACGTAGCGGTGGCGACGCCACCGCAGCAGGATGTCGGCCAGCGCTGGCAGCAGGTTCGGTCCGATCCTCAGATGCCGATTGAGTGTCTCGCCCGTCTGCAGTTTAGACGAGCCGTTGAACACGACTCGCCATTTGGTCGTGGTGCTCGCTTTCCGCATCACTCCGTGATGAGGGAGATAGCAGCGTGGCTTAGGAGCGGCGTCCGCACCCGAGGAGACCAGCGTCATGTGCCGCAAGCTATCGTACTGATTCATGAACTCAGCGTACAGTTCCCGGAACGAAGCATCTCGGTCGAACCCAACATGTGCTTTAGCAACCGCAGCGCCGAGCGACGTGTGCCGGTGAGGTCCGGTAGAGGCTCGATCACCGGGAGGCGCACAGTGTAGCGCCCGCCAGGCCCTCGTGAATGCGTGCGCACGAAGTGCTCCTCGCACTCCTGCTCGTCCTTGGAGATGGCGGTGGCGGTTATCAGCAGGTCCTCCTGTTCCCAGAAGCGGCGCACCACGCTCGCGAGGTCGTCCTCAAGCCGGCACTGGTGCGTATGCGCCAGTAGAGAGGTGGTGGTTTTGCCGATCGCCCCCGACAGAATCCACCCTAGCGTCGTGTTCTGCGCCAGCGGTTCGCGGCGCTCTTCCCTTCATAGACCTTGGCGGAGGATGGCCGCGTGGACGCCGGCTCCGAGGAGGATGTCGACTTGGTCAGCGGCGCTGTACTCAGGATCGACCAGCTCCAGACCCTCCACATGTGGCCAGGTCCTCGTTCCGGAGTGTAGCCCGCCGGCGTAGACGGTGAGCCGCGGAAGCACGAGAGCGCTGATAGACGCTGCTCCTTCGAGTCGCGGTAACAGCGAAAGCGCAACGCGACCCTTGGCTGTACCGGACTTCTGCCCCCCAACTCCGAAGGCCGTGACTGAGACTTGTGAACGCGGCAGCTTTAACCTTTGAGCGAGGCGCTCGGATATGATCGATGACTCCGAACCCTGGTCGATGAGCGCGCGCGCCGGGTGTAAGATGCCGTTTCGGTCGGCAACTCGAACGCGAGCAGTCGCGAGAAGCACGGTGGCAAGCTGGTCGAACGGCTCTTGCGCGACGTGTGATGATTTCGTGACGGCGTTATCGCGACAAGCTTCGTGCAGCGAAGAGTGGTGACGAGCCTCACACACCGAACACGCCCTTTTGGAGGCGCACTCGCCTACTTGGTGCCTGCCGAGACAATTAAGGCACAAATTTCTCTGCTCGACTATCTGCTTCCTTTCCTGGGCCGTCTTCTTCTAGTACTCCTCGCAGAGCATCAAAAAGTCTCGCCGGCACAACGCACAGCGGCCTCGCTTCACTTCCGGTCTGCTCTCTTGCTTTTGAGCGAGATGGCTGCGCGTGTACTTTAGCGGGCTGGACCCTGGCTTGCTCGCGGGGCCATCGACTTTGATCGGCTGCATCGCTTCTAAGGTGTGGAAACGTCTATCGAAAAACAGCTCGAGAGTATCGAACGACGACGGTTCCTTCGTGTCGCCAATCAAGTTTTCCCATTCGCGGCGCGAGCGCGGGTCGAGGAGGTCGACGGCTAAATATACAAACAAGTCCATTGTAATCGATCGGTCGACCAATGTTTTCCAACGAGCTAACTATGGTCTTCAAGCAATGGAAGATTTTACGGAGCTCGGCCGGGGATTCACTCTTCATCTTCTGGAGCGAGATGAAGTTCGCGAGATAGGCGCGAACCAACAAGCGTTTATTTTCATAATAGTCGCTCAACATTTTCCACGCGCTTTCGTAGTTATCACCCGTAGTGATGTTGCGTATTAATAGTTCCGCCTCACCCTTTAAGCAAGTTTTCAGGTAGTGGAGCTTCTCAATCTGATCTATCGACGCATCCTTTCCGATTATCGACAGGAATAAATCGCGGAACGCCGGCCATTCTTATCTATTTCCCGGAGAACTGGGGGAGCTGGATCCGTGGCAGAGTCGTGCGGGATGCTGATCGTGGTCAGTGTGACCAGAAACAGGTCCCGCGGCTCACGGCTCAGCAATGGAGGGGATAACGCACACAAGCGCGAACCGCGTACATGTGCGCTCTGCGCTTCGGTTAGTTTCGGAGAGTAGAGAAGAACAGACATATGTTTTCCGTCTTCTTCTCACTTTCTACCGAGCTGGCAACGATGTTGCGTTCCGATATTCACTGCCAGTACTGAAAATCTATAGTCCACGTCACGTGCACTATAGATTTTCAGTACTGGCAGTGAATATTGGAACGCAGCCGAAAGCAATGTTGATTGCTTGGCTTATTACATACGATAGCGTTAAATGTTTTTCTGACTCATGAACTTTTTATTATGCATATATGTATATATATATATATATAAAATATTTTTTTGTTATGCTATATTAGTATAGCATTGGCTATAGTTTATAAGTTTTATTGTGATATAGTAAAAGTAATATATTTACATATAAGGACATATGCAATTTTTTAATTACTTTATATTACTTTAATAATTACTTTATTAATTATTTACACAAATATGTGTTTGTGTAAGATTATAAATATTACAATAATATAAGAACAAAGAGTGAATGGACTTCCATACCACCCATGAGGTTCCACTAATGGCGCGTTAGATTTTTTTATTACATGGATCTTTGCCTGGAGCCCTATTGTACCACATTTTATTCATGTCTTATATAGAAATAATATATTTTACATATCTACTTTATCTTATATCTTATGTGATATCTTTTACGGACAAAATACATGGATGATAAAATTCAAAAAATAAATCTTTTATCAATTAAAATAAATTTTTCCTTTAGACTACCGATATTATTTTTAATGATATTTACCTGAAATATTGTCCAATATGTTCATTGTTTTTCTCGAGCAGATTTCGGCTTATGTTTACAAATAAACGCACAGCCTGTCGTGTCCGCTCGTCTCGATATACCCAAATCAGCTGGCAAAGTATTTTTTTCTTGTTATTGTTTCGGAACAATTTCGTTGTTTTTAAACATGTAGAATAGGCTCTCGTCTCTTTTCTCGCCGAAACGTCGACTAGATAAGTAGTACGCGGGCACAGAATCAATAAATTATATCAATTCAAATTTCATTTTATTAGATTATATCAATTCAAACTTATTTGGAATTCTTTACGCTGCTACCTTTCGTTTTAATAATTTTCTCTAAACAGTGCTCTTATATGAAATCTTAATGTTCAGAAAGTTTATTCATGTCCTTTATAGACATAATATATTTTACATATCTACTTTATCTTATACCTTATGTGATATCTTTTACGGACAAGATTCGCGGATGATAAAATTTATGGAACTATTCCAATTGTAAGTCTCAAATTTATTTATATTTTTATCTGTTATATTTATATATTTATATTACATTCTTCATTGTATTTATTCATTATATTTATTCATTATATTTATTCATTGTATTTATTCATTATATTTATTCATTATATCTATATATATATATATATATTTCATTCTTAGAGTCTTTGTTGTTGACAATTCTATATAGAAATGTGTGATACATTAAAAAAGAAACCTAAACGAAGCTTTTCAGAAGCTTGGCTTAGTGATGATCGATTTAAATTTTGGATACGCAAAGTATCATTTGACGATAGCCTTTTCCATTGTATTATATGTAATAAAAATTTTTCGTGCGGTTTATCGCACGTTATAAGACATGCGGATTCTGCGTGTCATAAAGAAAATGCATCATTATTAAATAATAACAATATAAGTTCAAATACAATAATACGAAAACGTTTTAAACAACAATGGTTAGAGATCGATTTGTTTAAGCCATGGCTACGCGAAGTATCAGATGACGTTAATTCATTTTTCTGCGCGTTTTGTAATATATCTGTTATTGGTGGTTTGTCTCAAATCTATCGTCACGCAGAATCCAAGCAACATATTATAAAATGTAAAGAAAATGAAACAAACAAATCCAGTGAAGATATGAATGTGAACGAATCACTTTTGTCATTTGAAGAGCGAAAGAAATCAGCAGAAATTCGCTATGCCGCGTTAATTGCTGATAAAAATATTTCGCATCGAACGGCAAAAGATATTCTTACCCTTTTTCAAGAAATAGGAAAAGATTTTAATGTTTTGAAAAATATGAGTATGGGCCAAACAAAATGTACAAGTATAATTTCAAATGTGTTATGTCCGATTGAGACGGATCGTATAGTTAACAGCATTCAAAACACTAAATTTTCAATTTTTATTGATGAAACATCTGATATTTCCAATGAAAAATGGATGACGTTTCTTGTTCGGTATGTTGATTCGAAAACATTAAACATTCGCTCGCAATTAGTAAAATTAATTAATATTGATGCGAGAGACTGCAGCGCAGAAAAATTGTTTAATGCTTTTAAAGCTGAAATGTGGAAATTGAATATTCCATTTTTAAATATTGTTGCTTTATCATGTGACAATGCATCCGTAATGACGGGAAAACATCTTTCATTTAAAAAAAAGCTGAAAGAGATGTGTAAAAATTTAATTACACTTCCATGTCCTTGTCATTCCACTGCATTAGTTGCGCATGCCGCATGCGCTAAAATACCGGATTATTGCGAGGAATTTTTAAAAAAAATCGTGAATTTTATTAACGGTAGTCCAAAACGTTCGGCAATTTATCAAGAGTTCTGTGAATGTTTTCAGCAAACAAACCTAAAAATTTTAAAGTTGTCTGATACACGGTGGCTTTCTCATCATTCATGTGTTGAAAGACTTCTTGAGTCTTGGGATACTATCAAGTTATTTCTGAATGAAATTATCATAAGCGAAAGAACAAAGTCTGGAACATATTTATTATCTATGATGCAAAATCTAGATATAAAAGTCTATTTCTTATTTTTACAGCATATTTTAAATTTTTTTAATTCATTTAATGCATTTTTCCAAGCTGTGGAAACTAGAATACATTTATTGCAGCCAAAGTCAGTAGAACTTTTAACCACAGTTTGCAAACATTTTTTAAAGTCAGAGCATTTGAATAATTTATGTGATAATATTAAATTTGATGAAAAGGAGAATCAAAAATTGTTAAAAGAAGTTTCTTTAGGATCTGAATGTGAAGACTACCTCGATGAATTAATGAAGGAAGGACATGCAGATATAGTTGCAAATGTTCGAAAGAATTGTTTGCAATTTTATGTAACTGCCGCCGAGGAAATTTATAAAAGATTACCAATTAATGATAAATTTTTATCAAAATTAAAAGTTTTCGAACATAACTTAGTATTATTAGATATTGATAGAGAAACATCATTCAATGATGTTTCTTTTATCGCTGAATCTCTTGGCGGGTTTGACGAAAACGATTTGAAGAAAGAATGGCTTACTTTACATCTAGATTTTACAATAACAGAAAAGGAAAAGCTATTAAAATTAAGCTTTGATGATATGTGGAAACAAATTTTACAAAGTCAGTATTCCACTAATATTGATAAATATCCCAATCTCAAACGTCTTTTGAATGCTGTTAGATCACTTCCAAATTCGAATGCCGATCCAGAAAGAATGTTTTCTGTTTTAACTGATTTAAAAACAAAAAAACGAAATAAACTTTCGTCTTCCTCTATAAATGCTATTTGTGTTTTGAAATCAGCATTGAAAGCAAGAAAAGAAACCATTCTAAACATGGAGATTGATGAGAAGCATTTATCTCTCATGTCGTCGGACAAATTATATAACACTCCTCCTAAAAAACAAAAAAGCAGTCTTACATTATATGCTGCAGATGTTTGTGATATTGCTGGTCCCTCAACATCTACCGATATGCAATAATAATGTTTAGAAGATAATGACTTATATTTTATGGCCATTATTATTCATATAATATAATATAATAAAAATAGTTGCTTTACTTATTTTCTTGTAAAAATATCTTGTCGGTAATAGATATTATGTCTCCAAAAGACACCATATTTGTAAAAGGTGCATCTAAAAATTTTCATGTCTGTAATAGACATTATGTTTGCAAAAGACATAATAAAGTAAATATGTAAAAAAATAGTATGTTTACAAGAGACATCAATAAAATGTGGTACAATAGGGCTCCAGGCGAAGATCCACATAATAAAAAAATCTAACGCGCCATTAGTGGAACCTCATAGGTGGTGTGGAAGTCCATTCACTCTTTGTTCTTATATTATTGTAATATTTATAATTTTACACAAATATATATTTATGTAAATAATTAATAAAGTAATTATTAAAGTAAAGAAATAAGAAATCGCATATGTCCTTACACGTAAATATATCACTTTTACCATATCATAATAAATAATAAAACTTAATATATATATATATATAGCATAACGAAAAAATGTTTTATATAACTATGTATATATATACATATATATACATAATAAAAAGTTCACGAGTCGGAAAAGCATTTAACGCTGTCGTATGTAATAAGCCAAGCGCCAAGCGATCAACATTGCCTTCGTTGCCAGCTCGGTAGAAAGTGAGAAGAAGACGGAAAACATATGTCTGTTCTTCTCTACTCTCCGAAACTAACCGAAGCGCAGAGCGCACATGTACGCGGTTCGCGCTTGTGTGCGTTATCCCCTCCATTGCTGAGCCGTGAGCCGCGGGACCTGTTTCTGGTCACACTGATCGTGGTTCGTTCTCGGCACGTTTCGTCCCAGGTGACTGAGGCACTGACCTTGTCAGCGCCTCCTCCAGCTCAAGAACCGCCGCGCGTTGGTCTACGTAGACTTCCTCCGCCTTAGCCAGGAAGTCCTTCGTCACGTATTTGTGTTTCCTAAGCTCCGCTCCATAATCGGCACGAAGTCCTTCGTGCTGCTCCTCGAATTTAGCCCATTTGGCGTCCAGCAGCTTTAGCGTGGTCGCTACAAGCCCCTTATTAATTTTCGCTTGCCCTGCCTTCTTTAAATTGTCGTACGTGCACGCGATACGACTGTAAAGCTTGTGCTGAGCTAGGATTAAATTTTCCATCTCCATTTCAGGTTAGTACCGCGAGGGATCTCTTCTAGGCTCGCTTCCTCTCCGGAAAGCACAGGAGAGGCCCACTAAGTGGTTCACCACACGCGACGTGGATGCCGATTGCGAGATATCCGGCTCGAAGGACCAGAAATTGTGCGCGAGTGAACGCGGTAGCGCGAGGATTGCGTGAACTAGACACGAGAGTGTTTGTTTCAAAAATACAGTCAATTTTATAAATCAATAAATAGTTCACAAGTCCCTTTTTATCTTTTAGATTTAAGCTAATCTTAACCGAATGCTTGCTCCGGCGAACGACCGGGAGCTTAACGATAATTTCCGCGAGCGACGGATATATCTCGACTACCGCAAGCGACGGTATAAACGGCGCGATTTTGCGAGCGACGGAAAAACAGCGCGTTTTAATAACGAGAGATTAATCGCTAGCGACGAGAAATCTCTTTTAGTATAATCGAAAACTTCGCGTTTCGTAAACAAACGTACGAATTAGAAAAGCGAGCGACTTTTCTATAACGAGAGTTTCAGACGATATAAGCACACACTGTCACGGATGGAGTTCACGATCGAGTGCGCCCGGCGGTTCCCCGAGAGAGCTTTTATACAAACGTTCTTTTACTCATTCTAGAACATTCAACATGGTTTTCGCGAAATTCGAGCTTGCTGTTGTTTGCGATGATTATTTAAAATTGAACGTTGTTATTTTGTATTTGTTAGTAACTTAGGCTCTCCCGGGTGACCGCTGCGTGCCCTGTATCGATAGGCACGATCGATGCCGCGGGCCTGGCGCGAGTCGCGTAGTGCCGCTGTTGGAGCGGGCTCCTATTCATCGCGCGCCGTGCGACGCGCGAGATGGCTGCTAGAGCGCCAATTTTCGAGCCCGCCTAGCCGCTCTTTGTTATAGCGCTCATTATCTTATAATTGCTCTGAATTAATTCTAGTTGGTTCGTTTTTGAACACAAGGATTCGGCTCGTCTTAGGAGTTGGGACTTCGAGTGTTGAGAAACACGATACATAAATTCCGTGCAAAAATGATTTATTTATATTGATAGCTTACATATCGTAGAGTTTGGTTTATTGATGTTTCGGCGATGTAACAATATTGGCGCTTGCAGAACCTCACAGTTTCTTCAAGTAAACGCGTCACTACTTAGTTCGGAATACGGTTCCGAGGTACTCGTTATCTCTCTTTTTATTGTCCAAAAGTAGGTGATTTTTTGGTACTAGATCGCGATGTCTTAATTACATATTGCAACGAATTGCATACATTGCATTTAATTATGGTTTTGGGAGCGCGCGCAACAGTTTACGAAGTGCTGAATTTGCGCTGTGCTCCTTTTTATTTTTGTAGGTCGTAATAATGTTATTCGATTTCGAGTTACGACACAATAAAATGTCGTTGATCGACATCTTCTGTATTATTTATGTTCCGAATATGCAACACAATGTGAAATGTCACTTTTGAGCTCGAGTGCAGCGCGCGCAAGAGTCGAGAGCATTGATTGGCTGAAAGAGTCACGTGAACAGCTCGAGTAGACGAAACGCGACGTTAAAGTTTGACATTGGCAAGTTTTCACGTAATGTTAAGTTCTGATATTTCACATCACGTTACGTAAAATCGATCATAATTAACCGCATATAAAACAATGTGTTTTAGGTTTTACGTCACTTCACATCCCGTCATGTCCCGTTACGTTAAGTTCATCGTAATCCCGGCATTAGAAGAAACCACTTCGTTTCCTTGCACTATTCCGCGATACCCTTATAATTTATAACTGAATATTTCTTTTCACTTTATCTTAATCACTTAATCACTTTTTTCTTGTTGCATTATTCAGCGATATTCTTATACAATATCTCACTGTTGTGCCATACGATTTTTGCTTTGCGTGATTTGGCGCGAGATACTACTGTGTCTCTTGATATTCTTCTTTACACTATTCCGCGTTACTTTTATCTTTTGATATGCTTCTTTACACTATTTCGCGATACTCTTATAAGTATCTTTACTATTTTTATGATAAAATAATGCACTCTTGCATTGCAAACTTTATTTATTAACCTATACTTGTCAAAAGCAGATACGGATACGAGCAGTTAACATCATGAAGCGTCAATAGCGCAATCTTATGGCAAATGCTCCAACCGTATAATTTTCGCGCATGCGCATTAGAGACTTGGGCGGCGATGACGACGAAGACGTCTTAAGAATACATTTCGATTTTATATTATACAATATTACCTCCGTTCACGATACATGTAGAAAAAAAATAAAGTCACTTTCATTATATAATTCAAACTCAAGCTATCAATTAAGCCTATTAAAAATACGATCGGTTCAACCGTTATTGAGGTCCGCTACTCGCAATTGTCCGACTCGCGTATACAGGGTGTCCCAAAGCATCCTTGACAACGCTCGTGAGTAGGTAGAGCACAATAAACTGAACAGAAAAATCTTGTATCATTTTATATAACGCTTAATAAAGAAGTTATTATTGAATAAAGTCTGGTCAATCAGCGTCGACTTTTAGCCGGACGCACGTCAGTGAGCGGCCCGTCTGTTAGTGTGCGTCGCCGTAGCGACGGAGCGTTCACGCACACTACCAGGCGCGCGGCTAAAGCGTCGACGCTGAATGACTAGACTTTACTCAATAATAACTCCTTTATTAAAACAATATATATAAATACTTCACACAACAAATAAATTATTACGGTGATTAGCATAAATCACTATTAGCAGTGAAATTGCTTGAATGACAAATATTTTGTACAGGCTTATTGGAGCATGGAAATATTTCATAGTGCATTTTGATGGTAATGGATATACGGATTAATATGATTTCCTCGTCCGTTACGTTTTAGTTTCTTCCGCCATGGTTCATAAAAGGTGTTATTGTATACAGGGTGGTCCTCGTAACGGTTGCCACGATTTTTAAGGCACTTACAATAATCTGACATAAAAAAGTTTCAAACAAAAGTTGTGTGGCTTCAAGGGGGCCATAAGATGGTGACAATGATTTGACCTTGGAAAATTATTTGAAGGTCATGTGAAGGTCAACTTTAAAATCTTAAATGAAAACCCCCATTTTTTATTTAGTATTCTTGTAGCTGATATCGAGAGCTTTCCAAAACATATAAAAAAGTATTTTTTTATTAAGTACTTTTTGAGTTATTTTATATTTTAAATTGACATATTTTGATATAAAAAATAAAATGTTTCGTAAAATATTCAGTTTTTGATAATTTTACCGTAATACTTCTATGTACAGAATAATGAGACAAATTAATTAGTGCCAAAAAAAACAAATAATTGTTTAAAAAAATACATTGTAAATAATTTTCTTAAAAACAATTTTTTTTTATACTAATTGATTTGTCTGATTATTCTGTACATAGAAGTATTACGGTAAAATTATCAAAAACTGAATATTTTACGAAACATTTTATTTTTTATATCAAAATATGTCAGATTAAAATATAAAATTACTCAAAAAGTACTTAATAAAAAAATACTTTATTATAGTGTTTTGGAAAGCTTTCGATGTCAGTTACAAGAATACTAAATAAAAAATAGAGGTTTCCATTTAAGATTTTAAAGTTGACCTTCACATGACCTTCAAATGATTTTCCAAGGTCAAATCATTGTCACCATCTTATGGCCCCCTTGAAGCCACACAACTTTTGTTTGAAACTTTTTTATGTCAGATTATTGTAAGTGCCTTAAAAATCGTGGCGACCGTTACGAAGACCACCCTGTATATTATAACTATAAAATAAGAGAAGATCAGCAGAGGAAATGAAAGAATTCTTGCTGCAACTGCATGTTTTCGCATAATAATACGTCCTTCTACATTTTCAATCATCAGATTGTAACGGGGTTACTTTTCGCGAGCGTGCGCGGATGAACTCGGTCGGGATCAGGGCTCGTGAAAAGGTGAGACACACGAAAGATTGAGTTAAAAAGTATCGTCTTTATTTGCCTCTTTCGACAATAGTCGATTTACAATATGTTTCGCGCGGCGGATGATGCAACGCGATATCTGTGATTTGCGTTCGTTATTCGGTGCGCGATGTTCGATATATCGAACCGCTTAAGATATTTGGCGGTAGCGTAAGGCCGTGTTTATTTTGACGGCGCGCAAAATGCGCAAGAAACCGGGCGCGGTCGCCGGCGCGAGTACGGCAAGGCCATGTTTATTTTGACGGCGCGCGAGACGCGCAAGAAACAGGGCGCGGTCGGCCGGCGTGTGTACGGCAAGGCCGTGTTTATTTGGCGGAATACAATGCAGTAATATGCGACAGGTGTTTCGGCGCGGTGATTATTCTCGCGAATCTCGTAAACGTGGTTGATCGTTGTCGCGTGGTTATTCGCGTATTTCCAGTTGTAGGGGAGATGCGATCGGAGATCGAGTACCCTCGGGCGGAGAACTCTCCGTCCCTGCTTCCGTACGCGGAGTCGAGGATAGCTCGGCGGAGTCGAGAAAGCTCGACGGGGCAGCAAACTCGCAAACCCACGGTCCGGCTGGCTGGAGCGGTCGGATAGTAGACCGTAATCTAGGAGAGCGGCGAACATTCCGCTCTCGTCGAGTTGGTCGGATTTACGTGAGGATTTCGGAGACTGCACGGAAACCGAGAATCGGCGGAGGCTGCGAACACGTCAACCTCACGTTCCTTCGTTGCTGCGAATTTAGGATCGGATCTGGTATCGTATCTCGGAGCATATTGCTCGAGCGGATTCAGGTATCGGTCTGGTTCTGAGATGCCGAAATGCTGCCTTTTTATTCCCAAGCGTCTAGCGGTAATTGCGTCATTCGCCCCCGGGTGGGGATAACGACGCGTTGTTTTCGGCGGGTAATTATTACGGTAAACGCGTCGCTTCCCCTGGACGAAACGACGTGGCGTTTCGGCGGATAACGCTCGGGATCTTCCGACAGCTTTCGGCTGTGCTTGGTTTTCGGCATAACGGCGGCCGTATATTTTGTCATCTTTATGATGAATAGTTTATTGTGTTTATTCTTTTCGATTACAATCAAGATCGTTTTTGTTTGTTAGAAGATTTAGAATACGTACTTCATAGATAAAACGAAAATACTATTTTGTGTACATTCAGTCAGTTTTATGTTAACTTTCATGCTATGAATTTAAAAAAAATATATGGCTTGATTTGACTGTTATAGCCCGAACAGGCTATACACAAATTATTAAATATATTATTCTAAATACATACTATTTTATATGATTGCTCAACGTGTAACGCGAATACAGATCATGTTACGAGCGTTGACCGAACAAAGCGATGACAATGCGAGCCACGCGCGAAGCCCGAGCGCCCGTGCAATCATTTCATTGCGAAAACGCGGAAATCAGGGCAAGCGGAATAAAGATATTGCGAAAATGCAACGTAGAAGTTCTACTTAAAAGCGAAATAAAAAGGAATAAAAAAATTGCAAAAGTGCAAGTAAAGAAGTCCTACTTAGAACTTCTTAGCTTGCATCCGGATATTGCCAAAATCAAGCGACACGACACACAGCCTTGTCGCTAAACGATCCCTTCCCGGGAAGCCAAGGGGAGTTAATAAAAAGGCCCACCGCTAACGAACGGCGGGCAGTCTTTACTATTAATATTACGCGGACAGTCTTGATCATTAATTAATATTACCCGGGTAGTCACAATAACTACCAAACGGGCAATCTTTATTCCTTTACGCGAGGAATATCTCTAACAGCCGAGAGTGTCAAAGCGAGTATCAATAATTATTATAATATTGAATAGCCACGCAGTCGACAGAAATATACACGAAGAAGCGAGAGGCGAGTCTCGAGACCGAAACTCGACTCTAGACACGCGCACGTTAAGATATCCGTTATCGCGATACGCGACGCGAGCGAAAATGCGGGAACATTGTAATCAAGCCAAGTCACGAATAAAATAGATATTAATATGTTTATTTAAATGCAAAGGTGTCACTTCTAAACAAATAAAGACAGTGAAGTTCTCGGGCGGACCCCGAATTCCTAAATTCCTTCCGGCAAACGATCCCAACTACCGTGCCTCTCCGGAGGCACAACATGACGTAGAAGTTGATATGTTGTTAATTCTCGGAGAATGTCAAAGAAATGCCCGACGTGCAGCTCAACTATTTTTTGAACTTTATAGTTTTCAAAAATCACATATGGCATTTGTTCGTCTAGAAAAGCGTTTACATGTACACGGTAAATTGAGTGGAATTAAAAGACAAAGAGAAAAACCAATGGTTAACTATGATAATAGTCAATATTCTCGCCAATTAAAGTTTTTTGTCAATTGAAGTTAATCCACACATCAGTCAACGAATTAGCAAACACATCTGGAGTTACACGATCTTCGATACAGCGAATTCTGAAAAAAACATAAATTTCATCCGTATCATTTAGTTTTTATTCATAATCTTTCAGAAGCTGATTACGAGATCGTTTAATATTTTGTGAGTGGATGCGTATTGCCATGGCAAATGGTTTATATTTGGAAAATATTCTTTTTTTTTTAATGAAGCGCAATTTGCCAATTCTGAGAATTATAATAAATATAATATGTATTATTGATCAAATGAGAATTCTTATTGGATGCGTACGGTTTCTTTCCAGTATCGTTAGACACTAAATGTTTGGTGTGGAATAATTGGTGACTTTATAATTGGATATTTTTTTGATGGTACTGTTAATACAAAAACTTATTGTGATCTATTGAGCAATCATCTTCCTCTACATTTGAAAGAATTACTACTTAATGTGAGAAGAAAAATGTATTTTCAACAAGATGGTGCACCTCCTCATTTCTTCAGACCTACATGTACTCTTTAAAACCAAATATTTGGTAATAGATGGATAGGTCGAGGAGGTCCTATTCAATGGCCTCCTCCGTTCACCTGATCTTACACCTTTGGATTATTTTTTATAGGGATATGTAAGTAGTGATACTATGCGGGTTCTAAGCCATGGTCCTTTGAGGGGGGTGAGGGAAGAGGGGAAACCAGCGCGGTGGGTATGACGTCACGCGGGGAGGGGGACCGCGGCGGAACGGTAGGCGCGGGGGCCGCGGAGAAGGGGGAGGGAGACCGCGGCGGAACAGTTGGCGCGGGGGCCGCAGAGAGGGGGGAGGGGGACCCCGGCGAAACCGGTAGGCGAGGAATCCGCGCGGAAGAGGGAACGCGAAGATACGATGCCGCGAGTAGGTGTGAGAGAGATAGCCCGAGGCGTCCGCAATGTGTAAGAGAAGGATAGCGCTAATGATATTTTATGGGCGTGGGAGAAGTATAGCCCGAGGCGTCTATATGAGTGTAAGACAAGGATAGCGTTGGCATGCACGTTGGAAAATGATGACGTTTGCGAGAGAAAGAGATAAAGGGAGAGATAGCGCGAGGCATGCACGCGTGTAGGAGAAGGATAGCGCATGAGTAGGAAAAGGATGATGTTCGCGAGAGAAAGAGATAAAGAGAGAGATAGCGCGAGGCATGTACGCGTGTAGGAGAAGGATAGCGTCCGCAAGTTAAATTTTGCAGACTGTGCATATCTACAATATTACACCGTTTTTATTCATACATACATACATACAGGATGGGATAAATAATTAAATTCACAGATAATTAGTAAAATAACTTATTTATTACAAGCCTCTTAAAGAATATCATTTTCAGCACATGTCAATAACCCGCAATCTATGAGCGATTCGCTGTTAAACATATCACTTTCATGTATCGTTTTTGCAGCGTCGCATACATTAGCGATATTATTCTGTTGTAAAACAGTTACAAATTGTTTGAATTTTTAATTTACAATATGCGTATTTTCGCCTAACCAGTAATACATATGTTCTATACATTTTTCAAAATCGAATAAATATAATAGAGTTGGCGGTTTCATATATAAAGAATTATTGGATAATCTTATTTTTATAATATTCGAATCAGATATTTTAACCACTTCGAATGTCAAATCCACAATGGGATTTCAGTCGATTGTAGAAGCCGTTCAATGTGCACACGTTTCTGCATTAGCGATTTCCACGTTTCAAAAGGCAATATTATTTGATTGCCCCGATTATCGCCGAGAACCAATTCCACGCAAGATACAGCTCCAACGTTTATTCCAATGTCCAAATATTTATATGACGTCGGGGTTAAGGCGTATCGTCTTCCGAGTATACGAACCGCGCGATGAGGCTCGGATAAAATGCTAGGGAGTAAAAACAATATTATTTATATAAATATTTAGAAGGTGTAAAAAAATATTTATAAAGTATAAAATTCATTAAGTTAATTAAAACTTACTTGTTACATTTCTTCTTCTTACACGGTGATGTTTCATCAGCATTTTGAATGGGAACGTAATAATTCATGCGGCTTCCTTCAGTGGGATACATTTTTATATGAACCTTTCACACAAGTGGTCGATGCAATACTGAATGTATTAAACATATTTAAAATATGTATTAGCGTTGCAAAATTGCAATGTGGTGGGGATTATTGTCGACGCAATATTTTTTCAATTTTTCTATTCAAGCGCCGATGTACGGCTGCTTCGTGATGACATCACCCCCAGGTGTAAGATGCAGCCGAATGCACAAAAAAATGCAACATAACATAAAATTTTCAAGCGCTAATGTGCGGCTGCTTCGCGATGACATTATCCTAGATATCAGAATTCAAACGCGCGTGTCAAAACATGACAAAATCGTGAAATATAAGAATAATTATCAAGGTTAAATTGTGCTAATATACAAGTAATTTAAAACTTTTTCGATGCATCTTGGCTGAGATGACATCATTATCACCCGGTGTGAGATTTTGCCGAATGCACAAAAATGCAACGTAATATAAAATTTTCAAGCGCCGATGTGCGGCTGCTTCGCGATGACATCATCCTCAGATATCCAAACGGGCGTGTCAAAACATGACAAAATCGTGAAATAGAAGGATAATCCTCATGATTAAATTGCACTAACATACTTGGACAGCAGCATGTAATTTGAAACTTTTACTTATTAACACGGAAGTGTCTTTATCGAATGACAATTTCAATTTATTAACACGGAAGTGTCTTTCCGTACGAATATATCGACGACAGGTTGCAAGATATGTGTTTACCACCGCGCGAATCATTTTACAGTTCCTTGACCGGTGACACAATATCTGAGAGCGATTACGCGCATGCCGAGAACGTCTGGAAGCGGTTCTCCATTCGAACACTGGGCGAATATAGCGACTTGTATCTCAAAATTGATGTCTTGTTATTAGCAGACATTTTTGAAAATTTCCGCGAAATTGTATTAAAAGTTACGGGCTCGACCCCGCGTATTACTACACTCTTCCCGGATACACGTGGGACGCCATGTTGAAGCATACGAATATTACATTCGAATTGCTTACGGATATCGACATGGTTATGTTTAACGAACGCGGAATACGCGGCGGTTTGAGTCAATGTTCCAACAGATACGCGCATGCTAATAACAAGCATCGTACGATCTATCGAAACCTTCAACGTATCTCACGTACTTTGATGTAAGTAATTTGTACGGATGGGCAATGTGTCAACCCTTGCCCTACACAGATTTTCGATGGGTCGACGACGTATCCGATTTTGATACATCATCGATCGCGCTCGATTCGCCTATAGGCTACATCCTTGAAGTCGATCTCGAGTATCCGCAACATATACACGATGCGCACACTGACCTACCGTTTTGCCCGACACGCGACAAACTACCTGGTAAGCGGCAGGATAAGCTGCTCGCAACCTTATACGATAAGAAGCGTTACCTAATACATTATCGCAACCTGCAGCAATGCACGCGACACGGGCTTCGAGTTACAAAAATACATCGAATATTACAGTTTTCGCAATCTCCATGGCTTCGCAATTATATCGAACTCAACACACAATTCCGAACACTCGCAAAAAATGATTTTGAAAAAAATTTATATAAATTAATGAATTGTAACAGTGGGACCGTTACTACGGGCCTGACATGTAGCGTCCGGAAAATATATATCTATCTATACACGGCTTGCTTATTCACCCAGCCCTACCTGTCCCGCTGCCGCCATCCTACCTAACACATGCGCGTCCTCTCTCAGCATGCGCTCTCGCTCACCGATACACGCGCTCTCGCTCTGCATGCGCTCTCGCTCCTCGGCACGCTCTATTTCTCTCGCAGGGTCCCCACGCGGTGCCGACTCCCGCCACCGGATCAACGGCGCACAGGAGAGGGACGCCGGCCGGGTATAAAAGCCCAGCCGGCCGAGGCATCGAGAAGACCAGATCCCGTCCTGCCATCCAGCTCCTAACACCGATCTAACCAATACCTAACACCTCTTAGGGCAGAGGTTGTACTCCGCCCCGCCGAGTTGAACCGGCTCTCTATACCTCGGGCCATGGTTGTACTTGGCCCCGTCGGGTTGAACCGACTTCCGTTGCCCAGGCAGTGCTAGACGTGACACTCGAACCTGCCGGCAATACCTAATCACTTAACCCGACTGTAGTGCATGTACCGACTGCGCCGTAAACATTAGTCGCACGATAGAGATAAGTCCGCTAGTTCTAAGTCTCGTAGTCATAGACCTGCTAGTCTTAAGGCCTGTTATTGCTAAGTCCGCTAGTTGTAACCGCATCCTAGTAATAAAACCTGTCTAGTACTAAGTCCGCTAGTTATAAGACCTGTTAGTAATAAGCCCTATATAATACTAAGTCCGCTAGTTGTAAGGCCTGTTTGTAAGAAGCCCTCTAGTTCTAATCACGCCGTTAGCGCCTGTAAATAAGACCGGGAATGATTACCCGCCGAGCCTGTCTTGCGCTTCTCGCCGCTTTGCAACCATCGCTTTGCGTCTCCGCTTTGCGCCCCGCATCCTGCTACCAGCAACACCGCTCCACGCACGACACCGCCAGGCCCTGCACGCTGTATCTATCTTTCTCTCACTAAATAAAGTATCGTTTCTACCTATACTGTGTCTCGTAAGCTTGAGTCTCCCCTTCTCTCGAACCCGGACACCGACAATATGACGCGTCAGCAGTCTTGTATAAGATCTAAATTACACGAAGTATACACTATCCGGGAGACAAAAATTGCTCTAAGTCCGTACGATGACAAGCGGTATATTGTACCCGAAACCACCGACACGCTACCGTGGGGATATTATAAAATACCGTTGTAAATAAAATATTTATTGTAAATAACAAATTACGTATATTTATTGTAAATTAAAATTATATGTATATTTATTGTAAAATATATGTATATTTTATAAAGTTTACAATTTTGTTTATATTTGTAAAATATTATTATGTATTATGGTTAACATATTTATAACATATCATTTTTATGTATCCAAGAATTGTGTGTAGCATCAAATCCCAGGCATTTCACATAAACCTCGTCGCCCTTTTTGCGTATCACCTTTTCCACGAGATGTATGTCGGGATTAGCAACGCGTTGTAACTTGTATTCGTAAAATCCGCCGGCGACGGGATTTCCTCGCGAATCTTTGAGTACATAGGTCACGAGATTAGTTTTCTGCACTTTAACGATCTTAAACACTTCGGTCGACCAATTTGGCGTGTAACCTTTGTCAAAGATGGTCATGAATTTACTCACGCGTACCGGATCGCCTACTTTGAATCTTGCCGATGCCGCAATCTTTACGTTGCTGTATACCGTATTTAAAAGTTTATCGGCGATCGCGGGGGTAACATCGATAGGTCTCATGCCGATAGTTCCATGTTTTCGCGCATTTTACTCTCTAACGGGCCAGGACAACGCGTCGATCCACTTGTAATTTCCATTAAACGTAAACAATTTCCACATATTGCTCTTTAACGTTCGGTTGAATCATTCCACGACCGAGGCTTTCATGATAGAGTACGTCAAATAATGATTAATGCTGTGTTTCTTCACGAGTTTCTGTACATTTGCGTTGTAAAATTGTTTTCCTCTGTCGGTTTAAAAATTTTTCGGACATCTTCCATCGTCTCAAATTATCTTTGCGATAGCATCAGCCGTCTCGTTTCCACTCTTATTCTTGAGCGGTACAGCCCACGCATACTTGCTCAACACATCGATAACTGTGAGTATATAGTTGTAGTCTTTGTTAAATCGTGCATATCGATGCATCTCGACCACGTCCGCCTGCCACAGATCGTCATATCCGCGTACTATGACACGTCTACGTGGGAAATTTTTTCTCGCTGGAGCATGCAATTCTTCCACGAGCAGCTGTTTTTCAGAGGTCTTTTGCGACATATTTGATCGAGGCATAATTTGCAATAATGAGTAATTCCTCCACGTATATTCTTTATATATCTTTCTTCTCCTGCGCTGAATTAGATGTAGTCTGCGCGTGAGTTGCATACCGAAGCATTTTCTGCATCTCATCCATCATTATTTGCAGCGTTTGCACATTAGTTTCGAGCGTGATTATTTTTTTCTCAAATTCTTCCTGTCTGTCCTGCAAAAGCTTGACACGTATTTCCACGTACTGTTTGTTTGCGGCATCAGTATCATCTTCCGGTTGCGCTACGCGTCGTATCTTGCGCGACCTTGCGTCAGAGCCGGAGGCTGTCTGACCCAGAGCGTTATCGCGCACGTAATTTCTTAGTGATCCATTCCATTGATAGTATGAGTTGTTTGGTGTTCCCAACGATAATCCAAATTTATTAATCGACATTTCGATACAAACAATAATGACAGTCTGACTCGTTTCACCGACGCATAGATTAATTTATAATAAGACCAGCTTCGTAAAGTTCCTCGATAATTGATAATATTTCGTTGTCATGGGCATTGTTGCCGGCTTGACGCGAAGCTTCCAGCTATCGCAAGCGATCTATCAACTCGTTGGGATTATTCCAATGCACGTAATCGATCTTATTGTCGTTTAACGTCATAGCGCGCGGTATGTTTATACCTCTTCCAGCTTTTTTTCCAGGCGCTATTATATTTTTAATAAAGATTAATGGCGCTATTATATTTTTATACTTGTATCCCTTGTTACTTAACACTGGATTACGCATATCATTGCCACGTCTATGCGCATTTGTCGCCAATAATATATTTTTGTATTTAATTTTATCATCGTCATTGTATACGTTATCGTCGGGTATTCTCTTGAAAATCAACTCGTAGAGGCCTGGTGTTCCCACGTATCTTTTTAACACCGTAAACATAATCCATACTGTTATTTTTATCTTGACTCAAAATAGCTCCCACATATTTTTGCCCCAGTGGACCCAGATGTGTGCGCAATATATTTTGACCCTCGGACGTTTGTAATTGATGTTGAACCGACGTCACAAGCGTTTCAGGCGTGGTTTCGAAAATTTCTTCCACATATGGAAACGATCTTTCGTACAATATTTGACTCGATTGTACATCTTTTATCGGAGTAGAAGTAACCACATTCGATAATTGTTTCATTCGCTTACGTTTTGATTGATTTGGAGTAGAAGTTATTAGGGAATCGTTTAATGATATATTTAATCTTGTTCGCTTTGTTCCAGACTCTTTTTTTCAGATGCTTGTCTTCGAGCATAAGCGATGGTTCGATTTTCGCTTCATTAGATTCCACATTGATTGTATTTTCGACAAGTTGTTTTAGAGGTTCGACAATTGGTTTAAAGTGCCTCTCCAATGCGACGTCTTCCTCCATTTGGTCGGTTTTTAAAGAACGATATTTTTGCGGATTGATTTGCTCGTTTTTACAATCTCTCTCGCAATCTTCTCATGATCGTCACTGTCAATCGTCGTGGTCATGTTGCACTCGGACGAAAATCTTTAGACGTTGCTCGATCGATGTATCGATAACGACTAACCACTTTACGGTATTGCAAAATCGTTGAATTCTTTTCGATATCGTCCATTAGTCTGTAAACTGTCTTTATCAATCACTACAAATCCATACTTGTGTTGCCAATATTTGTGACAGAATGCGCGAAAATCGTCGTAAGACATGTCAGTATTTACATGATCGTTGTATACATATTTCAAGTTTGTACCATCTTGTTTAAATAAAATCAGTAAATTTGCATTGTCCCGTATAAGATGCTACCCAAGCATCTTTGTCAAACGTTTGCCAAGATACCCAATCTTGGCATATGTTTGACAAAGATAGAAACAGTCGACGCTCGAGTGTCGACCCATTGCAAAGTACTCTCTTATCGTATCTTGTTTATCGCACGCCACGTCGTCAAAGATAAAAATGGAATTCGGAAGCTCCTCGCTCGGTGGAATAACGTCACTATTATTAGAGAATGTAAAATAACCAATTTCATCGATTGATAATAGCAAATTTTCCAAGTATCGATATTTCGGTTGTTGAAGTGATTTCGAATATACGTACACATTGTCGAAATGTACACCGTGTGTACTTTCTATCAAACTTATCAACACGTTAGTCTTACCGCAATTCGAAGGACCGCAAATGATAGTATAGTAGTCGACAGCATGTTTCCATGCTTGCGTATTTCTTTCTCGGACATTACTCGTATGAGTCATCGGAGCCCTATTTATAGAGGCGCACCGAATCGAAACCGCGCAATCTCAAAAATGTTTCTTCTTCTATCGGTTGACAGCGATATTCTCGAGCTTACCACCGAGCAGTTACAGATTATCCCCAAGATTGTTTTACTGCGAGACTTTGGTAGCTACGTGTAACAATTATGGGACAAGCTTCCCGAACATATAAAAGCTGACTCAGAGGTTCAACAGTATCGTCGATGCATGCGATATTATAATTTGTCGTGGCAGCAAACACATTTTGATGGTCCAACACCGTTAATAAAAAATTGTGACAAATGCCAGCAAAAATTATAAGAGGTAGCGGTTTGTTAAATCGTGCGATAAACGCACTTTCTATCGAATTACATATTCCAGGCTATTAGTTTTGCGGACCGGGAACTCATTTAGAAACACGATTGGCTAGAGGCGATCGGGGTATTAATCCATTGGATGCTGCGTGTCGCGAGCACGACATAGCTTATTCCCGAAGCAACGATCTCGGTCAACGACACGTTGCGGATAATATACTCGCTACGAAAGCGCGAACGCGTATTACCGCGAGAGATTCGACTTTTGGCGAAAGAGCAGCCGCTACAGCTGTGTGGGCGGCTATTAAAGCAAAGACAAAATTCGGTATGAGGCTGAAAACAAAAAAATCATCTATGAAGAAAAAGACTGCGAAAAAACGAATACTTCCTATAGCTAAGCGCGGTGGTATATTACCAATTTTACCATTATTGGGAGTTCTCGGTTCATTGGCTGGTGGAGCAGTGGGAATCGCAAAGGCAGTGAATGATAACAAGGTGTCAGCTTGAAGAAATCTAACGTCATAATCGCCCCATGGAAGGTCACAGACTTTATCTCGTTCCATACAAGCGCGGACGAGAGTTCGCAACAGCTGTTAAAAAAAAAGACGTCAAAATAACGATAAAAATGCCTGCCTGTGTAACAACCAATATACAATTGCAACAACATGCACGACGTATGCACATATCATTATTTAGAGGCGTTTTCATGCGCAATAATTTACCGATAAACGGCGTATGATGAAATGAGCGGTATCGTCAATTTGGATGACGTCGATGGTTCCGATACTCGTTGGCTAGCCTAGGCTTTCTTCAAACGGTCGATAATCGATATGAATTTAAAGTCTGACAATTCACTGTCGCGATTCAGTATTCGTTCGACAGTTTTCGAGCATGTCATTTACATTTAAGTGATTGGCAAGAATAGCATTCTTGCTGTAAGCTACTTTCCGGCTATAGATTTAAACGATGACGATTACGAGCTTGGTTTAACGGACTTTGAAACTTATCATACGATATCGAACGTAAATTCTTGGAATAATAAATTTTATTTTGATAACGACAATAAGAAAATTAAGATTCCCTAGGGATCGTACGAATTACACGCTATAAACGAATATCTGCTACAATCCGTGCAATTTTACGAAATCGACGTGTAGTTGGTATATAACGATATTGTTTATGACGAAGATGTCGCACGAGAAGAGAATAAAGATGATATCAAAGAACACGGCAAATATCCAATAACGCTTTGCGCTAATTATAATACGCTAAAGAGTGAAATCGAATGTGTCAATAGAATAAATTTTAGTAAACCAGACAACGTTGGATCGTATTGTTGAGATTTTCGTCGAATCGTACATTACAGCCTCGGAAATGGCACGAATCGGATGTACCGATAAATATTATTAGCGTAAATATTATTCGTATAGAATGCAGCATAACCACTGGTGCGTACAGTAATGACAAGCGCGTACATACAATACATCAATTTTCAACGAGCATGCCGCCAGTATATAAGATATTTGAAACGCCAGCACAGATCATTTATCTACCGATCATCGTACGGAGCATTACTGATTTAACAACACGCATTGTTGATCAAAAAGGACATTTGCTCGATTTTCAAGGAGAGGAAATTGCATATACGGCGGCGATAAAAGTAATAACGTGTGACAAATGAAACGCTTGTGTTGGACGAAAGTACGGCGAGAGACAATATTTTTACGAGGGACAATATTTTTGCGAGAAAGCGACTGGGTGCAGTATCGAGTGACAACAATCGGATATCCGGTTACGCTAAAAATAAGCTCAGCGCGTTGAATCGCGAATTTTTAAAATCATTGGAATTCGTCGTACGAAATACTTGAATAATGATTGACATCTATAATATCGGAGGCGAACCGATCTTTGACGATCGTATCGTTAAGATTGAGACTCATATGTACAATCCATACGCCAACACAACGCTTGGATATAGCGACGAGATACGGATACTGATACAACATCAAGATTTGTACACATTACAGTGTGAAAATTTTCTATACGTCGAGGGAAAGTTAAGGGTGCGTAAAGTAGATGAAGGGACGAGAATGGTATTGGGAAACAATCGCGTTGTGTCGCGTTTATGTTTGATGAATTTCGGTATGAACTCGACAGTGTGGAGATTGACCGCAACAGAAACGTTGGAATAACTTCCACGATTAAAAACAATGTCTCTCTAACAACCGAGAAAGGTAAAGTCTTGGAGAATGCTGCGTGGAATATGTCCCATAATGCTGTTGAAGCTTACTTCAACTTTTGCGTGGCACTAAACATACTATTGGGTTTTTGCGAAGATTATAAGCGAATTGTGATTAACACTCGTTACGAATTAATTCTGATACGTTCGCACAACGACAACGATTGCATATTTGGAAATGCTTCGACCGAATTATTTAAGATACAATGGCATCTGCCACATGTAATATTGAGCGAGGTCAATAAACTATCCTTGCTGCACGCGTTGGAAAGTTCTTGAATATGAGTTTTTGCTCTTGGGATCTATACGAATTTCTTTTATTGCATAATACGACCAAGCATTCGTGGACCATGAAAGCCGCCACCCAGCTGGAGAAGCTGCGATACGTGATCTTTGCGCTGCAGACTGGTAGAAAAAATGCTATGTCAAAAGATATTACTACATTCGACGACTGTAAATTGCCCAACGTTAAACTTTATCTAAACTTGGAATTTTATCGATGATTTGAATTAAGATTTTGATAAAAATAGATTCGTCCCCTTGTTCAATATGTACTCTCGTTTTCGCAAATCTTATTACGGATGTGATAATGATGATATGCTATTAAACTATTCAAAATTTCTATATTGCGGTTTTCTCGCGGTTATTGTTCGCGACAAAAGGAGTCTGTCAAAAATTCCACCATGGACGTGAGATTAGAGTTGGAGTGCAAGGAGGATATACCGGCAAATATTACCGCCTTGTTTCAGCTTGCACGATCGCATAATCGAATATTGCCCATTGACGAACGTAGTTCGTAAAATTACCTAGATCAGCAAATATCCCCTCCAATGTCAAAAATATATAAAAATTGATATTTTGACGATCGCCAGCAGTCGTACATTATTCTTGCAATTGTACAGTAGTATTATCAGCATGTTCGCGCCAACGTTTGTGGATCTGCAAGGATTCATTATCGGGCGAAACTTTATCGTGAAGAAAGTAACAATACTGAGAAATAGATTTGTTCTATCTCACTACATTTTTGCAAGTCCCATATCATGGCGTACGCTTACAAAACCTGAGAGACGTCAAGTTTCATAGCTAATCGGACATCACCATGGACTTCAATGGAAGGATGGAAACGTTCCACACAGCTTCGCTACGCGATTGATTACGAAAGCTGTGATGGGTGCGATGGAAGAAAATGGAGCATCGTCTCCTATCGTGTACGTTAAAGGACATGAAAAACGTGAATGGCTGGCCGATATACTTGACGATGATGCAAGAAACGACGTTATTATTATTGGGACCTTAGATGCGGACCATGAAGGTATCACTTCGTTAAATAAACTAGATGTTACTAATACTATGCTGTGAAAAACATTAAAAATATTGGCTGGCCGATATACTTGACGATGATGCAAGAAACGACGTTATTATTATTGGGACCTTAGATGCGGACCATGAAGGTATCACTTCGTTAAATAAACTAGATGTTACTAATACTATGCTGTGAAAAACATTAAAAATATTGGCTGGCCGATATACTTGACGATGATGCAAGAAACGACGTTATTATTATTGGGACCTTAGATGCGGACCATGAAGATATCACTTCGTTAAATAAACTAGATGTTACTAATACTATGCTGTGAAAAACATTTAAAAAATTGCGCTTTATAAAATGTATTTAAAATATTCAATTGGTGGACGAATCATTATAAATATTCACCCAAACATTATTTAGAACAAACTATTGTTATAGTATATTTTTATTCTCTTTTATTTTTCCCTTTTCTTCTTTCTTATCCTGCGAGTATTAAATTTCAGTACATGGCGTTACATAGCGGCGTCAGTTAATTAATTAAAATATAGATGTTACATGTCTAAATATAAAATTTTTAAAATAATAAGTTTTTTGTTGTTTAATAATCATTCATAACCGTTCAATAGCTATTTGATAGTCGTTCAGAATTGTTCAGTTGTCGTTTGATAGCTGTTCGATAGCTGTTCAATAATCATTTATAACCATTCGATAGCTGTCCAAAGCTGTTCAAAGTTGTTCGATAGCTGTTCAAAGCTGTTCAATAATCATTCATAGACGTTCAATTGTTGTTCGATAGCTGTTCGATAGTCGTTCGACAGCCGTTCACAGCTGTTCGATAGTGGTTTGCATATTTTCTACACTTGAACGCCTCGCGCTATCCCTCTTCCACAGCCTCGCGTTTGCCTCGCGCTATCTCCCTCATACCTACCGTCTTACGAACGCTATATCTCTCTCCAACGTGTATGCGAACGCCATCCTACTTCCACGTGCATGCCTCGTGCTATTTCTCTCCAACGTGTATGTGGGCACTATTTCTTTCCCTCTCTCTGTCTCTCTGTTTGTCCGTCCGTCCGTCCCTCCCTCCCTCCGTCCCTCCGTCCCTCCCTCCCTCTCCCCCTCCCTGCATTCTGTACATATTAGAGAGTATATCATATTAGTTTTGATCGATACTTTGTACGCCAAAATATACAACCGCCATATTTGTTACTTTCCTTGTCTTGGGGCAAAACCGGATGCTTATACATCTCAATCAAAAGAGAAAGAACTGTTATCTTGATTTTGTGTCTTTACAAAAAGCAATTGGAAACAAAAACTTACGGTCAGAAAAAGAAATTGCTGAAAAAAGCTTTTTACGATCTATAAAGTTAAAAAATTAAATAAGGAAATCCTACAGCAATGTGTTATAGCCCGAAAAGGCTGTACACGAATTAATAGATATATATTATTTTAGATATATGTATATTATTTTATACGATAAGGCATTGCTCAGCGTGTAACGCGAATACGAATTACGTTACGAGCGTTGACCGAGCGAAGCGCTGACAACGCTAGCCCCGCGCGAAGCCCGAGCGACCGCGCAAACACTCCATTGCGAAAACACGGAAATCAGAGCAAACGGGATAAGGAAATTGCGAAAATGCAACTTAAAAGTCCTACTTAAAAGTGAAATAAAAAGGAATAAGGAAATTGCGAAAATAAAAGCAAAAAGATCCTACTTAGAAATCCTTGCATCCGGATCTTGTCGCCAAAGTCAAGAGATGACACGTGGCCCGGCGGCCAAATAATCCCCTCCCATGAAACCAAGGGAATATAAGAAAAAGGCCCATCGCTAATAAGCGGCGGGCAGTCTTTATCGTTAATTAACATTACGCGGGCAGTCAATAACGCTAATTACGGGCAATTTTAAATTAAAGCCACGCAATAGCAGAAAGAAATACAAAAGATCGAAGAATGAGTCTTGCGACCAAAACTCGATTCGAAGTCGTCTAAAGAAACTAGACATTCAAATCCTTGCATTCCGGTTAGAATTGAATTCATCAGTCTCTGGAATGTTGCTCGTGCATTTTTCAATCCAAATGGCATTCTATTAAATTCAAAGTGTCTGTAGGGTGTTGAGAAAGCTGTCTTTTGTTTATCTTGCTCAGCCATCGGCATCTGATGATATCCTTACGCTAAGTTGAATATGGCAAAATATTGTATTTAGCGTTTCCTATCTGGTCCAGTATATCGGTGATATTGGGCAGTGGAAATGAATTGCCTCTTGTTAAGTCGTTTAGCTTCAGAAAGTCTACTACTACTCGGAGCTTAAGTTTTCCGGATGAGTCGGTCTTTTTCGGTATCACTAATAAGGATGCGTTTCATTGACTCGCGCTTGTTCAGATTATGCCGTTTTTTGGCATTTCTTGCACTTGTTTATTTACTTCCATCTTGTGCTTCTCGGGAAGACGATACGGTCTTGTGTTCATCAGCGAGATATCGGCGTTTATCTCATGCTCTACCGTCGCGGTGCACGTCAGCGGTTCTCTGTCCAACTGAAATGTTTCGTAATGTTCTTCGCATATGCGTGGGATATGCCTGTTTTTCTTCCGTATTTAAATGTTGCGTGCGTAGTAGTTGTCAGATTTGTCCGTGTCTCGAATTAGTAGGCTTAAATTTTTTTCTTGTTTGTACCGTATGTATTTTGGATTCGATATCGTGTTCTACGTCTTCGAGAGTGACTTTCGGCGTCTGTCTCTCGACTTCCAAATCAGTTGTATTTATAATACTAACGGGACACGTGTAATCTTTAGGTTCTACTAAACAATTTCCAAGGTAGATTCCTGGAGCTGTTTCCTCTGCTCGTATTATTCCTATCCGATTTTGATTCATTGTCGTTTTTACGATGATTTCGTTGCGCGGTTTTAAGATCGTTTTGTTAAGCGAATGAAATTTTAGTACGGCGTTTTCTATTTTTATTTGATTTTGATTATAATATCGCAAGATTCCGAATGATGTCGAAGAAAATCAATTCCTAGAATTCGTTCATATCCGATCGGAATGTCGTCTCTTACAACATAAAATGTATGTTTCACATTGTGATTTTCTATTTTAATCGTGGCGTACATTTTCCTTATGGTATGTTCTCTATGCTCGGTTATGTCTGTGAGTGCGATTTTATCTTCATATATAAACGTGTCGTCCTTTATGTGTTTCAATTTTATTAGTGAGATGGTCGATTCTGAATCGTACAACATCCGTATTTTTTCTTTTCTTGCTTGTCGCATTGGTAATGTTATTAATAATAAGTCTGTCTTTTTCTATGCGTGTGATATATCTTTAATGTGCGTAACGCGATATTCAGATACAGGTCGCGGTTGCTTCTTTCTCGCTTCCTTCTGCTCGTCTTCGCTGTTGCTACTTGCGCTATCGGCGTTTTTTCTCTGTTGTCGCGAATTCTTTCGATTGCGTATATTTTTTTCGTGCGTTTTTTGCTGATTACCCATTTTTATTTTATTTGTACTACTTTTCGGTTTTCTATTCAGGCTCCAGCATTCGTCGCGGCTGAGTTCTGTCTTTTTGCAGTGCAAACAATATTTATTTATCGCGTTTATTCGCGAGGGTTTTTCTGGTTTCGGAAGCGCGTATTGGTTACTTCGACAATCGAGTCCGTAATGTCCGTTTTTTCCGAATTTAAAGCATTGCGGGATCAAGCTTCTATTCAAGCTACTATTCCGCGAATAACTTAAGTCGGTTTTATTTTTATTAGTAAAGTTATTTGTTCTCACCGTTGACGGTCTGAGTTTTTCTTCGGTGCTCGCGCCCGTTATCGCTCCTTGCGCTCCTGGAGCGTCGTATATTGCTGCGCGCGTACCAGTGCTTGTAATTCGTCGTGTAGTCTGATTTGGAAATTTATTAATGCCTGCTCTTGGATTTTCTGTTGAATCGTGAGTTTTGTTGATGCGGAATGCTCTTTTCTTTCGATCATCGAATCGTATAATTTCATCGCTTGTAAATCAACGCTTGTCCGAAAGCGCAGTTTCATTCAGTTTTTGTTTTAACGAATTGAATTCGATCTATAAGTGTATCGTGCTTTGTTTCGACTGGTAATAAGAGTCTCGAGTTGTTGTTTTAATTCGTCGAAAGTCTGAATATTTCGTGTCTCAAAATCCTACATTTTCCTTTTAGTTTTGTTGTAAATAATATTGCTCGAATTAACAATTATTCTTCCGCGGGATTAATGTCTTGAACGGCATGCATTTAAAAATTCTAATAACTTATGTTGTGATGTTTCGTCAAATTCGGGAATCATTGCTCTTACTTTTTTTAACGGTAAGTAATTCGGAGCGGCGCTTCATCGACTTCTGATGTCGCGTGCAGTTCGTCCGTATGTTTCATTAAACGCGTCGTTACCGTCTTCTGGGCGGTTATCTCCGTGACGTGGTAATTCCGTGATCGCGTCTTCTACTCGCGTTACTCATCTGTTTAATGATCTTACTTCCATGCGTATTTCGTTTAATGTTTCGAGGAAGTGCGCGTTGCGTCTTCCTTACTCGTGGTTTGGTACGGGAGGCAGTGTGCGATTTGTTACCGTTATGTCCATCTGGCAAATGAATCGTCGCATGTTTTCGATTTCCTTGTCTACCGCGCTTCGTGGCGGATTTGCGGGAGTGCATTTGTGCGGATTTCGCGATTCGGCTATATTATTTTCTTGTTGGCGATAAATTTCTTCCGGATTGAATAGATCGCTCTCGTAGCAAGTTAATGAAAATTCGCGCCGTAAGGATACTCTACTTGGAGTTCTGCTAATATATGTTCGCGTTCGTTTAGTCTCGCGTTGAGTGTTATCAGTGGGGTCAGTTGTATTACGCGGGAGTAGGCTTTTGTCAAAATTGTTAAACGGAAATTTGCGTTCTGTGACGACGTTATCCGATAGCTCGGGCTCGCTTTCGCTCGAGTGCTGCATTTCTAATTTTCTTCACAAATTAACAAAATTTTCTCGCAGTGTTAAACTTATGCTAATCGCTCGTCGAGCTGGTTCGCTCTGTTACTATGATCGGTTCGCTATCGGTTTCTGTATATTAGAACCTTTCGACATTCACGCAATTATATTAATAAAATTTTTCGGACTTACAATACTATGACAGTTCGCTCGCTGTGACAGTAGGTCGCTGACGCTGCAGTCCTTCGCTCGGCGGCTGATACGGCTGACGATGCTCGTCGTACGGCGGTCGTTGTCCGGAGTTGATACGTCGTCATCTTAGAGTTATCGTAAGTCGCGATGCTTGGCGGCTCACGTTTCTGCAACAGCTGTTGTGGCGATGGTTGTTCTGTTGTCCGTGCGTTGTCGATTGTGGTTTTCGTCAGCTTACGTTCTACGTATGCTGGCGAGCCTGCCCTGTTTACATTCTGGGTGCTTTGCAGGTTTTGGGGAAGGCTTGGCTGCTGCTTCCATCCGTCAACTTCAATTGAATTAATTGCTGGCGTGCCCGTTTTTTAATATAACCGTGTTTTTTGCAGGTCTTAGGTGAGCTCTGGCGATGCCCCGGCAGATTCCATCGCTGCCACCAAATTATGTTATGCCTCCGGAGAGGTACGATAGTTGGGATTGTTTGCCGGAAGGAATTTGGAAATTCGGGCTCCGCCCGAGTAACTCACTGATTTTATTATAAATGAAAATGACTTTTATATTCCGAATAAATATAAATATATATATATATATATCTTTTTTTTATTCATAAATTTACTTGATTACAAAGTTCCCGCACGTTAGCTCGTGTCGCGTATCACAATAGGGAATATAATGGCGTACGCTTGTCTGGAGTTGAGTTTCGTTCGCGAGACTCACTTCTCGAACTTTCGTATTTCTTTCTGCTGAGTGCGTGGCTTTAATTTAATAGTTGTCCGTAATTAGCGTTATTGACTGCCCGCGTAATGTTACTTAATGATAAAGACTGCCCGCCGCTTATTGGCGATGGGCCTTTTTATTATTGGGTGATTGCATAAGTTCATGCCCGATTTAAATATAAACTTCAATAGATTATATTTTAAAGATAACACTTTTATTAATCAATTATATAATCTCCATTCTTTTTTACAATGGTTTTCCAACGATCTATAAGCTCGTCGATTCCATTTTTGAAGAAAGAACTTGGTTTTTCTTGAAAAAAGTTTGTAAGGTGGTTTTCGACAGCTTCCTCGGAATTGAGATTCTTGCTATTTAAACTATTCTGCAAAGACCGGAACAGATAAAAATCTGAAGGCGCAATATCTGGAGAATATGGCGGGTGCTGCAGAATTTTCCATTGCAACTCCTGCAGTTTTCGCAGCGTCTGTTGAGCGACGTGTGGCCTAGCATTGTCGTGGTGGAAGATGCGGCACCTACGTATCAAGCTTGGAAATGTATCCAAGCTTTTTTAAATGACGAAAAGCGGTTGAATTATCGATGTTCAGCCTCTCAGCAATATCCTCAGTTGTAATCCTTGGGTTTCTTTCCACTAAGACATGCACAATGTCATCATCAATGCCAGAAGGCCGTCCAGAGCGGGGTTGATCTTCCATGTTGAAATAACCATTTCGAAATCTGCCAAACCACTTTTTGACTGTTCGGAGAGCAGGAGCGCGGTCCAAATAAACGCTTTGAATATTTTTTTGTGCAATCCCAACACTCACGCCTTTCCGAAATTCATATAGCATTACATGCCGCAAATGCACCTTTTCGTTCTCCATTTTTAATGATTTCTCTTATGCACAAATGGACTTATCTGAACAATATCTGACGCTAAATTGACATAAGACAACGTCATCTATTCGGTATAAGCAACAATTACCACACGAAAACAATAGAACTCCGCCATGCAGTAACTTAATGCCATCTATGAAAATCGGGCACGAACTTATGCAATCATCCAATATGTCCTTTTGTCCGATGTCCTTATTGTCCTTTTGTCCGACATATGTCCGATCGGGAAATATTGTCGTGTCCGATCGGTGGGCAATCGGGACGATCCCCTTATAAGTACTATAACAATAATAAGGGATATTTAATACTTACCAAAAGTTTTGAATTTCGAATCTGCACAAAGCTTGCTTGCCGTAGACATAATGGAACATTAGCTCTTCTGGCGGCATTTTCAGATATTTTGTACGAATTTTTATCTAATTTCCATATTTGCTGATAAATGACAATATAAAATCATCAATTTTTCGTGGTATTCCAAATTATAATATTATCAGTATTTTAAATACGCTGCATTTCTTTTAATAATTTCTAGTAATTTCAAGTATGTATGTAGAAGTTTATTGTTCCCCAATGGGGTTTCAATCTTTATATTTACCTTAACTTATTACATTTTGTGCATGCCTCGCTTTATCATCGCCCTGCCCGTCATACTCTTTCTCTCTCTCTCTTTCTGCTTCGTTCTCCTATTTACCTTATCTCTAACTTACATACTACTTACTTCTATCTTACACTAAACCTTATCTCTACTGGGCCCCCGCTTCCACTGTTCTTCCTTATAAATTTTTTTTTCCGCCCCTCTTTCCTCTTTCATTCTTCTTTCCGCCTCCACCCTCTCTCTCTTTCACTCTCTCCCCCCCTCTCTCTCTCTCATCCTCCTCTCTCTCATACTCCTCCCTACCCCTGTTCTCCTTCCTTTCTATTCCCATCTCTCCCTCCATCCCACCTTCATACGTTCACCCCTTTTACTACCTTCTTTCCCCTCTCCTCCCCTCTTCTACCTTTCCCCCTTCCCTGCTTTCTCCCCCTCTTGCTTTTTCTACCTCTTTTATCCATTCCTTTCCTCCTCCATCTCCTCCCAGCATCCTTTCTACAGCATCCTGCCAGCTCTCCTCCCTCCCTCTCCCCTCTCCCGTACACCCTTGGTACATACATGTTCCCATGTCTCTTCCACTCCTCCACACACTTTGCAAGTCCTCTTCTCCTCTCCCTTCCAGTATAACCCTTCTCTTATTTTGTTTCCCATTCTAAATCTTAATACTCTTCTCCATCTACTTTCTGCCCATCTCTTTTTCAAATATTCCGGGATGCCCTCACCCCTCACTCTTTTGTACCACTTATTGTACTTCGATTCTCCTATTTTCTTTTCCCTTTCTTCCTTTTGCTTTCTCCTATCTCTCTCTTCTAACTCCTCATAATCCCTTTTTTCTTCCTCCTCGTCTTGTACCCCTCTTTCTCTAAGAAACTCCTCTTTTTCCTGCTCCCATGCCCCTATCCTCCTTTTTCTCCATCTCTCCCTCATCTCTAACCAACATCTTCTAGCTATTTTCCCTCCCTTCCCTTCCTCTAGTCTTTTTTCGAAATTCCACGCCCTTCTTCCCGCTCTTCCTCTCATCAACCCTCTCCCTGTCTCTTCCCTAATCATATACCCTGGCGTTTTCCAGTCTACTCCCATTGTCCATTTCAAGTACCTATCGTGTATGCCCTCTATTTCTTTTCTCTCTTTCCATCCCCATATCTCTGCTCCATACCCCACTACCGTCCACACCAATGTGTCATACGGCCATATTCTCCTTTCCCAATCTTTTCCCCATAACATTTTCCCGATTCCCCAAACTTCCCTCATCACTATAGCCGCCCTTCTTCTCTCTTTTATGTGCGCCTCCTGTCCTCCATTCCTTTGTATGGTGTATCCCAGATATTTGAACTGCTTCACTTCTAATTTCTTCCCTTTCCATCTCCAATCTATCTTTTTTGTCCTCCCCCCTCCCTTTCTAAATCTCATTACTTTCGTCTTTTCCGCGTTCAATTCCAGACCTTTTTTGTCCAGGTATCTCTCTAATCTGCTCAGCATAGCTCTCATATCTTGTTCCTCTTCCGCCATTATCACCACGTCATCAGCATACGCCAGTATATATATATTTTCTTCTCCTAATCGTATTCCTCCCCAGCCGCCTCTTGCCATGTCTTTTTCTAAGTCCGCCAGGATAACGTTGAACAACATTGGACTCAGTGGACATCCCTATCTTAACCCTCTTGCTGTCCAAAATTCCTCTCCCGTCCTATCTTCTATTTTCACCCTACCTTTTGTTTCCCTTACTATTTCTTCTATCCTTTTCACCAATCCTTCTTTTATACCCCTTTCCCTCATCACCCTTATTAGAATCTCTCTGTCCACCGAATCAAATGCCGCCTTCAGATCTATAAATACCGCCGTCATTTTTCCGCCTTTCTTGCCTGTTTGTTAATTAGGTAGTTTAGCGCGTATATCTGGTCTACTATTCCCATTCCTTTTCTAAACCCCGCTTGGCTCTCCGACAGCACCTCCTTTGTCTCCATCTCTTCTTTCAATCTCTCCCCTAATGCCGCCGCGTATATCTTATACATTGACGGCATTAGCGACACTCCTCTATAATCTTTTGTTTCTACTCCCCTTCCTTTTTTCACTATCGGTACAATGATGCCCTCTTTCCATTCCTCTGGCCACCCCTCTCCCTTCCATACCCTCCCACATGCCTTCCACACCCATTTTTCCAGCTCTTCTCCCCCGTACTTCCAGACTTCGTTCGGTATCCCATCCATTCCTCGCTTTCCTCCCTTTCAGCCCTCCTATCATCCCCTCTTAACTTCTTCCCATTCTAACCCACCCTCTGCATCTCCCCCATCCTCTCTCTTTTCCCTCCCTCCTCTTGTCACTTTTCCTTCTACTCCCCCTAACAGATCCATAAAATATTCCTTCCATTCTCCCATCGCAATATCCTCATTCACCTTTTTCCTTCCCTTCCTTTCTTTTCTTACTAACTCCCATACTTTTCTCTCTGTGTTTGCTTCCCCTGCTCTCATCATCCTGTCCCTTTCCTCTCTTTTCTTCTCTTCGCATAGCTCCTTATATTCTCTTTTCCCTTCTCTATAACTATCTCCTCCTCCCTCTGATTTCCACCTTCTCAGTTCCCTTCTAACTTCTCTTTTTCTCTTCCTACACTCTTCATCCCACCATCCCTTTCTAGAACTTTTTTCTTTTCCCCTCTTCTCCGCGCATCTCTCTAATGTCTTCCTTAATCTCTTTCCCATTTCCTCTATTTCCTCCTGTATCTCAACCTCTCCTCTCCTCACACTTCCCATTTCTTCCCTAAACATCTCTTTCCCTTTCTCGTCCCATACCCCCCTTTTTCCTTTCCTGACGTTGCCTTGTCTCTTTACCCCCCTGCTCGTGTTCCCCTTTACCCATGCTATCACCGGGTGATGATCTGAGTCCACCTCCTCTCCTATTTCTAGTCTCTCTATTTTTTTCTCTTACCTTCTCGTCACCTAGAATATAGTCAATAACTGTCTCTCCCCTTCCCCCGGTGTATGTGAACTCTCCCTCCTCGTCCCCCTTCATGCTTCCATTCAGTATTGTCCCCTTTTCCTCTATCCAGTCTATCATTTTTCTTCCATCCTTATTCATTTTCCTATCCTTCGATCTCCTTCCCTTTTTCCCTTTCATTAGTTCCTCTTCGCTCGTCCACCCTCCCTTCTCTCCTGTCCTCGCGTTAAAGTCCCCCCTATTAATGTTTTAATCTCCTCTTCCCCCTCTTCCATCCAGCTCTTTACACCTTCCATCTTTCTTTCCACATCTCCGTTTACGTAGATACCTACTATTCTCCAGCTCTTTCCCCCCGTGCTTATCCTGCAGATCATTCTACCCTCCTCTTCCTCCTCCCCTTCTTCTTCTACCCTTATATTTATTTTTACCCCTAACAGCATACCTCCCCTCGCTCTACCCTTTCTATTCTTTCTCTTTGCTATCTGTACTTTCCATGTAAACTCTTTCGGTAATCTATCTTTTAACTTTCCCCATCCCTTCTCCTCTATCCATGTCTCCGACATCACTATTACATCCCATCCCTTGATCCTTTGCCAAAACTCCCTATCCTTATTTCCCACCCCTGCTACATTCCAAAACGCTACTTTCCACACTTCCTCTTGCTCCTCTCTTCCCCTCTCCCCCGTCCCTCTCTCCACTCTATTCTTATCCCTACCGTTTCCTACACTTCCCCCTGCTTGCTCACTACTTCTCCTTCCTTCTCTTTTAGCCTTTCTTCTTTTTTTACATTTCCATTCTCGTCCTTCAAAACTTCTTCCTCCTCGTCCCATCTCCACCATTTCTCATCTATTCTGATTTTTTCATAACTTATCCGCACTTTCCTCCCTTTCCTTTCTTCTTCCTTCGCCATCTCCTCTAACCTCTACTTCATTCTTCTTTCTTTCCATGTCCAGTCCTCCATAATTCTTTCCTTCCTGCCTCTCAGCATTTTCTTCTTATCCCAAATTTCCTTTTTCTGTTCTTCATCCTTCAACCTTACTAAAATCATCTCCCTCCCTCCCTCTAAACCTCCCCCTATCTTTTTTACTTCCTCTACCTCCACTTTCACCCCTATACTAGCAAATACCTCCTCTATCGCTGTGTCCTTCTTCTCCCCTCCTTCACCTCTACCCTCTTGATTAGAACATTTCTCCTTCTTTCCTCCCTCTCCCTTCTTTCCATTCTTCTCTCTATCTCCTTTACCTTATTCCCTATCTCTCCATCTCCCTCCCGCCTTAATGCCTTACTCCCTTCTATTTCCCCTATACCGCGCTTTTCTAATCTCTCTATTTTCCTCTCCATCGTTTTGATACTCCACCTCAGTTCCTCCCTTTCCTCCAACCATCTTTTTTCCCTCTCACCGAATTCCCTTCTCAACTCTTCAACCTTCTCTCTCATCATTTTCCCCTATTCTTTAATTCCTTCTTTAACTTCCTCTTTCATATTTCTTATTTCCTTCTTCCATCCCTTCATATTTCTCATCTCCCTCACTAAATCCTCCATTTCATTCCTCCAAATTTTTATTATTTCCTGCATCTCCCCCTCCCCTCCTAACCTTCCTAACACCGGATCCTTTAGTACTCCTGTCGTCTTCTTAACGCTTCTGAAAGTCGCCTCTTCCTCTTTCCCTTCCCCTTGATCCCCCCTTTTCCTTTTTAGCATCTCCTCTATGTTCCCGTAACTCCCTCTTCTCTCTTTCGCCTCTTTTGCGGCAAACTGTGCCATCTTTTTCTCTACCGCGCCCTCTATACCAACTCCTGTCGCTGTCACCTACCTAGTCTCCACTCTCTGTATGTTCTATACTCTTTGACTTAACTGTCACGTTTTCTCACCTCTCGCAATCTCCATTTATTTTCCCTTACTCCTTATCTAACTCTCCGCCCTTCTTTTCCCTCATTCTCTCGCACCCTCACTCACACCCTAGCACACTCTCCGCTCAATCACCCTCCGTTTTCTCACTTTATACTCAGTCCATCACGCACGCCAGCACCTACGATGCACACTCTTTGCCACCGGAAGTGGAAGCCTAGTAATTTCAAGTATATGTAGTATTATTGATATTAAATAGGAAAAATTAAAATAGCACAGCGAATTATAGAGGATGATAAGTTTATTCACGTGACATTTTAATAAATAGTTTTTCATGCAATTCTATTTTGAAAACATGTCGTGCTATATTAAACGCATTAAATATTTACAATTGCAGATTTCTTTCTCCTTTATTTCTTATCTTTTATTTCACACTTCGAGCATTATACGAAGCACAGACAAGTATGAAAAAGAGGTTTTTAAAATGCTCACATAAGTTGATAGGTTGATTACGATAAAATTTCCAGCCTGCAACGTGACTGAAGATTTTGTCTGCATAAGAATGAAAATTACGTTTTTCGTTAAGTTTTCAGGAAAATTGTACCAAGCACTTTGATAAACAGAGAGCCCTATGTCTTCCATTTCAGATTTCAGATAATTCCCCATAAAACCATACAGCGTTAATTGTGTCATAATAGCACTCAGTACCATTAAACTCTTTCCTATCATAACAGTATTATTAACTTTCAACGCGAAGATAAACTGAAATCCTGAAAAGATTATTTGCGTTATATTTGTTGGATATATATCTTTTAAAAATGTGTAATTTATATATTTTTCTAAAAAATAATAAGTGATGTATTCACCCACTATACATAATAATATGCTGATAATGAATAATTCCATCAGCAATATAAAACTGATCAGATCAGCAAGTTCTCTAGTCAGCGTTATCAGATAACGATGTCTTTGAATTAACGTATTGAAACGATCGTTGATTCGCGGACTTGTAACATCAAAGTTGATGAAACGTATCCTCAGAATATTTATTTGACCGCAAACATGCAATGTAATGTTAAGAAACAACGCGTCATTACCTTTGGGAAATGCATTGATACAATATTATCTTATTGCACATTGATATACAAAACAATACTTATTATTACTATTATTACTTATTTATTATTAAATTATTAAATTATATAATAATTAAATTATTATTTTTGTAATCAAAAAATATATATCACAAAATATAGTAAATAATATTGCTTTTATATATATATCCTATTAAAGAAAGCTGACACAGGTAAAAAAAATACGTCAAATACATAAAGAAGTCAACTTGTGCGCAATAAAAAGTTTAAACAAATATGCTCTTCTAAAAAATAACTTAATCCCTAATAAGCAATTTTTAAACAATTTTTCCTCAAAAAATAATTTTCTTATAAAAAATAAAAAACTAAACGATAATTTTTCCCTAAAAAATAACTAAAAAATAAAAAGTAAATATGAAAACAATAATTGACTAACTAAGTACTTATTGTTAGAAGAAATTCAGTTTGTGAGGATTTGAAATAGTATTTGTCATAAAATAAATTTTATATTTATAGAAATATTACAGATTCTCTCGAGATAATTAAAATGCATATTATTTTTATTAAAAAATTACTCTATTATGTTTCTCCCCCAAATAAATATTTTATATAATATAATATAATATAATATATAAAATAGCACTATTATATTACGGATTTTATTATAAATAGTAAAACGCAAAACAATACTTATTATTACTATTATAATTGAATTATTATTTTTCTAACTAAAAGTAACGTATCACAAAATATAGCAAATAATATCGCTCTTATAATACATTTAAAATATAAATCATTTTAATCAATATACGCAAATATCTAGTAAAGTAAGCAAGATGGAAAAAAATGTTTTATACAAAAGTTGTAGAGTTCAGAGGGGGACACATGATGAAAATATGGACTGGATCTTGAGTGATCTTTTCAAGACCAAGTCAATGTGATCGGTGTTTTCTTAATTGGAAACTCCTATTTTTTATTCTTATAATAATCTGACATAAAAAAGTTTCAAACAAAAGTTGTGTGGCTTCAAGGGGGCCATAAGATGGTGACAATGATTTGACCTTGGAAAATTATTTGAAGGTCATGTGAAGGTCAACTTTAAAATCTTAAATGGAAACCCCCATTTTTTATTTAGTATTCTTGTAGCTGATATCGAGAGCTTTCGAAAACACTATAACAAAGTATTTTTTTATTAAGTACTTTTTGAGTTATTTTATATTTTAATCTGACATATTTTGATATAAAAAATAAAATGTTTCGTAAAATATTCAGTTTTCGATAATTTTACCGTAATACTTCTATGTACAGAATAATAAGACAAATTAATTAGTGCCAAAAAAACAAATAATTGTTTAAAAAAATACATTGTAAATAATTTTCTTAAAAACAATTTTCTTTTATACTAATTGATTTGTCTCATTATTCTGTACATAGAAGTATTACGGTAAGATTATCAAAAACTAAATATTTTACAAGATACTTTATTTTTTATATCAAAATATGTCAGATTAAAATATAAAATAAGTCAAAAAATACTTTATTTGAAAAGCTCTTGAGATAAGCTACAAGAATATGTAATAAAAAATAAGAGGTTTTATTTAAAAAAACATCGATCACATTGACTTGGCCTTGAAAAGGTCACTCAAGATCAAGTCCATATTTTCGCCATGTGTCCCCCTCTGAACCTTACAACTTTTGTATAAAACATTTTTTTCCATCTTGCTTACTTCATAGAGAGATATTTGCGTGTATTGATTAAAATGACACCCTATATACAGGGTGTTCCGGAGCAACCTTCCGTCCGTAAAATGATGTATTCCTGATACAATTCTAAAACAATTTTTTCTTTACCAAAATTTGAATTGAAGCATAATTTTTGAGTTATAAACAAAAATAATTAGCAAATCACGCTTCGAGTACAGAAGGTAGGCAGGAGCGGCGCGGCGCGCCGCAGCTGACTGTCCGACGTGTGATTATCACCGCATGAGTCGCTAACTATTTTATCTTATAACATAATGTTTGTGTAAAAGAGAGAAAGAGAGCGAGAAAAAAAGTGTATGCGTACGTGCATGTGCATCCTTCCCTCTTCCTCTCTCTCTCTCTCTCTCTCTCTCTCTCTCTCTCTCTCTCTGTCTCATTCTTTTACGCACACACACCGCCATACACACATTGTGTGTAGCAATCAGCTGATTGCAGCGTCCGACGACCGGTGATCCGGAACAACTTTTGCTAAAGTGATGTTATTTTAAGAAATACATATTCCTGATGTAATTCTAAGACATTTTCTTTTTTACCAAAATTTTATTAAAAGCATAATTTTATGTTATAAGATAAAACAATTAGCGACTCATGCGGTGGTAATCACGCGTCGGACGGTCAACTGCGGCGCGCCGCGCCGCTCCTGCTTGCCTTCTGTAGTCGATGCGTGATTTGCTAATTATTTTTGTTTATAACTCAAAAATTACACTTCAATTCAAATTTTGATAAAGGAAAAATCGCCTTAGAATTGTATCAGAAATACTTTATTATACTATTTTACGGACGGAAGATTGTTCCGGAACACCCTGTATACAGGGTGGTCCCGAACGTTCCAGCCAGACTTTGAGATCTTATAGGAAATTTAATTCTGAACAAAAAATTTCCTATAAACATGGGTCAAAAAATGCTTTCTTAAGAAGTTATCGTTCAAAAACCTCTGAAATTGTAATTATTTTATACATTTTTCCAAATATCATGGAAAATGTGCGTCTTTTAACAAAAAATATCGAAACAAACGTGCGTTTAATAGCATTACGTGCTATTTCAGTTTAAAAAAATGTATTTTATTTTCATAAAAAAACAAAAAATTAAATAAAAAAACAATAACAAAAAATTATATTAAAAACAATAAAAAAAATAATGTAACAAAAATTAATAAAACAAAAATTAAAAAACATTTTTTAAAAAATCACTCCCGACTGCCAACAAAAGCCCAACATTTAATTATTCAAAAAACATTTAAAAAAAAATGATATAAAAATAAAATAAAAAAATATCTCAAATAAAAAAATTTGCTTAGAAATATTTGAAATAATATTATTATTATTACATATTTAGTATAATATAAAGTATAAGAAATCACACAAATAAGTTTATTCAAAGTATTATTTATTATTATTTAATTTGAATTTATTTTTATAACGTTTATTTAATTATTAATTATTGTTTATAACATGTTTATTTTAATTATTAATTATTATTTGAGTTTATTATTTGTTTGAATTTATTCTTATAACATGTTTATTTGAATTATTAAATAGTTTTTTGAATTATTTGTTTGAATTTATTCTTATTACATGTTTTGTACTATATGATTTAAAAAGAGTTCTAATTTTAGATTAACTAGTAATAAGATTTAGAATTAACTAATAAAAAATTATACTTTCTTATTACACTAATTATTAATTGCATATTTTACAAGAGCAGTCGGGAGACGTCAAGTTAGATTCGTTACGCGTGCGCGCATGCGCGCACACACGCATACGTACTCACACACATACACACACGCATCTGCACGCATGTATACGCAGAAGCTTACGCACACATTCACTAGCTTGGCGTCTACCGACTGCTCTTGTAAAATATGCAATTAATAAATAGTGTTGTTACGTCCAGACTTGGGGAAGGATGAGTCAATAGAAGGGCGCAACAACTATCTTTAATTATCCCGAAGTTTAAACGTCTCGTGGCGTTTGAAATCGGGTCGAACGAACTGATAGGTCCGAAAAGTAGGTAAACGACTGAGTCGCTATTACGCTGGTTATTCAGACGTTCGTTCGGTGGTCCCTTTTCGGTAAGAGAATTTAATCTCTTTTACGCTGGGACCAAGTGCGATCTTTCGACTAGGAATGAGTGGGGGTTTTAATAACGAGTAATTCTTTTATTTAAATAAACTAAGTATTGTATGAATTTATTCATATTTTAAAATAAATGATAGATGTGCATGATTATATAAACATAAAAAAATAGAATATTGTTGAATCTAATTTCTCGGTGAATGCACGTGTATGTGTGCTTCAGTTCGCGGTTGTTACATTAATACGGAGGACATCAGTCAGAATGTAAGGGAAAGATTCTATCGTTTAATTTAGGTTCTGACTGGTTAATACAATATAAAAATATATTTGATTGAAGGATAAAAAAAATAAAATCAAAATCAATATGTATAAGTAAATAAGTGTATATGTTAATAACGGTCAGAAGTATAAAATTGGTGGCTCGTGTTAGATTAAGATCAGGAGTTAAAACTTTCGAAGACTTATCGCCGGAACGGATTGATGATTTAAAAGAATGAGACATTTTTCGGAAAGTTTTGATTTAAATAAGAAACAAGACAAAAAGAAGGAAAAGAAAAATTATTCAATTAAACTTACTTTTTTAAATAGTAATTTAGAGGTGGAGGGGTGGCAAATTTGTACGGTGTTTTGCTCTGTGTCTCATGTCGGCAGCCTGATGTTCGATTTGTGGTTGGCCTAGAGATGATGCCAAGTAAGGACACTGGTGGCACAAGTGCCTAACTCGCGAATTACGGTGCAAAAGCATAGAGTAAGACTGCGTGAAGTTGAAGACCGGTGAAAATTCGCGTGATGTGTTTGCGAGTTCTCTTTTTATAATCTTCTTTTTGGGGCGTATTCTAATTCTAAGAGTAGGAATCTTCCAAAACTTTGACGAATTGAATTTGCGCAGAAGTGGGGATTTTTTGATCTTAGCAAATTAAAAATGTGCCAATAGCTTCGTTAGGCGGAGTATTTCTCCTACTTTTCACGTTTTACCCGTAGTGATCGTCCATTGGTGAGTTCGATATTCGTTCGAAGATTTCTTGCACGCGTTCAGATTAGAAAAAGGTCCTATTTTCCTATGATAATTTTTATTGCTATTGGTGCAGCTATGTTTATTGAATATTTGTTGGAAAATTTTTATTATTATAGATGCAGCTGTGTTTGTTGGGTATTTCGTTAGAAAATTTTATATTGTTATTGATGCAGCTGTGTTTGTTGGGTATTTCGTTAGAGAATTTTATATTGTTATTGATGCAGCTGTGTTTGTTGGGTATTTCGTTAGAGAATTGTATATTATCTTGAGGAAACCGGCATGGTTTCATCACCGGCTTTTTACGTTGGTCTGTTTACTGAGCGATTCGTTTGTCTCACCAATCGACGATCATTGCCGACACTTTGCGGAAGGAAGGTATCGTGGAATCGCCAGGACGTAACAATGTAATAAGAAAGTATAATTTATTATTAGTTAATTCTAAGATCTTATTACTAGTTAATCTAAAATTAGAACTATTTTTAAATCATATAGTACAAAACATGTGATAAGAATAAATTCAAACACACACACAAATAATTCAAAGATTTTATAATTCAATATTATCTATTTTATAATTCAAATAAACATGTTATAAGAATAAATTCAAACAAATAATAAATTCAAATAATAATTAATAATTAAAATAAACATGTTATAAACGATAATTAATAATTAAGTAAACATATAAAAATAAATTCAAATTAACAATAAATAATACTTCAAATAAACTTATTTGTGTGATTTCTTATACTTTATATTATACTAAATATGTAATAATAATAATATAATAATAAATATTATTTCAAACTTTTCTAAATAAATTTTTTTATTTAAAATGTTTTTTTATTTTATTTTTATATTATTTTTTAAAAATGTTTTTTTAATAATTAAATGTTCGGCTTTTGTTGGCAGCAGTCGGAAATGATTTTTTAAGAATATTTTTTAATTTTTGTTTTATTTATTTTGTTATATTACTTTTTTCTATTGTTTTTTAATATAATTTTTTGTTATTATTTTTTCTTTAATTTAATTTTTTGTTATATTATTTCTTTCTATTGTTTTTTTGTTATATTATTTTCTATTGTTGTTTAATATAATTTTTTTGTTTTTTTTTCTAATTTAATTTTTTATTATATTATTTTTTCTATTGTTTTTTTTGTTATATTATTTTTTTTGTTATATTATTTTTTCTATTGTTTTCTAAATATAATTATTTTTTTTTATTATTCCTTTTTAATTTAATTTTTTGTTATATTATTTTTTTATTGTTTTTTTATTAAATAATTTTTCTATTGTTTTTTTAAATTAACAACATAATATAAAAAATAAGATTTAAATGTAAGGCTCTTCTCGATTAAAATCAAATATCGAAACAAAACGGCAAAAGAGCCAAGCGTAGTAATAAGGGCGCAAAAATATTTATTTAGAATTACAGAAATCGCGAAGCGGACATTTCGGCCCTTCTTTTGGCCATCATCAGCGCGAAAATTAAATCATATATAAAAAACGCATTACAGTTAGTTATAAATGAAAACGCATAGTTACATAGTAACGGATGATACAAAACACAGATCTCTCAGGACATTCCTAAGATTACAAACCATTCTCCAAAGTATCGAAGTCGTCATGATGGATAATGGTTATTCTCTTCAGTTTGTTTTCGGTGTCCTGCTTGAACGCCTTAAAACTCTTTCTCACAACTTCAACTCTAATTTTGACAACGATAAACATAGTGAAGAATCTGAGAGAGTTTCTTATTTTACGATATCTTACGTTCCTTTAATATCTGAACAATTTAAAAACATAACCAAGGATCTTAACATATAACTTTCATACCGCAATCTTAACAAAATGAATAAGTTTATCAAAGTGCATAAAGATTCCTGCCCACAATCGGCCCGCAACAATGTTGTCTATAAAATCAATTGCGTCAATTGTGATGCATCTTATGTTGGGCAGACTAAGAGACAACTACACACGAGAATAGCTGAACATAGAAATCACATTCGTAGAAATACGACCAGTCATTCTGTCATAACAAATCACAGAATTACTCATAATCATGACCTCGATTGGGATAGAATAGAAATACTAGATAATGAACCATATTTACATAAGCGATTGATTTCCGAAGTTATACATATAAAGAGACAAAAAGACAGTTTAAATCTACAAGCGGACACGGAATGTCTTCCAAAGGCTTATTTGACGGTACTCGACAAACTCTCTAAAATCTGATTTTCGACCGTTTTTTTTATTTTTTTTTCTTCGCACTTTTCAATTTATGTTATGTGTATTTTACTTATTTAATATATTTATTGTAATATACCCTCAGTGTGGATTTTATTTTATCATATTTGACATCTGGGTTTATATCCTCCATATAATTTTAATTTTACTATACTTGACATTTATTATATTTAAGATTTTTATATAGTTAATATGTTTTCATTGTATTTTTTATGATTATTTTATATTTTACTGTACTGGACAACCTTCGTATGTTAATGTTATTACGCTGTTTACTTACCTAACGATAAGGCATTGTATCGCTTTCTACTTATTTATTAATTTAATTATCATATTTAACAACACTCTTCAACGACAATTATTTGTTTTATTTTTCGACTTTACATTGACCGGACCATTTTATAGTTATTTATTTACCACTTATTTATTGTATCATAGATAGTGCTATATTGTAATTTATTTATATATTAGTATAGTAATTTAGAAATTTTACTGTTTGACGATCTTCTCTGCTCTTACTGGTTTGCGCCACTGTTTGTCGTTAGCAGTAACGTTTGTTTTTATCCTGTCCTTGTTCTTTTAACGATTATTTCTCATTATCCCGTCGATAATCAGTCTAGATCTTGCATTTTGAGAAATAATTTTGATCGTCGATATGTGCGTTGTGTCCTATGTATGTAAGTTGCAACTATAATTTCCGACACATTACAACTATAATCTCAGAGACCTTCCCTCGCGTGATAAACCGCTTCACTTTTACAGACACGATTTATATTAATAATATTAATATACCAACAAGTCAACTTGTGTCCATGAAATCGAAGATTTCTTCCTCATGACGACTTCGATACTTTGGAGAATGGTTGGTGACCTTAGGAATGTCCTGAGAGATCTGCGTTTTGTATTCATCCGTTACTATGTAACTATGCGTTTTCATTTATAACTAACTGTGATGCGTTTTTGATATATGATTTAATTTTCGCGCTGATGATGACCAAAAGAAGGGCCGAAACGTCCGCTTCGCGATTTCTGTAATTCTAAATAAATATTTTTGCGCTCCTATTACTGCGCTTGGCTCTTTTGCCATTTTGTTTCGATATTTGAACATAATATAATCACGAGAAAAAGAGAGAGACAGGGTAGGAGGAGGGAGGGAGTTAGTGAAATAATAACTAAATTAAAATATATAAACCGAATAACCATAATTATAACTACGCAGACAAATATATAAAATGCAAAGCCATAAAAAGTAAAACACTAATAAAATAAAAAGTAAGATACTAATAAATACAACCATAGAGAAGCCTTCTCTCTCACAATACTAATTATTGACACTTTGACAGGTTGAGATTATGTATAATGTTTATTCCCACCCACTGAACTATATACCATATTGGAACGCGCACGGCTCTGTTAATTAGCGGCCAAAAATGTGGGACTGCGAGAGTGTCGCTTCTCAAGCGGGGAGCACACACTTTTGCATAAGCGCATAATCATAAACATAAGGAATTTGATTTCCTTATGCATAAGGAAATTGACCAATCAAATTCCTTATGTTTATGATTATGCGCTTATGCAAAAGAGTGTGCTCCCCGCTCAGACCTGTTTTTGTCTATATGACTACGTCGACTACGTGACCAGATGTATTATCCATTCGAAAACCATTATCATAGCTTGATGTGCAGTTTTTTAAGATATACTTTATCATTTTTCAGATTTATTTTAATTTTCTGCTTCTTAACGTTTTTGACTATCTAGTATAGAAATAAATATTCGCGTGGAATCATAAATCGCGTGTGATTTGGTGTTATTACGTGGCAGGACAATGTTTTTAGTCATGGTAGTTCACGGTAAAAAAAGACAGCTCTGAAAAGCTGCAGCTATCCTTTAGTGACCGCGGTAGTAGTGGTAGGGGCATAGCCGTGCGCGTTCCAGAGCTCCATAAAGTTAGCCGGTCAATATTCACTTTTATAATTTTTTTCTTTTTTACGAATTGTTTGTTGGTGATTGTTGCTCTAATTACAATGTTTGTTGGTTAATATTTTTTTGGAAAATACGAAAACAAAATTTTGTGTGAAGTTAGCCGGAAAGATATTGTTTTTGTTTCAAACTTAGTTCAATCGATGCGCAATCGTTTGTTGGTCGCGAAAAAACTAATTAAAACGTTTGTTGGTTCATATTTGCCTTGAAAAACAAAAAAACTAATGCGCTCTGATGGAAGGGGAAAGGGAGGGGTGAAGTCGTTTGGAGTATTTAGTATGCCGTGACATATACGTGAAATTTTTAGTGCGAGAAAATACAATATAATTATTAATTGTTTTAGCGGACAGCATGAAAAACATAGGTATACACAACAAAGAATTTATATATAAATAATAAAAGAATATTCTAATAGTTTTTTACATTGCCTACTGCACATACGAGAGATTTCCTAATCTCTCGTATGTCACTGCCTTAATCTCTTAATATCTTATTATCATATTTTAGTATCAAACATCTCTGTAAATTTTCGAGATTTTGTTTATCCTACGAAGTGACATTGGATAAGCATTCTTTGCTAATATGAAAGAGCTTGGGTACTTTAGCAATGTGGGACAAGTTCTTAGATATATATAATAAGACACATTACTATTAAAGGCGAGTCATTTTTGTTATATCCTTATAATACAAAAATATGTATATGCAACATAAGCATATGTGTCTAATAATTGTCAAGAAATTAATCAATCTCTTTTATTTACAGTGGGATCTTTACATTACAAATAATGTATTTATGTACGCAACATATACTAGTGCTGGGATAACTATTGTGCAACTACAATATGAAATAATGTTTTTAAGTATTGTGGATTTATTCAACCTAAAGGAAGACTGTCAAAATTGTAATGATGACAATTATACTGGTAAGATCGCTGTACAAATAATATTATTCTGCCTATTAACATCATATCATGTTTATTTTTATTTCAAGCAGATGAAATAGATAGATACTAATAGAAAGATACTAATTCGCAAACCAGTGGATTACATCGATTGTCACGAATCCATTTACAAACCACGAGAATCTTTTAAGCGAGAGTTAAATATAATAGTCTTCGCTAATAGAATCTTGTGATCTATAATGGAATGATCAACGATTATTCATTAACTTGCAGTATTAAGTAAACATGTGCATTACTATTTACTTAGTTAATACATCAAAGAAAACAGTGTTTTAGCATGTTTTTAAACAATTATACTTGTAAGATTGTTGTACAAAAGAGAACTTAATGTTATGCTATTAATATTATATCATGTTTTATTTTTATTTTAAGTAGGCGAAAGTAATAGATGGGTACTAATTTGCAAACCACAGATCCAGCTTGCATCGAGGGAAAGGAAGGAATCCATTTACAAAGCACCAGAATCTTTTAAATGAGAGTTAAATATTATAGCCTCTGCTAATAAAATTTTGTGATCTGTAATGGACTGATCAACGCTCATTCATTAACTTGCTTAAGTGTCTATTGAAGCAAAAATGATTTCGTGCTATCGATGTTAAAAAATTGAGTAAACAGTTGTATTGCTATTCAAGTAGTGGATACATCAGTGAAGACAGTGGTTTAACATGTCATACTCAACAAATGCAGCATATTGTATATTATCTGTATCACAAAAGAAAAATCTTATATTTTAAAGTGTATATATGAACGCACTATTTTTTAGAAAAATAATCTTGTATCAATATGATAATTATATTTATAATAATTATACTTGAAGATCTATATTTATATCCTGTTTTACATAATTCATATACGTATATTTAAACATGGTATTAAAATAGATATATTCATATATTTGTATTATTTATTTGAGCTTAGTCCTTGCCTTTCGGCTTAGGACGAACTTCCGGTTACACAATTTTCTTCATCCACTCTGCGCTTATATATAAATTTCAATTTAAATTTAAACTTAGATTTGCCTTTAATAGGAACTCGATTAAATCTAGAATTAAAACTAAAACTAAAATTAAAACTAAAATTAAAATTAGAATTAAAATTAAAATTAAAATTAAAATCAAAATTAAAACCAAAATCAAATTCATAATTCAAATTCCAATTGGCGCTGGGGCTATATAAAATAGAATTGGATAAACTTTACAATAAAATAAAATAAAATAAAATAAAATAAAATCAAGAATCAAAAACACAATCAAAATCAAAATAATAAATATACAAATAAATATAAACGCATCTCTATCCTTCCTCTGCCGCCTTCTTCCTTTCTTCTTCTATTCTCCTTAGTACTATCAGCCCTTGTCCATCCTCCCCCAACACTTTTTCTATCTCCTCTTTCTGTCCCGTCTTTTCACATTCCTTGAGTACATGCCACATGCTTTCTACCTCTTTCTTACATAGCCTGCATACTTTTTCCTCTTCTGCTTTCCAGTATTCTTTTTCTCTTGCTTCATTGCCGCACCTGAACCTTGCTATCGTTTTTCTATCTTTTTGCTTCATTCTCTTACTTAGATATTCTGCTCTCTCTTCTTTTATTATCTTCTTGTATTCTCTGTTGTACGTAGACTCTTCTATCTTTTTCCTTCTTTCCGCCTTTTCTTTCTCTCTTATCTTCCCTATTATTTTTTGTACTGTGTTTTCCTCCTCTTCTCTGCTTCCTTCTCTTATCTCAGTACCCTCTCCTTCCTCCTCTAATATTTTCCTCCTTATTCTCGCCCATTTTCCTTCTCTTCCTGCCCCCCACTCTTTCTTCCTCTCTTTCCAGCATTCTTCCACCAGTTTCTTCCTCGTTGTTCCTATTTTCTCTTCATACTTCAGTGCTCTTTTCAACGCCTTCTCTTTAATTTTCACTAACTTTCCTTCCTCTACTACTATGTAATTCGGCGTTGTCCTTTCCAGACCTAGTATCCATTTTACGTATTTTCTCTGAATTCCGTCCAGTCTTTCCTCTTTTCTCCATCCCCATATTTCTGCTCCAAACAAACTCACACTCTCCACCAATGCTTCAAACATCTTCATTCTTCTTATGTAGTCCTCCCTAAATAATCTCTCTCATATGCTCCACGTTTTCTTCATTGCAATCATTGCTTTTCTTCTTCTTTCTAAGATATGTTTCTCCGCTCCTCCATTTTTTTGCATAATGTATCCTAAATAGCTAAACTCTTTTACTTCCTCCAATTCTTCCTCTCCCCATTTCCATCTCCTCTTCTTTGTTCTTCCTTTCCCCTTTTCGAATACCATCACTTTTGTCTTCTCCGAGCTTAATGTTAGACTTTTTTTCTCTAAATATTTCTTAAATCTCCTCAGCATTTCCTTCATCTCGCCTTCTCTCTCTGCCAGTAAAACTATGTCGTCCGCATACATTAGCGTCCATATCTTTCTTCTTCCTACCATTACTCCCCCCGTCTGTCCTCTTTCCATTTCTTCTTCCAGATCTGCTACGTAGATGTTGAATAGCGTCGGGCTCATTGGGCAACCTTGTCTAACTCCTTTCCTAGTCCAAAACTCTTCTGTATATTTCTCTCCCACCTTAATTACGTTCTTCGTTTCCTTATACGTCTCCATTATTCTCTTTTTCAGCTTATTCGATACCCCAATTTCCTCCATCCTTTCTCTCAGTATTTTTCTGTCTATTCTATCAAATGCCGCCTTCAAATCAGCGAAACATGCAAAGACTTTGCCTTTCTTTTTTCCTACCTCTCTATCCACTGCGTGATTTAATACATATACAGCATCCATAACCCCTCTTCCTCTTCTGAACCCGAATTGACCTTCTTCTAATTTGTCATCGATCTCTCCCATTAATCTCTCATTTAGAATGCTAGCATAAATCTTATATGCTGTGTCCATCAGTGTTACACCTCTGTAATTCTTTACCTCCTTCTTTTCTCCTTTTTTGAATATGGGGCATATTACTCCTTTCTTCCAGTCCTCCGGTATTCCTCCTTCCTTCCATATTTTCTTTATCATTTTCCACATTGCTTCTCCTATACTTCTTGGCATGTATCTCCACACTTCATTTTCCAAACCATCCTCTCCTGGCGCTTTTCCTTTCCTCAATCTTTTCAACTGCTTTATCAATTCCTCTCTTGTTATTTCATCCTCTTTCTCTTCTTCTCCCCTTTCCGCTTCCTTTTCCTCTAATACTGCCAATTGCTCTTCTCCCTCCAGTATCCCCATAAAATGCCTTTTCCATTCTTCCTCGCCTATTTCTTCGTTTATCTCTTCTCTTCTTTTTCTGAATCTGTTTATATATTTCCATGCCTCTTGTTCTGACTTGATCTTCCCTATTTTTTCCTCTTCCTGTTTCTCATATTCTTTTTTCTTTTCTTTGCACCATTCTTTGTACTCTTTTCTCATCTTTATATATTCCTCCGTTTCGCATTCTCCCTTCCTCCATTTTCTCATTCTCCTTCTTAATTCTCTCTTTTTGTTTTTCCATTCCTTGTCATGCCATACTCTATCTCCTATCTTCCATTTATGTCTCCTCTTCTTCTTCTTTGGTATTGCTTCCTCTACTTTCTCTTTTATTTCCTTCCATAATTCTTCAATCCCCTCTTCTTTACTGGTCCACTTCTCACAGCTCCTCAAGTATTCTTCCTTTGTTTCTTCTTTCCATTCTCTTCTTTCTATTTCTTTCTCCTCTTCTATTTCTTTTTCTTCTTCCCTTGTTCCATATAATGTCGCTTCCAACGGTACGTGATCCGAGTCCGTTCTTTCTCCTATTTTCAGACTCTCTACTTCCTCTGTAGCCTCTTGGTTTCCTATTATATAATCGATAACTGATGTTCCGTTTTCTCCTATATATGTCCATTCTCCTTCTTCTCCTTTGCTTCCATTTAAAATCACCCATCCTCTTTCTTCAATTTCACTTATTAGTCTTCTTCCTTCTCCGTTTATTACCTTGTCCTTCGATTTTCTTTCTCTCTCCTTTTTTACCGCTTCGTTTATCCAACCCCCTTCCTCCCCTGTTCTGGCGTTCCAGTCTCCTCCTATTAACAATACGCCTTCCTCGTTCTCTTCCATTCCTTCTGAAATTGTGTGCATTGTTTCTTTTACATTCTGACTGTACACTGTCATCACTCTCCACTCTCTCCCGTCATATCTTATTCTCCTTTCCACTATGTTGTCGCTCCATTCTTTGTATTCCAAGGTCGTTATCCTTTTGCTTATTCCTGTTATAATGCCTCCTTTTGCTCTCCCTTTTTTGTTTTCTCTCTTTGCTGGTCTACACCTCCATTCCAGATTTTTCGGCAGTTTGTCCTTTATTTTATTCCATCCCTCTTCCTCTATCCACGTTTCCATCAACCCTACCATCTCAAATCCGCTTAAGTATTCCCACACCTCTTTATCTTTATTTGTAACTCCTGCTATATTCCAAAAACACATTCTTGCCCCTTTTTCTCCTCTTCTCTCTTTTTTCTCTTTTTCCTATTGCCTTCCTCTTCTTTCTTTCTCTTCCTCTTTCTCTTCATTTAAACAATCTTCCTTTTCGTTCCATTTAAACCATTTTCCATTTACACTTATTTTCTTGTACCCTATTTTCACTTCCTTTCCTTTTTCTTTCTCCTCTCTGGCCCTCCTTCTTAATCTTCCTTGGATCTCTCTTTCCCTCCTGGTTAGGTCATCGTCTATATATATTCCTCTATCCAGGTTCTTTTTCCTCACCATTATATTTCTTTTCATCTCCCATTCCTCTACTGTCACTACTACCCCTTTCTTTCCTTCTCTCTCCTTTATCTCATATGCTTTCTCTACCTTTATTTCTACTCCCAATTTTTCCTTTACAAATTCTTTTATTCTTTTCTCTATATTTGTTTTTTCAATATTTATTCCTCTTATAACTATGTTCTTCTTCCTTTCTTCTCTTTCCTTCTTTTCTTGTACCATCTCTAAATTTTGTATTCTTTCTAGCATCTCTTTCCTTTCTTCTTTCCACTTCCTTCTTTCCTCTTCTCTCGCCTCTCTTTCTTCTTGCATTTCCTTTAATATATTTCCCATTAGTTTCTCCATTAGTTTCTCACAGTGTTCTCTCATTTCTGACACTGTTTCCTCTTTACAAATCCTCATTATACCTTCTATTCTCCTTTCCATTTCCTTCTCCGGATCTCTGCTCATTCCGAAATTTTCTAGTGTTTTTTCTTTTTGTTTATTTTTACTTCCCGTGGGCCTACCTACCTTAGTTGCCATCTATCTCTTCCTCTACGCACTCCGACCTTCTTTACTGCTCCCGCTTCTCGCACTCCTCCACCTTAATGGTTGCTGTCCTAACCTAAAACCGCCTTCTCTACTTTCCTCTTTTCTTCTCTGCTCTTCTTTCACCTCCTCTTTTCCCTCCACTTCCTTGCTTTCCTTTTGTCACCCTCTCTCTCACTTCACCCTATTCTCCGTTTTTCTCCTCTTCCTTCCACAATTATCACCTCACTTTCCTTCCTTCTATAACTACTCTAACTTTCCTTCGTCACTCTCCAACCGGAAGTCTCATATATTTGTATATTAATATAACTATGTTTTTCATGATACGAAATTTTTATATGATATCACATATGTCAAGGCATCGTACCATATGAAATTTTTTCAAGTACAATTTTCAGTACAATTTTTAATTGTTTACAAACGGCATACGAAATATACTGATATACAAATATATAAATATATCTATTCTAATACCATATTTGAATATATGTATTAGGTGAGGCAGTACATAAGTATGAAAATCTTCAAATATTATTATTATAAATATATAATTCATCACAATCATATTGAAATAGGATTATTTCTTTGAAAAATAGTGTGTTCTTATATTTAATATAATTATAATAGTATATAAATCGGTTAAGAACAAAATATATGATTTTTTTATTATGAAACAGATAATATACAATATACTGCATTTAAGTATAACACTAAAGCACGCCTTGTTTGGTTTTATTTTTCGTAGGGCGGCTTGCACCTCTTGTATGGTGATATTAGGTTCTGGATCAAAAACTGGAGCTTCCACCTTGCTAGTGTTTTTCGGTGTTTCGTTCTTAAACAATTTTTCGCAGTAGGATTTCCAACGTTCTTTTATACGTCTGTTAGAAGCCTTCCATCGTCGTCCCTGACTGTTGTGTGATGAGGTGTGAACTTCCTTGTTATTTGCTTCAGCTTTAGGAACATATCTTTGGTTTCGTTTCTGTCGCTATGTATTTCCAGTTCCGCACAGATGTTGTTTAGATATTGTTTCTTGTCATTCCGGCATTTCCGTTTTATTTCCTTGTTGACCTCGCCGTACATTTGCCTTGTTTCTGGCTGTTGCAGCCCCGTCTTTTTTATGCTTCTCCGTAGCTGTATCATATTCCACGTATCATCGCTTATCCACGGTTTTCTTCCATTGTTGACGTTGGGTGTTGCGTTAGCTCTAGCAGCTGCCCTCTCCATTGCGTTCTTCGACCTGAGCCAAATAGCTTCTGCATCTTCAGTGGGCCTGATGTTGTTTAGGACTCTTCACTTCTTTCTCCGCCTTCTTCAACTTAAGTCTCAGTTTGGCTGCGAGGAACTGATGATCGCTACCACAATTATAGAGTCCTTGATCGATGTTCTCCATCTTGAGCTGATCATGATGTAGTTTATCTGGTTCCGATAGACACCTCCAGCAGAGCGCCATGTACATCGTTTTCTAGGGTGATGCTGAAATCCCGAGTTGCAGATGAAAAGGCTGTTATTAGTGCAAAAGTGAATTAGCGCTCGCCCCTCTCATTCCTAGAGCCCAGTCCAAACCGTCCCACGGCTCCGCGTAGCCCTTCATCGGCGCCAGATTCTCCTATTTTTGCATTGAAATCACCCATTAGTATAGTGATTTCTCGAGTTGATATCTTTCCAAGCGTCCCTTCTAACTCTGCGTAGAACGCCTCTACATCTTCGTCGTCGGAAGCGCTGGTGGGGGCATATGCTTGTATTATATTTAACCCAGCAGGCCGAGCATTAAACCTAAGAACCATGATTCGATCATTAACTGTCTCATATCCGATGACTGCGCTGTTTATACTTTTGTTTACTATGAAACCTACTCCATTCCTTGATGCCGGAGAAATATACCATGTTTCCATTTCTGCTCCTAAAGTATCCTTGGCCCTTCCAATGGATCTCCGCAATCCCTGTTATTGCTGTATCCGATGTCTCCTTCTCCACGATTGCCAGTTTGCCGGGATCGAGTAGACCGCGCACATTCCACGTGCCGAATTTGATGGTATTCTATAACTTTTTAGTTATTCCAGTCGCCGCGTTTCCATGTGATGCCTGGTTTCCTACATCTCCATGGCCGGTAGCCCATTTCACACTCTCAGACCTGGACTCCGAGGAGCGCCAATTGCTAGTTGGATCGCCCGGCAGAATATAGTCTATTTCTACCATGATCCATAAGTGTTCTTGGGGCAACATAAATGCAATGGGGCATCGCTTCCTTCTGCATTGGTGTAGGATTGGAATAGGTAAAACATTAGATGAGACTTGGGTTAGGACGTGCTTTCTCCAGGTGTTAGGATGTGAAGAAAAGCACGAGCTTGCGTGGGCAGGGTCGCTAGGCCCTGAAGCAGGTCTGCCTCACCGGGATCGTAAAGGGGTACCTGCTCGTTACCCATTCTTGACAATTATTAAACACATATGCTTATGTTGCATATACATAATTTTGTATTATAAAGATATAACAAAAATTATTCACCTTTAATAGTAATGTGTCTTATATATATCTAAGATCTTGTCCCACATTGCTAAAGTAACCAAGCTCTTTCATATTAGCAAAGAATGTTTATCTAATGTCACTTCGTAGGATAAACAAAATCTCGAAAATTTACAGTTATATTTGATACTAAAACATGATAATAAGATATAAAGAGATTAAGACAGTGACATACGAGAGGTTAGGAAATCTCTCGTATGTGCAGTAGGCAATGTAGAAAACTATTAGAATATCCTTTTATTATTTATATACAAAATTTTTGTTGCATATCTGTGTCTTTCATGCTGTCCGCTAAAACAATTAATAATTATATTGTATTCTCTCGCACTCAAAATTTCACATATATGTCACGGCATACTAAATCCAAACGACTCCACCCCTTTCTTCCCCCCTCCATCAGAGCGCATTAGTTTTTTTGTTTTTCAAGGCAAATATGAACCAACAAACGTTTTAATTAGTTTTTTCGTGACCAACAAACGATTGCGCATTGATTGAACTAAGTTTGAAACAAAAAATATTTTTCCGGCTAATTTCACACATAATTTTGTTTTCGTATTTTCAAAAAAAATATTAACCAACAAAGAATTATATGTGTAAAGGTTCCAGTAATGTTAAAACGAAATGGGGAAAAGGCTAAGGAACCAGCACAGAAAATCAAGTGCGAATCTGAGATTTCTCCCGGTTAAGACTCAATTGTTAATCAGAAATCAAGTGCACCTATTTTGAATAAACTTCCGACATACTCTCCTCCAAGAAGCATAAATAATCAGATTTTAAAAAATCTACACTCCATCACGCACGATTTTCTAAATAAAAATCTGAACCTCATTATCACTAAAGCGGATAAAGGAAATGTGTCGGTCGCCCTTGATAAGTGTAGATATATCAATGAAATGGAAGAGACACAAATATAAAATTATACTAAAACTACTTATAATGTTTTATTATAATTAAAGATCCTACAAAAAAGTTCACAAGTGAACTACGGTTGTTGCTTTCTAGGTGGAAAGGGTCCAATTACATCTCGACTAATACTTACAGGTCTTTATATGTTAGTGACGGTATTTTACCTAGAGCGTATGGACTACCGAAAATTCATAAACGTAATCATCTTCTCAGAATAATTGTATCATCTCTAAATAGCCCGTTATATCATCTAGCGTCTTATCTTCATCGAATTATGCATAAAAGCCTTCCTACTGCACGCAGTCACATTCTCAACAGTTTTCAACTTGTTGATAAACTCTCACAAATTTCGATCAAAAATAATTTTTCTTTAATTTCTCTTAATGCTGTTTCACTCTTTACCAATATTCCAGTTGAGCTTGCTATTGATAGTATTCACAAAAGTTGGACATATATATCGAATAATTGTTCTGTCCCTTATAATGATTTCATTGTGGCCGTTCGATTTGTTCTTAACTCTACATTTTTTATTTTCAACAACATCATTTATCAACAAACATTCGGCACTCCGATGGGTTCACTGCTGTCTCCCATCATAGCAGATGTCGTCTTACAGGATCTTGAGGAGAAAGCGTTAGCAACGTTATGTTTTACTTCTTCCTTTTATTTAAGATATGTGGATGACATAGCTTTAGCTGCACCATCTTCTACTTTCGAACACATTTTGAGTGTTTTTAATTCTTTCCACTCGAGATTACAATTCACGATGGAGACAAGTGAAAATAATAAACTTGATTTCTTGGACGTCACTATAATTCTAAAAAATAACCGTTTGAATTTTGATTGGTTTCACAAACCTACATTTTCTGGCAGGTACCTTAACTTTCTTTCACAACATCCTTTGTGCCAAAAAAGAGGTACTATTATAGGCCTGGTCGACAGGGCTTTTTTGCTCTCCCATCCTAGTTGTCATCAAAGAAATTTAAATTTTATCATTAACATTTTATTGGACAATAACTACCCATTAGATTTTATATTTATGACTCTTCGAGATAGACTCAAGTATTTATTTAGTAATTACAATAAACATAGTCATAATTTCTCTGATAGGAAGGATGACACTAGTGAGGGAAAAAAATTTTTTACAATTCTATATGTCCCATCAATCTCTGAGCGATTCAAGATAACTAGGGATTTGGACGTCAGACTTTTGTACGTTAGCCTAAACGAACTACATCGTTTCATCAAAGTACACAAAGATCATGTTCCCAAACCATTATGTAATAATGTGGTTTATAAAATCGAATGTGATAATTGTGATGCATCGTATGTCGGTCAAACGAGCAGACAATTAAAAACGGGAATCAACGAACATCGTAATCACATTCGACGTAATACTTCTGTTCATTCTGTTATTACTGACCACAGATTACAATTTAGTCATGAGTTTAAGTGGAACGATGTTAAAATATTGGATAGTGAACCATATTATAATAAACATTTGATATCTGAAATGGTTTTTATAAAAAGGCAAAATAATAGTTTAAATCTACAAACTGATACGGATTGCCTGCATGAGGCGTATGTCAATACGATAGACATGCTCCCGAAATTTTGACCTTCGGTTCCTATATTTATATACAATACTCTAGACACATCACAAACATTATATTCATGTGTTTTCGTTTTGCTCTTTAAATCTATCATTACCGTTCGCACTCGTACATATTGAGCATGTGATTTACGTTTTAATTTGTGACATGTAACAAGCGATATCTGGTGACAATGAGAAATAAGAATCCATCTCTTTGTGAGTTCTTTAATTGTTCTTTGTAGGTTCGGTCTCTAATAATTTTGTAATTATTCAGATATGCATGTTCTCTGCCCATGCCTATGGCATACGTTAAAGAAATGGTTGTCTTTACTGACGGAGGCTTTATGCTGCCGTATTTACTTCTTTACTACGAACATTGAAGAACACAGCCTACAGATGACATGTATAGTTTAATTTTAAACATGACTTCGACATGCTCTGCATTTGTACCGCACAACTTTATAGCGTTAATTGCATTAATTGATTTGTAAACAATTGTAACGGGTGTACATCTTTTTATATATTTTTTTGCGCTGAAGAGGATCCAAAAATGGATCGAAACGTTCGCTAGATTTTATATCGTAATAAACTAAATTCGCACTTGATGTTCTGTGCTGGTTCCATAGCCTTTTCCCCATTTCGTATTAACCAACAAACATTGTAATTAGGCCACCACCATTATCATTTCGAGATGTCCTCAGTAAGTTACTAAAGTTGCCTATGCAGATGCTCAGAACGAATCTTATTGGTGAATCATTTTGCTTCTTACAGTCGGCAGCCAATGAGAGGACGCGTAGACGAGACCATATTGTTTTTTAACCTTTTATTAACAATATAAATAACGATAATTATACGCTTTAAGCCTTTCTTGGTTAATAAGAAACTTTGAGCAAAAGATAATATCAAATTATGTAATAGTCATCGAGAACTAAGAGGATAACCGATCCGAGCTCGGTGAAACGCATACTCTCTCCGTCTTTTGTCAATCTGCGGTTGGCAACAGTCGAGAGTACATAAATTTTTATTTTTTGTTTTTATCGTTTTTTCAAGAAATTTATTAAGTTTCACAAATTTTAAATTATCGCGAGCTAGTAACAGCTATATGTGGATGGTAGTGCGTCAGTTTCATAGAAAAGTAAGTTTTCTATGAAACTGATTATGTGCAGAGCATGAAATTTACTTGATCTTATACCAAGATTTCTAAAATTAATCTCAATTCGAGATTTATAACCCCTCTTTATCCCCCCCCTCCCCTCCTGGAGAGACGAAGACGAGAAAAAGCTTAGAGATAAGAACAATCGCTCGGCAAACGAAAGACTCGGGTTCGATTCTCGATTCAGCGACTTCGCCCCGATATTTTTCTCGTCTTCGTCTCTCCAGGGAGGTAAAGAGGGGTTATTATAAATCTCAAATTGAGATTAATTTTAAAAATCTTGGTATAAGACCAAGTAAATTTCGTGCCCTGTGCACATAATCAGTTTCTTAGAAAACTTATTTTTCTATGAAACTGACGCATTACCATCCGCGTATGGCTCTTACTAGTCCGCAATTATTTAAATTTGTGATATCATTTAAGAGCCTTAATTTCTTAAATTGTTATTAAGTTTCATTTTCTTTTTATTTTATTCTCTTTTCACCTTTTGTTCTTCCTTTGCATCAGAGATTTTTGAGCGATAACTTCTTAAGGAAGCATTTTTTGACCTATGTTTATAGGAAATTTTTTGTTCAGGATCAAATTTCCAATAAGATCTCAAAGTTTGGCTGGAACGTTCGGGGCCACTTTGTATATACAGGGTGGGGCATTTATATTGAGACACCTAAATATCTAAAAAATAGAGCAACATAGAAAGAAATGTTTCAGACAAAAGTTGTTCGGTTCTAAGGGGGTTATAAGATGGTGCCATTAGTTTGACTTTGGGTAGAGACGCTTCGGAAATTTCAATGTCAATCTTGTTTTTTTAAATGGAAACTCTCCAATTTTTTATATAAATCGATTTCTTGCAATATTTTGCATAAAAAGTTATAGAAGTATGATGGCGAAAAGTTTAATAGTTTACGAGATATTTTTTCATTTAAACTTCATTTTTCTTTAAACCACTTTTTTCCATTTTCTTGAATAAATGTAACATTAAAATTTAAATTCGAGTAATTTATTAACCCGACCTTCTTCCTGTTATCCGAAATCGCACAAGGTCCCGTTCCGGGTAATAAGGATTCAGTTCCTTTACCAGAAAAGGGACCGCCGAGCGAACGGTCTTTCGACAGAGTAAGAGCGATCCTTCCGGTCGTTGACCTACCTGGGGCCCTAGTCTGTTCGTTTGACTCTAGGAGACGCATTGTCTAGCGTTTGTCAAGAGGTAAGTAGGTTACGCCTTACCGCTGACTCTTTCTTTCATTGAGTCTGGACGTAACATTTCATAAAATTACGCTATTAACTCTCCCCCAAATAAATATTATATATAATATATAAAATAACATAATTATATTGCAGATTTTATTACAAATAGTACATCATAAAACTACTTAACCCTTACTAGAATAACGTCGATCACATCGATCATCAATTTCGAGTTTAAAAGTGCTTCGTGTCTGGAACAAAAAGGATTAAAACTGAACTGCTTCTATGTACTTGGGTAGTTAACTTGATTTCATATTTAGTTTTGAGTAGTGTATCTAGGCCGGTTCTAACTCAGGTCCTCTGAGGGGGTTGGGGGGGGCAAGGTAAAACCGATGCGGGGAGGGGGGTATGACGTCATGCGAGGGAACCGCGTCCTAACCGGTAGACAAGGGGTCCGCGGAGAAGGGGGGAGGGGAACCGCGTCCTAACCAGTAGGCGAGGAGTCCGCGGAGAGGGGGAAGAGGGACCGCGTCCTAACCGATAGGCAAGGGACCCGCTAACCTAACCTAATCGATAGGCGAGGGGTCCGCGGAGAAGGGGGAGGAGGACCGCACGAAATCGGTTAGCGAGGGACCCGCGGGGAAGAGGGAACGCGAAGGTACGATGCCGCGAGTAGGTGTGAGAGAGATAGCGCGAGGCGTCCGCAATGTGTAAGAGAAGGATAGCGCTAATGATATTCTATGAGCGTGGGAGAAGGATAGCGCGAGGCGTCCATATGAGCGTAAGATAAGGATAGCGTTTGCATGCACGTTGGAAAAGGATGGCGCGAGGCGTTCGCAATGTGTGGGAGAAGGATAGCGTCCGCATGCACTTGGGAGAGAGATAGCGTCCGCAAGGAGATGCAGAAATAATCGACATTTTTAATATAATAATAATATTTATTCAATAATTGTGTGTATATCATATAAATGTGTGTGTGTGTGTGTATGTGTCAAAAATAATAATAAAAATAATAATAATAAAACAATAATAATAATAATATAAAAATATAAAATATACAAAAAGATATAAAATATGTATAATATAATAATAAGGCGGCGCTCCTTCTGAAACAGAAAAACATTATATTAATATAAATTTAATTTTTAATATTTAATATATTACGAATCTTAAAAGATACTTACAATTAATTCTTTAACCTCTTGCTCGGAGGCTCGTCCCACGATTCCTCGACGTCTTCCTCGTAGGGCTCGAGCCCGAAGACGTCTTAGGTCTAAATGAACACCGCCCGAGCCGTTATCCTCCCACATGTCCTCACGGAATTCACGCTCGTGCCACTGCAACATTCGTACATCTCGTTGGTGCTCAAAGTTTAGAAATCCAGGAATCTGGATATCGCTCGTATATTGATACTATAAATTAAATTAAAATTGAATAATAATATATTATAAATAATTAATATGATATAAAATAAAAAATGCTACTTACTCTTTGGAAAACCACCAAATTCAACAAGGCTCTCAACAGCCCCATCGCCAGGTCCTCCGCCCACCATGACGCTCCAGCGACCCCGACACAACACGGCTTCAATCAATGATGGCATTTTTCAAACTTTACTTGGAACACACTTAATAGACTTCTTCTCTATTCGCTGTCAAACACTTTGTGACGAACATACCGGGATAGACATTGTCTGGAATAAACATTTTAGAGTAGGAGATGTATCACTTACGAAGAACGCTTACTCTCAGCTCTTGATAAGAAAACAAAAGTTAGCATGTTTCCACGAGCAAATATCTAGTCTTTTAAATATTCGCTGTCAAACACTTTGTGACGAACATACCGGGATAGACATTGTCTGGAATAAACATTTTAGAGTAGGAGATGTATCACTTACGAAGAACGCTTACTCTCAGCTCTTGATAAGAAAACAAAAGTTAGCATGTTTCCACGAGCAAATATCTAGTCTTTTAAATATGAATAATATATTATTATAATATGTAAACCACTATCCCCCTCGGCTACCGGTTAGGACGCGGTTCCCCCGCGTGACGTCATACCCCCCCCCCCCTCATTGGTTTCCCCTCGCACCTCATCCCCCCTCAGACGACCTGAGTTAGAACCGGTTTAGATACACTACTGTTTTGATTTTTGACTTTTTAAAGATTTTTAATTTTTAGAGTTATTTTTTATTTTTTTATTTTTTATAAAAATTATTTTTTAAAGACAAACTTTTTAAAAGTTATTTTTTAGGGATAAATATTAAACTTTTTTTGCATACTTTTTTTGAGATTTTTTTATATATGTGGCGTATTCTTTTTACCTTTGTGAGGTTTCTTATGGGATCTCACTGCTTTTTGTAAAAATTTAAAATTTGAAATTTTTCCTGCATAATATAAAGTACTACATTACGCAGTATTTACATAGGTGTGATTTTTTTAAATTTATTCACTAGAAAGGAAATTCTTTTTTAAGAGGAATTATATAAACAGTATATATTTACAAAGCTTATATTTACCATATTGAATATAAGTATTGAATATAAGATAATCTTAAGTATCAATCACTTATCTATCTTATATTTATAGATAATTTTTATACAGAAGTTAAAGTGTATACAAACCGTATATAATCAATAATAATAATAATATAAATTGTGTAAGTGAATAAATATCAAAATATAGAAAGCAAATGGAAGAAAATCATTTTTATCACAAAGATGGACTTGTTTTTTACTCATACATTTAATGTGAATATGATACAAGTCCATTCTACTGAATAAACGCATACATTTTAACAGTATATAATTCCTTCTAAAATATATTCTAGTAAACGATATAACCAAAAGAGATCAAATATTTTTTGCATTTATTGATTTATTAAATATATTTATACATCGCGGAATAGTGCAACACAAGAAGAAAAGTAATAAAGTGGTTAACAGTTATTAAGAATATCGTGGGATAGTGCAAAGAAGAGAAGTGATTTTTTTCTAATCAATGTCATATTGAGCAAAGTTAGATTATATTAGTGAAACTGAACGAATGTTTACATTTGAGTGAATCTGTGCATTGTCAATTGACATATTTGTCATAAATACATTGTTGAAAAATGATTATGGAAGATTTTGGCTGACCATGCTTTCGAAAACGATAAGTGAATAATTATACTCGCAAACGCGTATTCATATAATATAATGTTTATTTAATTTTACATTTAAATGTAATTGTTGTGCCTCTCGGTGGAGGCACAGGATTTTGTTGGGATCGTTGGCCAATTGGAACTCAGGAGCTCAGGGTCGCACAGGGTCTTCTCACCGTTTCATTAATTATGTAGTCGGCTTAGAATAAAAGCCGTTTATTCAAATACATTAATATTAAATCTTCTTTTCTTTCTCACACTTCAATTCGGCTTATCGCGGTATAGAGTTGCTTCGCGTGCTTGATATCGCGGCTGCCGTCGCGCGATCAGCTGGGACGTTATTATTAAAACGATTACAACTGTTCATCTCGTGGTTACTATTGTTAATCTTTTCGCGCTATATGATTGTATGATTATCATGATTATTGATTCGTGTGATTTTGCGATTAGGACTGTCTGGCGCTCGTTCGAGGTAGGTTGTTTTATTACCTTCTTTTCGATTAGTTTTTGAAGGGGATTGTTCAGCGACAGGACCATAGATGATCATGTCGCTCGTTTTCGGCTGGAAAAAACCCAGTCGCAAGCTACGTGAATTCTTTGCTTGCATTTCCAGCACGTCGTCTTTCGAGTTTCGCGATCGCGTGGTCTCCGCGCGTGGCTCTCTTTGTCAGCGATTGCGCTCGTAACTCTATACGTCTTCCTCGGCTTCGAGTTGTAGTCGAAAGACGTTAAATAATATTTAATAATTAATAATTATATTAATTTGGTTATAGCCGTTTTGGGCTATAACAGTAATTAATGCATAATTATTTTTAAGTTAACTTACATATGGCTAAGCAATAAGTTTTGTTAATAGCAAAATAAATCTTGTGAGAATTCTAGCAAAAATATCATTAAAACAACAGCATTAAATACACATTTTTAATAGGCATAAAGAATAATGAAATGATAAAATCATATTGAAGCACTTCTATAATCTACAAACATTTTGCGGATCTGAAATTACTCGCTACTTTTGGTTCTGAAAATGTGAATGTTTATTTATATTTTATATATAAATGTATTTAATGCGTAATCAATATTTTTAGATCACTCACAAGTGGCAAAACATTGCATATTTATGGTAATATAGCAAAACAAATCTTGGAAATTCTATTAAAAATATTACATTATATATAATTGAAGGCGTCAGAGTTAGAGCTTGATATAGAAATGTTAAGCGTTAGTCAAAGAAGAGAAATAAGGTAATAATTTTATTTATAAATTATATAATGAAGGTTATTTATTTTTTTAGACTAAATTCTCTAGGAATAAGGCTTATTATTTATCTATTTAACGTTTTTGGTATAATAGTTGAACTTATTTTTTAAAACAATGAGAAACGTGATAATTGATGTGGTTTATTTGGATAGAACTGCCGTATAATGTTATCGGAGAACATTATAATATCTGTCATCGACAAAAAGTAATTCAAATTTGTATCAAAATAAGGAGGAAGAATTGGTTAGATACTAAATTGCAGATTTTATTATAGGAACGTATAAAAGTTTACAATAATTTGGCAGCTGCGTTGGTTAAAACAGAAGCCTATGATGCAGCTTTAGAAAATATGTTTCGAGGTGTCAACTACAAAATGTTAAAACATTACTTAGGAAAGCTATTGCAAAAATTCTGATTTTTTATTTACAATATTTAATCTTTTTAAAATAAGTTTTATATTTTATATATGGAAAATTCATATATGTGTATATACCCAGACACCCAAGCCTGTTTAAACAGATTTTGCCAAATGTCTGCTATAAATTTTTGTGAGCAGAAAAGTTACAAATTTAGTACAGAGTGTTATAGCCCGAATAGGCTATACACAAATTATTAAATATATTATTCTAAATACATATTATTTTATATGATTGCTCAACGTGTAACGAGCGTTGACCGAACAAAGCGCTGACGCGAGCCACGCACGAAGCCCGAGCGACCGTGCAATCATTTCATTGCGAAAACGCGGAAATCAGGGCAAGCGGAAGAAAGATATTGCGAAAATGCAACGTAAAAGTTCTACTTAAAAGCGAAATAAAAAAGAATAAAGAAATTGCAAAAGTGCAAGTAAAGAAGTCCTACTTAGAACTTCTTAGCTTGCATCCGGATATTGCCAAAATCAAGCGACACGACACACAGCCTTGTCGCTAAACGATCCCTTCCCGGGAAGCCAAGGGGAGTTAATAAAAAGGCCCACCGCTAACGAACGGCGGGCAGTCTTTACTATTAATATTACGCGGACGGTCTTGATCATTAATTAATATTACGCGGGTAGTCACAATAACTACCAAACGGGCAATCTTTATTCCTTTACGCGAGGAATATCTCTAACAGCCGCGAGTGTCAAAGCGAGTATCAATAATTATTATAATATTGAATAGCCACGCAGTCGGCAGAAATATACACGAAGAAGCGAGAGGCGAGTGTCGAGACCAAAACTCGACTCTAGACACGCGCACGTTAAGATATCCGTTATCGCGATACGCGACGCGAGCGAAAATGCGGGAACATTGTATTGTAATCAAGCCAAGTCACGAATAAAATAGATATTAATATATTTATTTAAATGCAAAGGTGTCATTTCTAATCAAATAAAGACAGTGGAAGTTCTCGGGCAGAGCCCGAATTCCTAAATTCCTTCCGGCAAACGATCCCAACTACCGTGCCTCTCCGAAGGCACAACATTATTTGGTGGCAGCGGTGGGATCTGCCGGGGCATCGCCAGAGCTCACGCAAGACCTGCAAAAGACACAGTTGTGTTAAGAAGCGGGCACGCCAAAATCAATTCAATTGAAGTTGACGGACGGAAGCAGCCAAGCCTTCTCCAAGACCTGCAAAGCACCCAGAGTGTAAATAGGACAGGCACGCCAGCACACGTAAAACGTAAGCTGACGGAAATCACAATCGACGGAACACAAAGCAAGGACAACAGAACGAGCATCGCCACAACAGCTGTAGCAGAAATGTGAGCCGCCAAGCATCGCGACCTACGGTAACTCTACGTACAACACACCGACGCCGGACAACGACCGCCGTACGACGAGCATCGTCAGCCGTATCAGCCGTCGAGCGAAGGACTGCAGCGTCAGCAACCTACTGACACAGCGAGCGATTATGCGAGCCGTTATACTATTGTAAGTCCGAAAAATTTAATAAATATAATAGCGTGAATGTCGGAAGGTTCTAATATACCAAAACCGATAGCGAACCGATAGTGGTTACTAAGCGAATCAGACCGACGTGCGATAAGCGTAAGTTTAACACCGCGAGAAAATTTTGATAAAACGCGAAAAAACTTAGAAAAACAATACTCGAGCGAAAGCGAGACCGAGTTACCGGATAACGTCATCACAGAACGCGAATTTCCATTTAACAATTTTGACGAAAGCCTACTCCCGCGTAATACGACTGACCCCACTGATGACACTCAACGCGAGACTAGACGTACGCGACCGTATATTAGTAGAACTCCAAGTAGAGTATCCCTACGGCGCGAATTTTCATTAACTTTCTACGAAAGCTATCTATTCGATCCGGAAGAAATTTATAGCCAACAAGAAAATAATATGGCCGAATCGCGAAATTCGCAAGAAAACACTCCCGCGAACCCGCCACAAAGCGCGGTAGACGAGGAAATAGAAAGAATGCGACGATCCATTCATCAAATGAACCGAAATATAGTGGAGGCTGATCACACACCGTCCCACGAGAGAAACCGCGAAGGAAGAGGCGACCCGCACCTTCTCGAAATATTAAATGAAATACGCACGGAAGTAAAATCATTAAACAGGCGAGTAACGCGAGTAGAAGACGCGATTATGGAGCTATGAACAATCCAAGAACAGGCGTTAATAAATTTTCAAATCGGATTACACGACGAATTACAAGTACTCGTACGCGCGCAGCGATACACAACGCTCCAAGAAGCGATAACGGGCGCGAGCGCCGAAGAAAAACTCAGACCCGGAATGGCGAGAACAAGTAGTTTTGTTAATAAAAATAAAACTGAACCAAGTTACTCGCGAAATAATCGAGGTTCGAACCCGCAATGCTTTAAATGCGGAAAAAACGGACATTACGGACGCGATTGTCGAAGTAGCCGATACGCGCTCCCGAAACCGGAAAAATCCTCGCGGATAAACACGATAAATAAATACTGCGCACATTGCAAAAAGACAGGACACAGCCGCGACGAATGCTGGAGCCTAAACGGAAAGCCGAAAAATGGTACAAATAAACTAAAAGTCGGAAATCAGAAAAAAACGCGCGACGAAGATATACGCGATCGAAAGAAATCGCGACAACAAAAAGGAAACGTCGATAGCGCAAGTAGCAGCAGCAAAGACGAGCAGGAGGAAGCGAGAAAGAGACAACCGCGAACTGCATCTGAGTATCGCGTTACGCATATTAAATATATGCCACGGGCAAAGAAAAAGACGGACTTATTGCTAATAACATTACCAATGCGACAAGTGAAAAACGAAAAAATACAGATGTTGTACGATTCAGGATCGACCATCTCACTAATAAAATTGAAACATTTAAAGGACGACGCATTGATACACGAAGATAAAATCGCGCTCACAGGCATAACCGGACATAAAATACACATCATCGGAAAAATGTACGCCACAATCAAGATAGAAAACCATAAGGTAAAACATGCATTTTATGTGGTAAAGGACGACATTCCGATCAAATATGAAGGAATATTAGGAATTGATTTCCTTCGACAGCATTCAGTATCATGCGATTATAATTAAAATCAATTAAAAATAGGAAACGCCGTACTAAAATTCCATTCGCTTAACAAAACGATTCTAAAACCGCGCAGCGAGATCATCGTAAAAGCGACAACAAATCAAAATCGAATAGGAATAGTACAAGCCGAGGAAACAGCTCCAGGAATCTACCTTGGAAGATGCTTAGTAGAACCTAAAGATTACACGTGTCCCGTTAGCATCATAAATACAACCGATATGGAAGTCGAGATACAGACGCCGAACGTCACCCTCGAAGACATAGAACGCGAAATCGAATCTAAAATACATACGGTGGAAACAAGAAAAATTTTAAGTATACTAATTCGAGACACGGACAAGTCTGACAACTACTACGCACGCAACATTTAAATACGGAAGAAAAACAGGCATTCCTACGGATATGCGAAGAATATTACGATACATTTCATTGGACGGAGAACCACTGACGTACACCGCGACGGTAGAGCACGAGATAAACACGCGCGCCGACACCTCGCCGGTGAACACAAGACCGTATCGTCTTCCCGAGAAGCACAAGACGGAAGTAAATAAACAAGTGCAAGAAATGCTAAAAAACGGCATAATCCGAACAAGCGCGAGTCAATGGAACGCACCCTTACTGGTGGTACCAAAAAAGACTCATCCGGAAAACCTAAGCTCCGAGTAGTAGTAGACTTTCGGAAGCTAAACGACTTAACAATAGGCGACTTATTTCCACTGCCCAATGTCACCGATATACTGGACCAGCTAGGAAACGCTAAATATTTCACCACACTAGACTTAGCGTCAGGATATCATCAGATACCGATGGCTGAGCAAGATAAACAAAAGACAGCTTTTTCAACGCCATACGGACACTATGAATTCAACAGAATTCCGTTTGGATTGAAAAATGCGCCAGCAACATTCCAGAGACTGATGAATTCAATTCTAATCGGAATGCAAGGACTTATACGTCTAGTTTATTTAGATGACATCGTCATATACGGATCGAGCCTAGAGGACCGCAATAAAAGACTCAAGGAAGTACTACAGAGACTTCGAGAAAATAATCTAAAATTGCAACCAGATAAATGCAAGTGTTTGCGTAAAGAAGTAATTTATCTAGGTCACATTATTTCGGAGAATGGAATATCTCCGGACCCGTCAAAGCTAACCGCAATAAAAGAATTTCCGACGCTGAAGAAAGTAAAAGATATACAATTTTTCATAGGACTAGCCGGATACTACAGAAAATTCATAGAAGATTTTTCAAAAATAGCCAAGCCGCTAACGAAATTAACAAAGAAAACGGAAAAATTCGAGTGGACAATGGAACAGCAAAATGCTTTTGAAATATTAAAAGAAAAATTAATGACTGCGCCAGTGCTAACGTATCCAGATTTCAATCAAGAATTTATAGTGACCACTGATGCTTCCGACTATGCAATCGGAGCAGTATTGTCACAAGGAAAAGTATGTAATAACCGACCAATTGCTTATGCCAGCAGAGTTTTATCGCGAGCGGAGCAGAATTACAATACACCAGAGAAAGAATTACTGGCAATTGTATGGGCTGTAAAACATTTTAGGCCATACATATACGGTACGAAATTTAAAATCGTAACCAATCACAAACCATTAATCTGGTTATTTAATGTGAATGATCCTGGATCATGATTAATCCGATGGAGATTAAAACTCGAAGAATATGATTATGAAATCATTCATAAGGCCGGACAAGCGAACGCGAACGCTGATGCACTGAGCCGCAATGTAACAAGAGAAGCGCATGAAACAGAAGAGGAAGAACGAGAAATTCTCGCAATAGAAGAAGAAACAAACTCCGACGAAGAAAAAATATACATGGAGGAAGACAAGAAACAGATATTATATGAATATCATGATGCACCCACACGAGGACATCAAGGAGTTGAACGAACAGTAAAAAGAATCCGCCTAAACTATAATTGGCCAGGAATAACGAAAGATGTAGAAAAATACATTGCAAAATGCGAATTATGCCAGAAAAATAAAGTATCGCGAAAGAATAAAGTACCTTTAATAATCATGGATACGCCTACTAAACCGTTCGAAAAATGCGCGTTAGATATTGTAGGACCGTTAAGAGGATGCCGGATTACCGACAGAACGCGAATATTCTTTATTTTGCAAAATCTTTTTGTTGCTTATAGATATCAACAAATCCTTTTCCACAATTAAGGTACACATAATAACGGAGTGCGGAGTTTGACATTTCATATGAAAAGTTAAAAAAAATGAGAAAATTACAGTTTTGTTATCGGCTTCTGCGTCAACATTTACTTAATATAACAAATTTGTAATCTACACGTGCCTAATCAGTAAACTCCGCACTCGGCATTTCATCAAAGAGTATAAGTGAACTTAGAGAAGTGAGTTTAGAAGCTTTATAAAAAAGATTTTGTAAAATAAAATTTTCGTGCATATGTGTGTGTGCGAGCTGGAGGCTCAAGAGTAAAACAGAGCAGTAGATTAGTTGCGTGATGTCGCGATAGACAGAGCTGTAATCTTACACGACAAGGACAGACATAATCGTACTACCTTTGTCTCTTTCATGCGTGTAGAGTAATATACATGTACGCACTAACATTATTGCAGTATCTTTTTTCTCTCGATCATAAACTTGATACGCTCTGTCTCTTTCTAATCGCTCGCTCGCTATGTACTACGTATCGCTTAGCTTCATGCTCCTCGCATATTCACTTACGCGTTCACTCGCGCTTCTCTCTCTCTCTCTCTCTCTCTCTCTCTCTCTCTCTCTCTCTCTCTCTCTCTCTCCTTCTGCTCGTTCATTATTGTATATTGTATTCTTTTATTCTCATTATTATATTCTTTTATTTGCTCAATTTTTATTCTTTCTATTCTCGTGTCCCTACATGAAAATAAATAAATTTATTTATTTATGTTTATTTGATACATCATAAATGAGATACACAAGTTATTTTCTTTTTCTATTTAATTATAGTTAAATACAACACATGTACATACAAAAATGCACATAATTAAATACTTTTTCTATTTATGACATACACAATATCTCATTTATGTTGTATAAAATAAAGATGAATAAATTAATATATTATTATGTAGGAAGATGAGAATATAGAAAGAATAAAAGTCGAAGAAATAAAAGAATATAATAATGGGGATGAAAGAATACAATGAAGAACGAGGAGCAAGCGAGATGACAAACATCAAACAGTTCCGAAGTCTCGTTCGCGAGGCTCTCTTTATCTATAATATCTCGGGTTACATATCGTTCGTAAAATTTCTGTTTTTCGTATTTTATCGATATCAAAATAATTTTAATAGACTAATGAGATTCTTGCGATTAAAATAATACTAAACATGACATAAATCGGATAATTTTTAATCAGTTATGTTATTAAAATAATGATTACTTATTTCATTTAAAATAATCGGATTTATATCGTATTTGGTGTCATTTTAATCGCAAAAATGTAATTAATCCATTACAATTATTTTCAGATATATAAAATGTGAAATACAAAAGTTTTATTTTCTATAGTAAGATGACATATATACGTGAAATATTACAGATAAAAGGAGTCACGCGAGCGAGGCTTCGGAACTCTTTCATGTTTGTCATCTCACTTACTCCTTCATTCTTTCTCGCTCTCGCTTTTGTCGACTCTTCAGCGTCGGGGATCTTTCCTTATCTACAAAATATAAACATCTATATAAAAAGTGAAACTTGTATTTTCCATTTCATCTGTATAAAAATAATTATAATGGATTAATGAGATTCTTGCGATTAAAATGACACGAAACATGACATAAATCGGATTATTTTTAATCAATTATGTTATTAAAATTATGATTACTTATTTCATTTAAAATTATCCGATTTATGTCATATTTGGTGTTATTTTAATCGCAAAAATCTCATTAATCCATTATAATTATTTTTATACTAATAAAATACAATATGAAAGTTTCAGTTTTTATTTTATAAGATGTTTATATAAGGAAAGACCCCCCGCGCGATGCTGGAGAGTCGACAAAAGCAATAGCAAGAAAGAATGAAGGAGCAAGCGAGACGACAAATATCGAAGAGTTCCGAAGTCTCGCTCGTGAGGCTCCCTTTATCTACAATCTTTCACGTTAGATTAATATATATAAATTATTATAAAATTTATATATATATACAGGGTGTCCGGCGTCAATCGCATCACCGGTCGTGTGCAGGTAGAGCAGATGAAATCGAGAAGAAAAGTCCTTTACCTTTTTTTTCTATAACACTTAATAAAAGAGTTATTATTGAGTAAAGTCTGGCCAATCAGCGCCGACCTTTAGCCGGGCGCACGTCAGTGAGCCGCGCGCTGTGAAGTGTGCAGCGGCGTACACTATCAAGCGCGCGGTTCACCGACATGCGCCCGGCTAAAGATCGGCGCTGATTGGCCAGATTTTACTCAATAATAACTCTTTTATTAAGTATTATATAAAAAATTGGTACAGGACTTTTCTTCTCAGTTTCACCTGCTCTACCTGCACATGACCGGTGTTGCGGTTGACGCCGGACACCCTGTATATATATGTCATGTTACTATAGAAAATCAAATGTCTGTATTTCGCATTTTATATATCCGAAAATAATTTAAATGCATTAATTACATTATTGTGATTAAAATGACACGTCGTAAAATATTAATAAATAATGTTTTTATGTATCGAATTAATTTTAATCAATATGAAAATAACTTTTTATTCGGTTACAGAATATTCGTTTATAAAGATGCGCATTTGTTTTTATTATTACGCGATATTTGTAGCATGCATGTATCTAAGTATGTATGTACGTATCGGGGAATAAGGCGACTGTACTATTCACACGCACACAGCCAGGCACATGCGATAATATCAGTGCGCGGCAGTACTCAGTCTCAGTCTCAGTCGCGCGTTTGTGTACATACGCGTAACGAGAGATAACCGCAAAAGTGTGCTCAACCGTTATAACGCGTTATAACGCGTCGAATTTAAAAAACGAGTGTTGTGTTTGTGTAGTCATAGTGTGTTCATATAATAGGGCGAAAATGTAATGAGAAACGCTTGCCTCGCTTTGCCCGCAGACTTTCTTTAAAAAGAATAAGGGTCAAAAGGTTAGTATATTTATATACCATAATTCTAGAAGGAATTGTTTTAATGTATACTATATACTAATATGTCGCTAGATATAATTGAATTTTTTTCCCTGTAGTTTACACAAAAATATAAGTATGATAATGTAATATTATATAAAAATGTAATATTTCAAGTTTTTTTTTTATTTTTTGATTATATCTTTAAAGCAATTCCTAAATAGAAAACAACATAAAGACCTTTGTATAAAAAAATTGTAACATAAAATAAATCTTTAAATGGAATTTAAAATTACTACAATACATGAACATACACATTATATGTATATGATGCACATAGTATTTAGTACTCATATAGTATTTTTGTTATAAAGAAATAGACAGACATGAGCAAAAAAAAGAAAGAGACAGAGAGAGAGAGAGAGAGAGAATAGGAATGAGTAAGCGAGAGAATGGCTCTCTGTACAACGATATATCGATTAATAATTCACATCAGTCGCTAAATATTAGTGAGCATAAAGTATTGCTACGGAGAAAGATCCAACTATTTCCTTTTTTTTCTTACTTTTGGCACTTGTATAGACACTTGCTCACTTACACTCATATCCTCTTTCTCTTTGCCCATTCTTCTCTGTCCGTCTCTTTCTGATCCGAGCATACTATGTGTGTTATATATTATCTATATGCGATCTTTTCGTGAACTGGTTGTAAATATTTCATACTAGATGCGGTTTGCATGTGCGCTCTAAATATTGCCGAAATATTTGATCCCAGAAGCGATCTTTTCGTGAATTGGTTGTAAATATTTCATACCAGATGCGGTTTGCATGAGCGTTCTGGTTAAAAATATATCCCAGAGGCGATTTACGTGTGCTGGGTATTGTAAAAAATATCCCAGAGGCGATTTACGTGTGTTGGTTATTGTAAAAAATATCCCAGAGGCGATTTACGTGTGCTGGTTATTGTAAAAAATATTCCAGAGGCGATTTACGTGTGCTGGTTATTGAAAAAAATATTCCAGAGGCGATTTACGTGTGCTGGTTGCTTTACAATATTTTGAACCGGATGCGATTTAATAGTTATGTAAGATTAGCAATATAACCGTTATTATATATTATAATACATATATATGTATTGTGCTATTGTATGTATGTATGTATGTATCTATATATGTATGTATGTATATATATATATACATAAAAGGCACACATATATATATATAACAATACATGCACACACACACATACACATGGCCAAATATTATTCCTCTTGGAAAGATATATGGAAAGGCACACACACACACGTACATATATATATATAATATATTATTATCTATTTTATTTGTGACTTGATTACAATGTTCCCGCACTTTCGCTCGCGTCGCGTATCACGATAACGGATATCTTAACGTGCGCGTGTCTAGAGTCGAGTTTCGGTCTCGAGACTCGCCTCTCGCTTCTTCGTATATATTTCTGCCGACTGCGTGGCTATTTAATTTTATAATAATTATTGATACTCGTTTTGACACTCGCGGTTGTTAGAGATATTGCTCGCGTAAAGGAATAAAGATTGCCCGCGTAATATTAATGGTAAAGACTGCCCGCCGTTCGTTAGCGGTGGGCCTTTTTATTAACTCCCTTTAGCTACCCGGGAGGGGGTCGTTTAGCGACAAGGCTGTGTATCGTGTCGCATGATTTTGGCAATATCCGGATGCAAGCTAAGAAGTTCTAAGTAGGACTTCTTTGCTTGCACTTTCGCAATTTCTTTATTCCTTTTTATTTCGCTTTTAAGTAGGACTTCTACGTTGCATTTTCGCAATGTCCTTCTTCCGTTTGCCCTGATTTCCGCGTTTTCGCAATGAAATGATTGCACGGTCGCTCGGGCTTAGCGCGTGGCTCGCGTTGTCAGCGCTTTGTTCGGTCAACGCTCGTAACGTGATCTGTATTCGCGTTTCACGTTGAGCAATCATATAAAATAATATGTATTTAGAATAATATATTTAATAATTCGTGTATAGCCTGTTCGGGCTATAACAAATATTACAATAGATGATGTCAAACTGTTTGATCAATGGATAAATTTAAAGACATTCTGTCAAGAGCTTACTGAAAATGATAAAGAATTGAATTTGAACAAATTATGGCTGAAATTCTTTAAAACGCCTAATGCCTATACTTATAGTGAATTAATAAAAATCGCGCAGTATTTTTTTAGCATTCCTGCTCATAATGCTTCCGTTGAAAGAGTTTTCTCTTTAGTAACATCTCAGTAGACTAAGGAGCGTAACGCTTTAGAATTAAATACTATTTCTTCATTAATGAAGTTAAAATATAATTTTAAAAACTTCAAATGCTCTGAATTTTATAGGTTTCTTCTAACAAAAAAGAAGCATTAATTGCAATTGGATGAAATGAAAAATATAAGAAAAATACGTTATAAATACGTTTATGAATAGCGTCTATTTGAAGTTACTTGAGTTGATTTTATTTAATATAAGTTTTTTTTCTTTTCTGTGATAATACAATGTACCTAAGTCATTTGATTTTGTGTTAATTTTATTAATTATAAAATTATATAAAAACTGTTGTTCAAATATAAAAATTAATAAATAAAATGTTTATTAATATATTGTATAATATTTAGTATATATTTTTACTGTTAATTTATGAATTTTATGGTTTAAAAATTTGTCCTGTCTCTGTATTAAGTTCCTAAAATTTTTCCTGTTCTTTCTTTAAGGACTGGTTGCCTCTTTCTTGGTCAAACATGTTCCTGTACGCTATTGTCAGAGCCTCTAAGCATCTATCGGTTGGAATTATTAACAGTGAAAAAAATAGTAATTATTGTTATTATCTTAATTATTACTAATAATTTTTAATAATAATGACTATTTTAATAATATTAATAATTAATAATAATTTAGAAATAGACTAATTTAGAAGAAATAGAAATATTAGATTTAGAAGAATTTATTAATATTAGAATTTAGAAGAAATAGAATAATTTAGAAATAATTTAGAAATAGATAATTAATAATAATTTAGAAATAGATAGAAATTCACGGAACGAATTAGAATCGTGACAATGATTCTTCTATTCACATATCTGTGCAGCATGTAAGTAACAATTATTCTCGATGTCGTAAGATCATATTTGATGGAATATCATTAAGTGTAGATATGCGTGATAATTGCTGTCTCTTACATGATGGATCGTTTACATTGTCTTTGAAATTGTTAAGAACAATAATTCGTATCTTTTGGAAATTAAAAGATTTTTGCAAATTAATGATTTTTATGATATTGGCATTTTGTCTTCTGTTTTCCAAGTGTATAAATGTTCTATGTTGAGCAACGAGGTTTTCCGTATCCATCTACAAAAAGTCTGCACTAAATGTTACAGAATGCCTCTTTGGAATCCGACATATGATAACGACAGTGATGAAGAAAATCATTCGGAAGCATCTCAATACATAGTTGCTGCTATTAACAAGGAATTGTAGTATACTATATATTGCTACGTTCTTATATATAATTGTTGTAAAAATTTAAAGTTTTTTGGTTTTTATATTTATAAGAATTCGAGAGAGCATGATATATTATTCTTTTTCTTTTCTACATATCTTCTGTGTTTTACAATTATTATTTTGTATTTTATCTTCTGTCTCTTTTCTTTGCATTCCATTCTTCGGAACAGCCTACATATATATTTGCTATCGCATGTTAATTAGTAATCTTCATATTGTATTTCTCTTTTATTTTTGTGTGTGACAGTTTTGTCTTTCTTCTGCGCGCATTTATATTTCAAATTATAATCTTTTCATAATAGACAGGTAGAAAAATGCTTCTATTGTTATTTTATTACATCTGTAATATTACATATTACTTCATGTACACACACATATACTTTTCTAATATTCATTCTTTTGTTTATAGGAAAATGTCGGAACGGCCGAAGCGCATTGTATTAAAACCATTGCGCTACCAGACGACATCATCATCGGACGAGGCTCCAAAGCGTAGGAGAACACTAGAAAATAACGCGAATGAAAATATCGATCAGGACATCGGCGAGCTGAGGACACTTTTAGAAGAGCAACATTCTTCGATGGATGAACCAAATAATTCAAATGATCTTTACAACATTTATACGCCTAAAACAAACACGCATACACAAAACATCCCATTACATACAAATGTTCCATTATACTTATCTCCTCAAAATAGTTTTTCACAATCACGCACACATACATATCCCACACATTATCCCACATCCAATCATATAGTGATTGATAACATTGTGCACTCAAGTAATACATGTATTAATAAGTTTCAGGAAAAGTATGGCACTACATCAGACATCAGAGATTCTTATCAGCTACCAGATGAACGAAGAAGAAAATCTGAAGCCACCTGTACTGAGAGATCCTTCGATGAATCGAATAATCCGTAAGTTTATATATATATATATATATATATATATGTGTGTGTGTGTGTGTGTGTGTGTGTGTGTGTGTGTGTGTGTGTGTGTGTGTGTGTGTGTGTGTGTGCACGCGTGCGCGCGCGCTCCGCATCACATAAATAAAAAATATGAATACAAATTTCACATATTAAATAATATGAATTATTCTGTAAAAGGCACAATTTATATTTAACAATAATTTATTGTTTTTATTTTAATGTAATTTTAAAATAACATTGTGAGGTTTAGTGATATTCTATCAGTACAAAGTATTAAAAACTGGCTAATTGGAGTCTGATATGTAGGTATATGTCATGATATAAAAAGAATTACAATTTATAAGGCATGAGACTTACAAAAAATTAAGCGTTTTGATCCACTTTGAATCTTTATCAATTGTTTTGTAAAATTTATATCTATAATGATAAAAAAAATACAGTGGGAACACGCATATAAAAATTGAGATTCTTTTCCTCGCAGGAATTTCTACAATCTCAATTTTTGTGTGCATGTTCCTATTGTACCTTTCTTTTTATCATTATATATATAGGTAAACTTTACATAACCATTGATAAAGATTCAAAGTGGATCAAAACGCTTAGTTTTTTGTAAGTCTCATGCCTTATAAATTGTAATTCTTTTTACATCATGACATATACCTACATGTCAGGTTCCAATTAATCCCTCTTTACTTTTTACTAATATATCACTGTGCCTCATAATCTTATTTTAAAATTACATTAAAATTATGTCAGTAAATTATTGTTTAATTTACGTTATTAAACATATTTACATTATTAAACATATTAAATTAAATTTTATTACATCTACAAGAATGCACATAGCTGTAAAAATTATGAAAAAAATTTCAAATTTGTTACATTTGCAAGTGTTAAGCAAGTATAAAATATGAATTAATGTTTGCAGGATACTGAATGAACGCTTAGACCGTTTTGAAGCAGAACTAAAGTGATTATCAGTGAAATATAACGCAGACTGTAATTTTAACATAAATGTTAACACAAAATAATTTTTTTAACGCGATTACTTTTAATTTTTAATAGAGTAAATAACAATTTTTTTTAATAAAAATGATCTTGTTTCATAAGATTTATATAATAACTTGAATGGTAACTTTAAATTACTTTTCTCTCTTTCTCTTTCAGAATATTTTCAATGCTAGTTTAATTTTTGTTTTAATGGAACAATATATCTATTTTATTAGAGATGTATAAGGTATTTAATGACAAATTCCTACACTTCATTGCATATTTTTGAATTTGTCATAAAATCAATATTAATAAAAAAAGAGACTAGTTAGAACTTAGTGTGTAGATATTATTTTTGTAACGTAACAAGAATTACATATTAAAAGGCATAAGGTCACAAGAAATTAAATATTTCGATTTACTTCGAATCATTTTCAATAATTATGTAAAGGTAAAGACTTTAATGACAAGAATAACTGAGGCATGCAAACATTAAAGTCTTTACCTTCACATGACCATTGAAAATGATCCGAAGTGGATCGAAACATTTGGTTTCTTGTCGCCTTTGATTTCTTATGCTTTTTGTATAATGTAAATCTTGTGACGTTGCAAAATAACATCTATACACTAAGCTCCAACTTATCTTTTTGATTTTATTGTATTGATAGTGATTGTATATTGCTTAATCTTGCAATTCAATGTTGTTACAAAGTGTTTTATGAAATTGTTATAAAATAGATATATTATTCCGTTTAAAAAATTAAAACTGATATTGAAAATACTCTGAAATAATTTAAAAAAATAATTAGACATTTTTGTTTAAGTCATATAAATTTTTAGAAACAAAACAATATATATATAAGTCGAAAATTTCAAATATCTAGAAATTTAAAGTATCAAGATTGACAATATTATGTAAAAAAAAGTTTCTAATCTATAGGACATGTCAATATAAATATAAAGATACACACGCACACACATTTTTCTCTTTTAATCTCTTTATCTATAGTAACATGTCCTCTAAAATTACTCCTTAGATTTTTTTTTACATAATATTGCCAATCTCGATATTCCAAATTTGTAGAATATTAGAGATTTGAAATTTGTGCCGGATCTCGTAGATTCATGATTGATACGATTAATATAATTAATGACTTTTAATATCCTGATAATATAATATTTTGTTTACAGAAGAATGGTCTGTTAAAAAATATTTTTAAATGCGTGCAGCATTTGAAGAGCGACAACCGCCGTCGTGCACCGACTAAACCGGCCATCCTTCCTATATCTTCTCTGGAAGAAATGGATATTTTCGAAGATATCGATGATGATGGTTATTCCGAAATTGTAAGTTGGTACAAAAATATTTTGTATTGTTCTATTTTGATATGTAATATTATATGTATATATTTTTTTATACAATCCATACGTTTTATTTATTCTTTTAGGTGCATTACTTTGAGTACATTGGTGGGTTCACGTTAAAGGAAGCCGTCAATTTGTGTCTAAAGGAGGCGTTGACAGATTCTTTAACGCCATCGTTTACCTGGTGGGGTCGTGAAGGAGGTCTACGATCTTTATACAATACCCGCCTTATTTTGGCAATTTACAGTATGATCATCTCACTTATTGATTTCTAGATATTTGTAGTCAGTATTATTATGATTTTTATTAACGACAATGTATTTTTTATTTCTTTTTCAGATGCTGTGTGCAACAATCGATACATAAACAATCCGACTCGATCGGAGTTTCAAGCACAAATGCGTGAAGCCCTGCGAACAGGTAAAGAGAGATGGAGGAGCAGAGCGCGCGGTCCAGGGTCTACTCATCCTGTTAATCCAAGACCACGCGATTGTTGGAGCGACGAGCGACAACAAGAAGAAAGCAGGAGAATAAGAGATGATTATATTTGGTATGTGAAATTTTGATATATTAAATTTGTGCGTGTGCGTGCGTACGTTTGCGTTTATATAGTGCATGCGTGCGTGTATGTATGTGTAGAGAGAGAGAAAGAGAGAGACAGAATAGCCATTTTATTTTTAGTAATAATAATAATAGCTTTATTTTCTTAGTTATTTTTGTTTTTCTAATATACTAAATGTTCTTTTTACAGATTACTTTCAGGAGAGGCAAATCCACGGATGGATTGCGTAAGTGATAGTGGCTGTGTTCGTTTTGACGGTACAATCACTAAGGCCCGGTTTCACAACTTTAATCGAAGTTTAACTCATTAATGGAGGCAAGTTGAGAAACCGGACCTAAAAGCATTTGATTGATCAATCGGAACAAAGATTTCTTCGTTCTGATTAGTCAATCAAAGGCTTTCAGTACTTTTAGCGCCAAGACGAAAGCAATCGGTGAATATCACTAGCGAAGAAACCAAAAGGCACTTTTCAGTGCCTATTTTAAAAATATTAAAGCTTCTCGGAACTTCCTCGCTTCGCAAACGGTACTTTTCAGTATCATTACGGAACCAATCGGCACTTTTCAATGCCTATTACGGAATCAATCGGCTCTTTTCAATGCCCATATCGAAATTAATGCTTAATAAATTTTTTATTCTTTTACGTATTAGCATTTTCTCGTGCTAATACGTAAAAATAACGGTTCTCATTAATATATATATTTGGTCTTTTGTATGTTTATATAGGCTTCCGAGGCAAAACCTGAAGTACTTACGGAGGAGAAGGAGGAAGAGGCAACGAAGAATCTCTACGGAGCAGGCAACAAAGAAGATTTTAAATTTAAAATATATAAATTTTAAACTTAAAAACAGTTGTATTGGATAAATATTATTTTAATTATTAAATAATTTATAAACTTTAAAAAGTGGTGAATATTATGTTATAATTATGTATATCTTTGTATATTTAGATATAATTATAAATAAATGATAAAAAATTTAGTTTTTATTTCTATGTATTAATTATTTTCATTTAAATAGTTACGGCAGATCTGCTCGGTTTCTGCCGCCTATCTGCCATCAAAATGTATTGTGCAGATCTGCTCAATTTCTGCCGCCAATCTGCCATCAAAATGTATTATGCAGATCTACTCGATTTCTGCCGCCAATTTGCTATCAAATTGTATTTGACAGATCTGCTCGATTTCTGCCGTCAATCTGTCGTCAGATTGTGTTTGACAGATCTGCTCGGTTTCTGCCGTCAATCTGCTGTCAGGTTATGTCAACAGAATCTGCTGATAAAACATAAGCTTAATGCGGATGCAGTTGATGCCAATCTGCCGCGATACTCTGATCGAATTTGAAGCAGTGGTATCAACGCAGAGTACTCAATCTGTCGACATACTGCTAACATTTTGCTGACTGGGTATATTGTGCGTATCGTAGGTAATATGTAAAAGCTTATGCAATTTCTCTCTGTCTTTCTCTCTCCACTGAATCCAAAAATTACATCCAGAAATGAAGATATTTACTACAGAATTAATGACTTTTTAAAGGATAAAATTATTAAAGACGCAGAAAAAGAAAAGCATACTTTTTTACTTACTTTTATCATCTGCTTTTATTTGCATCTATATTTACTTAATTACTTACTTTTATTATTTGCTTTTACCATATATCCTTTGATGGATTTGTAGTATCTTCGACTACACCTAACATTTTGCGATATAGTTGCTTACCTTCTTTTTTGTATCTTTAACAATTTTATCCTATAAGATCATTAAATCAGTAGTAAATATCTTCATTTCTGGATGTAATTTTTGGATTCAGTGGAGAGAGAAAGACAGAGAGAAATTGCATAAGCTTTTACATATTCCCCTTTGTGTCTCAATATTGTTCCTACGATACGCACAATATATATACACACATATTTGAATTTTTCATATGTAAAATATAAATCAGGAATATATAAAACTTATTTTAAAAAAGATTAAATATTGTAAATAAAAAATTAGAATTTTTGCAATACCTTTCCTAAGTAATGTTTTAACATTTTGTAGTTGACACCCACACGGAACAAAAACCTCTAATGGAAGTCCAATAGACGTTCATCATGGAGATTCAAAACCTCTATTAGACGTCCATGTAATCTCCTATAGACATCTATTAGACATCCACAGTTCCGCATTTCTTACTTCCATTCAACATCCATTAGACGTCTTCATAGATGTAACATGAACGTTATATGGTGTAATCATAGATATTTTGTGGAACTTTGATGGATAAATAATATACATTAACTAGAGGTTATATAGATTCATTATGGATGCTTTTTCCACAAAAATTAAAAACTAAACTATCATTCATAAATTGTTGAATTTATATTATTTACTCATTTTTATGTGTGTACTAATTGTACCAAATACAAGAAATATATTTCGTTAAATCAAAAATATATTAATTGTTTTTAATACAATTATTTACGCAAACAGAAAAATGAATAAATAATACATATCCAACAATCCCTACGAAAAATTTTTTTTTTTTAGTTATTGCCTGTAAATGTATTGTATATAATTTTTTATTGAAAAGAAAAATATTTTTTATTGATAAAGTTGAATTAAGTTATAATTGTATATATTATCATATATAACCGATATGAAATAAAATTGCAAATATTTTTAACGGTACTGTAGCCGCGCCTTCGATTTACACGTCCACATTAACAGAATTTATTTGTTTCGCCGATCGGAGAGATAGGACGTAATTGATTTGTCCGGGTTTAGTTTGTTGAACAGTATTTATTCCTTTCGACACCAACTCCCGGACCGTCTTAGGTAATCGCACGCGACAGCAAGATATGAGCGGACACGCGAATTATCGTTTAATTATAACTTTATGAGCGTTAGGCGTTCGGTGTGCTCCCGGTGAAGGCTTGCGACGAAGTGTCTTAACGAAAAACCTTCTCTTCGATCCACGTACAATAGTCCTGGTTGATACGGGTACTACAAAAAATGAGGAATTTCGATCGTTCGATTCCGAGAGCCAATCGGCTATCGACAACGAGGTGTTTGTCAGAATCGAACGATACGAAGAAACCGCAAAAACGGAATGAAAACAAGGCTTCGCACGTAACGTCTCGCTTTAGAACGTTCGAGAAACAAAATTAATAATATACTTTATAAAACGCTTACTTTCTTGAACATCCCGCTCGCCTCGTATACCGGGTAGGTTACGAAATAACTGGTTAAATCCTACCAACATAATCGATACACGGCATCTTAATGATAATTCTCGATCAGACGGTCCGAAGAGCTCTACAGTAAATTTTTCAACATACAATAATAGGAAAAGAGTACAGATAAAGATCATCGAAATACATGAATTAACTTAATCAGTAAATCTTAGCATAGGGTTATTTACATGGGCGTTCTTAGCATAGATATATGTACATATACAGCGTGACGAAAATTAAAGTCAAACTTAATTATTAACGCATAAAGAAAACGCAAGTTAATTTAAGAGCCAGTGTCACTTGATATCGGTAGCTGACAGATCTGCGTTATTGGTCGCTTTAGAGTGGTTTTGGCAGTACGCAATGTAACTACTCGGACATGCCCATCCGATCCCGGATGTACGTCTAATATTCGGGCAAGTTCCCATTTCGAAGGAGGTGCCAAATTATTTTTCAACAATACCAGCTCGTTAATTTTGAGCTCCGGTTTGTTTTCTTGCCATTTACGCCTTTGTTGCAATGTATGCAAATAATCAGAAGACCAAGAACGCCAGATCTGCTCTAAAATCGTACGCACTTGCTGCCATCGAGACAGCCGATTCGAATCGATATCTAAAACAGATTCTTCAGGCGGACTTACTAACGGGCGACCGACTAAAAAATGACCCGGAGTTAACGCGGAAAAGTCATTCGGATCATCATGTAACGCGGAAATCGGGCGGGAATTTAGGCAAGCCTCGATTTGACACAGCAGCGTAGCGAACTCGATCTGCGATAATGTTCGGGAACCAATCGCTCGTTTCAAATGAAACTTTAATCCTTTGACACCGGCTTCCCAAAGTCCGCCGAAATGCGGAGCAGAGGGAGGTATAAAATGCCATTTTACGTTATCATTAACTATAGCGTCTTGTATTTGAGGGTCGGCGACAAGTCGCTGAAAGGTAGTGTTTAATTCGCGGTCCGCGCCTTGAAAATTAGTGCCGTTATCACTGTACATGTCGGATGGGAGACCGCGACGGCTTGCAAATCTCCGAAAGGCGGAGAGAAAACCGTTAGTAGCGTAATCATCTACGTATTCTAAATGGACGGCCTTTGTCGAGAGACAAATAAAAACGGCAACATAATATTTTTTGGATCGTTGACCGCGGCCGACTGACGGAATAATATTCATCGGCCCGGCGTAATCGACGCCTGTGTGCGAGAACGGAGCCGAAGGCGTGACGCGGGGCTGGGGGAGATTCCCCATCAGCTGTTGCGAGGTACGTGCGCGTTCGCGTACGCACTTTACACAACTACGTATAAGAGATTTTACACTGGTGCGCGCTGAAATTATCCAATAATTTTGGCGTAAAATTCTTAACGTTAATTGAGTGCCTCCATGAAGAGAGGCTTTATGAGCTTGAGCAATTAATAAATCCGAAATTCGATGTTTCGGTAAAATTATAGGGTGCCGTTCATCATAACTGAGTGACGAATGGTCAATCCGCCCGCCAAGGCGAATTAATTTATCTTTCCCGAGAAAGGGATAAAGCGATAACAAAGAACTGGATCTAGGCAGTAAACTTTTTTCGTTTAACGCTTGAATTTCGGATGGAAAATGACGTTGTTGCACGTAACGGAGCCAAAACAAGGAAGCTTCTTTGAGCTCGGCAGCGGACAAGCACGTCGTATTCACGCTCGCATTGGTCGCGCGACATTTTAGATTATTAATAAAACGTTGCACGCGTGCCGTGACTCGAATTAACTTCTTCCATGTAGAGACTTCGTTCGGTAATTGCCACTCCAGAATATGTTGAGCATGACAAACGATCGTATTTCGCGTTTCGGTTTCGATTATCTGACGATCGGCTTCAAGTTGATCTTTTAATTTATCATGGATCGGCCACGCGGTAGAAGGGGAACTCAACCAGGCAGGGCCGGCCCACCAAAGTTTGAAATCGCGGAGTTCAGCGGGTGACAAACCGCGCGACGCGCAATCCGCTGGATTTTCTTTAGATGGGACGTGATTCCATTTAATCGACGACAGCCGAGTTTGTACTTCCGATACACGATTCGCCACATAAGTAGTCCATCTTGATGGATGGCCTCGTAACCATGCGAGCGCGACCGAAGAATCTGTCCATCCGTACGTCGGAATATGCTGCAAATTTAACGATTTTTGAGCGAATTCTAGCAATCGAGTTAATAAGACTATGGCATTTAATTCTAGACGCGGCACGCTAATCGTTTTAATCGGAGCTACCTTTGATTTTGCGGTTATTAAGACTACTGAAAACTCGCTGAGCGATCGGAGAATTCTTAAATAAACGACAGCGGCGTACACTCGATTAGACGCGTCGGCGAATCCGTGCAACTCGATAGCCAAATTTTCCGGATGCATTCCAGTCCATCGCGGAATGCGAATTTCTTTTAAATTTATGAATTCCGCACAATATTTTTTCCAGGGCTCTAACAAGTCCGCCGTGATAGGAGAATCCCAATCGAGTTTTCTTAGCCACAGTTCTTGAATCATAATTTTCGCGGTGATTATTACCGGAGAAACCCATCCCAGTGGATCGAAGAATTTCGCGATAAATGATAGTATCAGACGTTTCGTATTCATATTGACCGAAGGTGACTCGATTTGAAAACGAAACGAATCTTCTCGTGGTATCCACTCAAGTCCGAGCACCTTAAGCGTATCATCCTTATCGAATGTACGAGCGATAGCGAGTTCATGCTCTCCCGGAGGAATGTCTGTTAATAATTCTATAGAATTGGCAGCCCATTTGCGTAAATGAAAACCGCCTCGCGCCATCAATTTCGTAAGCTGATCGCGACTTTCCTTTAGCGACGGAACTTCATCGGCGCCAAATAGAACGTCGTCGACGTAAATAGAATCTTGTACTATTGTTTGTGCTTTTGGAAAGGAATGACCTTCGTCGATAGCTAATTGATTGATAACGCGCATGGCTAAATACGGAGCTGGAGCAGTACCGTATGTAACTGTAAGCAATCGATAAGATTGTATCGGAGAATTAATATTAGATCGCCAAAAAATCCGCAAAAAATCGACATCGTCTCGATGAACGCGGATCTGTCGAAACATCTTTTCGATATCGGCGGTGTACACATAACGAAATTGACGCCAACGAAGGATAATTGAGGACAAATCGCGTTGTAATTTAGGCCCGGTCATTAAATGATTATTTAATGTAGAACCATTGCTCGTTTTGCACGACGCGTTAAATACTACGCGAAGTTTCGTCGTGCTGCTAGACTCGCGTAGTACCGGATGATGCGGTATGTACACCGCTTGGTTAAGCGTCGGATTTTCGTCGGCGACAGATTCCATATGACCCATAGATTGATATTCATTTAAGAAAGAATGATAGGGTTTCGCGAGATCCGGATTTTTTCGTAGGCGTTGTTCTAATTTCGAATAAAGAAGCGCGGCAGTTTCGCGCGAAGCTCCTATATCGAGCGGAGGGTTGGTTTTAAATGGTAACCGTATTATATAGCGGCCGTCTTCGGCACGCTGATGTGTTTCGATAAAATGTTGTTCGCATTTTTTATCTTCTTCCGACAGCGGAAGTTCGGAAGAAATTTCCTCGATCTCCCAAAATTTTTGAAGGAGAGAATCGAGCGAAGGAATTGTTACGCAATTTAATGAAGTCGCGGAGCCGGTAATTGAATTAGAAGTGCCGGTAGGACCGGATAATATCCATCCTAAAGCAGTAAGCTGGGCCGTCGGAGTTCCGGTCGGACCATGTTTTATCTTTTGCTTTAATAACGATCCATATAAATCTGATCCGATGAGCAGATGGATCGGATGATTGCTAAACGGATCCGGATCCGCGAGAGATAATTTCCGTAAATGCGGCCAATAATCTACGGTTTTAGTCTTTGAGCCAACGTATGACGTAATTTTTTGATATACGAAAGCAGTCAAAGAAAAGGTTGAGGAACCTCGCCCATTACAAGACTCGAGAGTAAGAGACACCTGAGATTTCGCTACGCCACTGTATCGTTCGCCGAAACACTGTACGTGGAGGCTTGCGCGAGAACGTTTCGTGCGCATAGTTTGACACAACGATTCCGAGATAAAGCTAACAGCCGAGCCTTGATCTAACAACGCACGAACTTTAAATTTACGTCCTTCGATGGTACGAAGTATTACCCATGCGGTGGCTAGTAACACGTTCGGCGGATTTTTCAGCGGCGAATGAATCGTTTGAACGGAAGCGACGGCGGTCTCGTTCTTTATCTCAGGGGCGGCTGAGCCGCTAGGTTGAGCGTTAAGCGCTTTGTTTTCCGAAACAGAATTTTCACGAATCTTCTGTACTGGTATATTCGAGTCACGATGCAAGAGCGTATGATGTGCTCGTCGGCACAAATTACAGCGTTTTTTACTCTTGCAAGAGGTCGGGAAATGGCCGACTTTTAAACAATTAAAGCAACATTTGTGTGATTTGAGAAACTGAGTTCTCTGTTCGACGGATTTACGCTTAAACTCGTCGCATAACATCAAATTATGATTGCCGGAACAATTCAAACATTTTTCGGTGGCTACGTTATTCACCGAGGCCCGATTAGAGCCTTTATTTTTATGAGACGAAGTATCGGCATTTAACTTAGAATGATCGGTTAGTCCTCGAATTCGCAACGTCATAAAATCTCGAATCTCTTCGTACGTCGGAGATGCGGTTGATTTACCGCGTTGCAGATTCCACTCATTACGTGTGCGTGGACTAAATTTTTGCGAAACAATATAGACTAATAAGTCATCCCATTTTTCAACAGGTCTGCCTAAATTTGTTAACGCGGCTAATGACGCGGCAACGGTATCGCGTAAACTTTTGAGTTCGACAGCGGATTCCGTTTTCATAATAGGCAAATCAGCGAAAGCTTGAATATGCGCATGAATAATCGCGTTTTGATTATCGTACTCTTCAATAAGTAATTTCCACGCACCATCGTAATTTGCGTCTGCAATCTTAACATGATTAATTAATACAGCAGCTTCGCCCGTGACACTGGCTTTTAAATAATGTAATTTCTGCGTATTCGACAGCGATTCTTTCGAGGCGACGAGCGATTCGAATATTCCGCGGAAGTTTTCCCATTCCGCGAAATTACCGGAAAATTTCGGCAACGGGATGCGTGGTAATTGCAATGAAACCGCACCAGGCAATTCGCGGGAAGAAATGTCGCTTACCGTTGATGCCGCATTTGGGTCGCACCGGGAGAATTTACCTATCACGTCTGCGAGGTAGTCCGCCGCTTCGTGGTAGACGTCCTCGGCCGTAAAGAATTCCTCCTCGGTGAAGTATTGGACTGTACGCTGTTCGTCGGCCGTTGCTATTTGCTGAAGCTGGACGTTGAGACGTTGACACCTTTCCCATAATGTCTCCAAGGCGTCCAGTCGACTCTTCGCCTTGTATTGCGTGACGTTGGCCTTGCCCATTTTCTTAAAGTTGGGGAACACTCGCTTCATCGAGCTTATTGTAATAGATTGCTCGATGAGGAGGCCCTGCAGCGAGTCCGTCATGATGGTAGGCCGATAAGATGAAGCCTTTCAGCAACAATTTACCACCTGGTGGTTGTAGAGATGCTGAAGCGTGACGACTGGTCCGTCGCACGCGGATGTGCGAAGACGCACTATAATTTTCACTTAACCGTGCCGCGCGCTAAAGCGTGCGACAACTATGTGTGACTGCGGATTACGCAGGTCGCACTCTGAGGTGCGATGTGCTAAAGAGCACAAAGATTGCACTTAAGCTGTGCAAAGCGCTAAGAAGCGCGAGATTTGCGCGGCACTGCGGATTACGCAGGACGCACTTTGAGGTGCGGAGTGCTAAAGAGCACAAAGATTGCACTTAAGCTGTGCAAAGCGCTAAGAAGCGCGAGATTTGCGCGGCACTGCGGATTACGCAGGGCGCAAATAATAATGATACGTTGTGCTTAAGAGCACAACTTTAATAATGCAAAGGAATGCAAAGTTGACTTCGCGCACTTTATTTTCCCGGAAGTCCTTTCAACGCACTCGCGTCATTATTTACGGCAGCGGAATGCGGATAGATGTTTTGATATCGCGCACCGTCTCCGTCTCGCGATAGTTTTTATAAGTGCTGTTACCTTAGCGTGTCAGCGTTCTCACTCGCACTCCGCGAACTGATTACCGAATCACTATCTGTTTTTCCAAAAATCCGGCTCGAAGGACCATTTAATGTAGCCGCGCCTTCGATTTACACGTCCACATTAACAGAATTTATTTGTTTCGCCGATCGGAGAGATAGGACGTAATTGATTTGTCCGGGTTTAGTTTGTTGAACAGTATTTATTCCTTTCGACACCAACTCCCGGACCGTCTTAGGTAATCGCACGCGACAGCAAGATATGAGCGGACACGCGAATTATCGTTTAATTATAACTTTATGAGCGTTAGGCGTTCGGTGTGCTCCCGGTGAAGGCTTGCGACGAAGTGTCTTAACGAAAAACCTTCTCTTCGATCCACGTACAATAGTCCTGGTTGATACGGGTACTACAAAAAATGAGGAATTTCGATCGTTCGATTCCGAGAGCCAATCGGCTATCGACAACGAGGTGTTTGTCAGAATCGAACGATACGAAGAAACCGCAAAAACGGAATGAAAACAAGGCTTCGCACGTAACGTCTCGCTTTAGAACGTTCGAGAAACAAAATTAATAATATACTTTATAAAACGCTTACTTTCTTGAACAGGTACAATTAATAAATTAAGAAGATTTCGCACTTTTTCGATCAGTCGGTTCTATTTTCATCTTAATAGTAAAAGGAAGATAATTGTAAACACACAAAAATGAAAAAATTGTGAAAAACCTTTTTCTATTTATTGTAAAACCAATAACAAATACAAATCATATAAATAAGAAATATTTTGCAGTAATTGATGATAACACACGAATCTGTGTCAATAAAAATTTCATAAAATAAAAATTTTTATTAACACAGATGCATATGTTCGATTATTATATGCAATCTTAATATATTTATAATGCGCGTAACTCGAAAAACTATATAACTTTTATTATTAATTAAAATGTGGATGTAAATTGTCCATGCACATCTGAAACATATGTAAAATCTATTATAATAGGCTTATTTTTAGACAGTAAGCGAATTGACCAATCATAATCGAGATTCACTAGGGTTATTTCGAGAGTACTCAATTGTGATTGATCAATTTGTTTACCGTCTAAATCTTACTGTTTTTATATTTTTCTAATGGCTCTCAATACTGAAAATTTATAATTTACATAACATATACTATTGATTTTCAATATTAGCAGTGAATATCAAAACCCAGTCCATTCTACTTAAAGCCAATGGCTTTTACAGAAACATAAGCAATAGTAGTGTACAAATAGTGTCGGAAATAATCTATAATTAAAGAGCCATGCAAATTTAATTTCAATATACAGTGATGAGCGTGAATGGTGAGT